>NC_063162.1:30819457-31128068 GCF_023159225.1 Perognathus longimembris pacificus
AGGACAGTGTCCCAGGCATGCACTCTGTCACTAGCACATGCTCACTCCAAACAGAGTAGAATACAAGTCACCGGGCACCTTGCTATCTTTCCTGAAATGCTAATACCACAAAATCTTCCTATTTCTGCTTCTTCTGGAAACATTTTTTTTAAAAAAGGTGTTACTTGAATGTAGATGTATTCCTGTTAGGAACAGAAAAATGCTGACAGTATTCCAATTGGGTGGGAATTGAAATTTTAGATCATCAGGTCTCTGGTGGTGATCTTTGAAGACAAAGATGCTTGAATTCAACAGATCAGTGTATGAGTACTATGCATCCTTCCATATTTCTTCTCCCATTTCTCCCAACCCAACCCATCCCCTCAGGTTACCTGCTTCCATATTTCCCCGTGTTCCCATTTCTCAGTGTGATAATCTTTTTGTTCCAATGTCTACTTCCCTTCATCTCTTTATGAACAACATTGGAAACCTAACTTATTAATTTATTCGTTCTCAACACTTCACTTTCTGTGATCTGGAATCATTTTGTGTTTTCAGTTTAGGGAGAAAGGGCATAGAGAAAAGAGCTAAATCGGGGTGTCCTGTTTGTCTCCAACAGTTTCAATCCATTACCATCTGAAATCCCAAATCATATCACACCTAAAAACAAGGGCAGGATATGTCATTAAAACAAGGGATTTAAATTTATTGAAGAGTTGAAAATCCAGGGAAATTTTTTGGCCTCTAAGGCCAATAAGCCATTGTCTGCAAAGAGGCTTTACAAGTGCTAGGCTGAGAAGAATCTTAAGTTGCCTAGCAAGTCCTTGCTTGCAACTGGGTTATTTCACAAAAATCACAAGGTTGCTTTCAGAATGAGATACTGGTTTGATTTTATGGGAGAAAATGGCATTATTACATAGTTGTTCTTGCAGGAGAAATTTGAATATTGTTACCTCTTGAGAATTTAGCTTCAAATGCATTGTCATTTGCTATGTAGAACAATTGGACAATATTTATAAAATATAAAGTTAAAATGAAAGTAAACATATTTAGAGTAGCACTTTATCTTAAATGTCTGTTTTTGAATCTTAAAGCCTAGAGATGTTTTGGAATCTAAATATTCTTATATATACTTTTTATATTATGAACACAGTAAAGTTTTGCTTATGCAATTCTACCATGTAATTTATCCAAACTGTTAAAAATATTTATGAAAATAAGCACAATGATCAGATTTAAAAATTTGTATAAAACATGTTATATTTTTTGTTTGTATATGTATAAATTACATGCATAAATCTGTATCTTACTTCATCTCTTGAAGCATTTTTAGAAACGAGTAGGAGAGAAAGTCTAGATCTTAGAGTCTAGTTTTTGGACATACACAGTATTTTACTGTCAATGTTCTTATAAGTGTGTATTCTTTTTGTTTCTAAACTAAGGGAATTTATGAGAATTGTGTATTTTATGAAATCAAGAATAAAATTTAATGAAATGACTCTACATCTTAAATATGTTTATAATACTTCATTTTCTACTTTAAAATTGACTGAATAGAAAATAATAAATTATCTTTTGTAGATACAGAGTATCATTGAACCTTTTGTTCAGATTATAGTTTTACTAGCTCAGATATGTATACTAAAATTTTCCTATTTCTAAAGCAAAATAAAAGAAGTCTATAGTCATGTTTGGAACAATTTTTCCCCCCAAAGAGTATGGATAGAATAGTAAATGAGTCAGTTTGGATGTAGCTAAGATTTACAACATCCGAAAGCCTTTGTTGAGTATTTCCACTATGGTAGCTGCTGTGCTAGGTCCTCTCTATTCTTTATCTCATTCAACCCTTATCAGAGTAACATACCAATATCTTTAGATGTGAAGCCCAAGGCCTCAGGTCCGATAACTCAATAGCCACTGCCCTCTAGTGGCTGAAACATGAAATCCTGTGAAAGTAGGAAGCTCTAATACTGAAGCCTGCATTCCTTCTGTTCGGATAGGAACCTGGGATTTGGGATGTTGCATTTGGCCTAAGATGAAAGGAGAAACTTTCACAGCATAGGGTTAGACTTCAACTTTCACTTCTCAGTTGTAAAAGGGAATCATTTACAAATATGTGTATAGAATCCAGTGCTTCACAGGTATGGAAAAACATTTTAAAAGTGAGGTGTGTTAGGCAGCAATGCCATCTGCTGGGGCCAGTAAGAACACTCCTTGGAAATGGTGCTTCCAAATTGTTCAATTTAGCAAGGCTGGCACTTTAAGTTGGGCTTGTGTTATCTTTTTATTTTTCTTCATGGTTTCAATAAATAGCTTATAAACAAGCACTTCCTAAATGGATTTTTAATGATGTGTAGAACATCTGAACTGAAAAGTTAGATGCCCTCAAGGAGCAAGGCATTATGGTAAAGGATATGAATGAGAAGCCTTCAAATGGCACACAGAGAAAAAGCTACACTGGAGAAGAGGCCACAAGTGGATATCTTGACTCTGGCTACATTAACAGTACTTCACTGATACCTCTCTTTGGCTATTTAAACTCTGAACCTATACCATTAATAAAGGATAAAGGTAATTTGGATAAACCTCATACTGCCTGTAGTAGAGAGGAGACATACCTGTCTTATGAGGCTGCTTTAATTTGAAGGTCCTCAGGGGTCTGAGGACACTCTTGTCTTCTAATAAGTCAAGCTATGGCAGCAGATACTGGGTTTTGACAGATAGAGTTCTAGTTCCTAATTGAATCATTAATAAAAACTTGTTTTCAATCCCAGGTGTCCCTGAAGTCATTTTGGATAGATAACATAATCCCTGACAAATATTGAACTATTAGACAATTTTTGCTTAGTGTTTAATAGAGCAGTATCTTTGTGTACTGATTCTACACTTAGTGTATCTTGTCTACTTCAGTGTTTCAATGGCTAGTGAATTCAGTTGTTGAACAGACCTTAAGTTTATTGTTATTTTTATTTTTTATAGTTTGGTGGGTTTTTCCTTATTATTTATTTATTTACAGATAGAATCTTGCTATGTAGTCCAGACTAGGCTGGAATTTGGAATCTTCCTGAGAGCTAGAATTTTATAGAAGTGTACTACTATGCCTGGACCATTTTTTAAAAATTAGAAGCTTAAAGTAGCATCTTTATTTTGATATTGTGACTATTTTATCTTGTATGATATCACTACTTGGGAACATAACCTGAATTATGACATTCCTAATAAGAGAAATGCCATCCTACTTTGATAAGTAATAGGATAAAATATTTGAAAGGAATACGTGTTTCTTCTGAATCAGGACTTCAGGCTTGAATTCTGAAATTCTTGAGTAGAGATAATTTGCTTCCTGTTGCTCTTCCTTCTTTTTTTTTTTTTTGGCCAGTCGTGGGCCTTGGACTCAGGGCCTGAGCACTGTCCCTGGCTTCTTCCCGCTCAAGGCTAGCACTCTGCCACTTGAGCCACAGCGCCGCTTCTGGCCGTTTTCTGTATATGTGGTGCTGGGGAATCGAACCTAGGGCCTCGTGTATCCGAGGCAGGCACTCTTGCCACTAGGCTATATCCCCAGCACTGCTCTTCCTTCTTCAGCAGAAAAAACAAGCAGTGATTTAAGCAAAACAAAATATTAAGAAAAATGTAATTCATGAGGTGCATTATACTTGTTAAATATATATGGAAAGATGACTTGGAAAATACTTATCAAATTGTTAAAAACTGACCTTGATGTATAGAATTGGGGTAGGGTGAGAATATATTTCTGCATTAAAAGAATTTTCAATGAGCATTCTTTTATAAAAAGCCAAAGTCATAATAGGAACTGTTTAAATAAAAACAACAAGAAGGAAAATACACACATAATAATTTAAAGAGCTACACTGAAAATATGGATAATTAAATCACATGGCATCCTTTTTTTCTAATACAGTGGTAAATAATAGTATAATCCATTATCAAAGAAACAATCAGAACATCCAGATTACAATACACAAGTCTTAAACTATTTCTTGAAGCTCTATAGGGGAAGAAAATAACAAAAGAAAATGCTTCACAAAAGTCAATATGAAATACAAATACAGTTAACCAAAGGGCAGAGTTGTAGATATGTGAACTCTACCCAAACCCAAAAGTACTATGTTGAAATCTTGGTAGTCTAGAGCTATAGGTCATTGACTCCTCCTTTATCCATATATTTATCAGTTCTCTTAATTTCTCAGTTAACCTCCTCTGTATATCTCAATGATTTTAACTTAAAAATACTGTAATACTAATTGTAAGGAATAAAGTTCTAGTATAGATTCAGTGTGGATATGTTGTTTAAGGTTTAAAAATACCAGAAAAACTGGAGATTCATGATGTTCCAATATTTATTTATTTTTGCCACAAATTTTAGGTCTGCAATGAATGTTTTGGAAAACAACAGTTCTGGTTTTCCATCAATATACTACTATATTATTTACAATTTGAAAAAATCTATTTTCTCCTGTTCTAATTTTTCTCTTTTTATTGAGGTCACCAGAGATGACAAACTTTTTACTATGATTTTTGACCCCCCAAAGGAGGATTCTTTTAGATGACTATCAGGTTGACAGTTAAAAGTTAAAACAGGCCAGGGATCAGTGGCTCATGCCTGTAATCCTAGCTACTCAGGAGGCTGAGATCTGAGGATCGTGGTTCAAAGCCAGCCTGGGTAGGAAAGTCAGTGAGACTCATCTCCAATTAACCACAAGAAAACCAGAAGTGGCACTGTAGCTCAAAGTGGTAGAGCACTAGCCTTGACCTGAAGAGCTCAGGGACAGCGCCCAGGCCCAGAGTTCAGGCCCCACAAAAAAAAAAAAAAAAAAAAAAGTCAAAACAACTGTAATTGAAAAGTTCTATCTTTTTTATGCTATATAGTTATGAGCTTCACTAATGTACTTTTGCAGTCCTGAGTGTCTTGACCTAGCTAGAAAGCATCTCTGTACAATTACGCTCAATTTGTAGGCAATGTGGGTTGTTACACAAAACTTAATGACAACTTAAATAACTGAGTGTAAAATTATACCATTTCAAAAATGATTACAGGTGAACTGTTACTTTTTCTTAATGGACAATAGTAACTTAAATAAAAATAAAACAAGCCAGGTGCAAGTGTTTCACACCTGTAATCCTAACGACACAGAAAGCTGGAATCTAGTGGGGCAAGAAAAGTCCATGAGATTCAGATCTCCAATTAACCACCCAAAAGTTAGAAGTGGAGCTGCAGTTCAAGTGGTAGGTAGAACATTGTTAGCCTTGAGGGGGAAAAAAAAAAAGCTCAGGGATAGCAGTTCCCATGCCCCAAGCTCAAGCCCCTTCTCTCCTCCACACATGCTCTCTCACCAAAACAATACAAATACAAATAAACAAATAAGATACTGGGTTCTATAAGGAACAGTGAGTTAAAACAATGAACATATGGGAACTACAAATGGAAGGAAAGGCTACAATATGTTCTTAAATGGAAAGTTGGAGTTCACAGAGAGCAGTGAGAAATTCCGCATTTTCTGGATCTATCTTTTGTGCTCTCTCATAGTACTCGGCTGCTTGCCTCTTCTCCCCCTCAAGCCTGTAAACAAAACCTAAGGCCCCTAAGCTCTGCACATCCAAAGCGTTGCGACAAAGTCTCTTCATAGCCAGTTTCTTCAGAGCACCTGTCAGTTTTATTCGCAATGATGACCTCTCTTTGACCTTTAAGGCTTCCAAATAATGATGGATGGCAGTACTTTCTGATTTACGGTGAAATTCCTGAAAGCGGCCATAGTGGTAGTGGATCTGATGTTTGTGGTCATCGGTTATGTTCTCCAGAGTGAGGGCTTTCCGGAAAACATCTTCAGCATTGCTGTACTGGCCTCCCTCTGCGTACATGTTGGCCAGATCCGTGTAGGCAAATGCAAACATCGAATCTCGGTCCACAGCTGCTTTGAAATGGAAGACAGCAGATGCAATCAGCTCATCCACCTTCAGTTTATCCTTTCCTTTAGGTCTGTTGCGAGTTGCTTTCTTGATCTGGATCATTTGTGCCCGGTAGCAAAGTCCCATCTGGTGATGCAGGAAGGAAGAGGTTGGCGTCACCTCCAAGGCCTTTTTTAAAAGCTCAAGGGCTTTGTCCCAGGCATTTTTCCTCCTGTAGAATTTAGCAGCATAACGAAGGACATAAGGCTGGGATGATATTTGGTCTAGAATCTCTTCAATATACCTTTCCCCTTCTGCTTCTGCATGGACATCTTGAAGCTTCAGGGCCAGAAAAACCTTAATATAGCTGTTATCTGGGTTCAGGGTCACAGCCTTTCTTAGAGGCCCCAGTGAAAAGCTCTTGACAAATCCTTCTCTGTCAGAATCATCCAGCCGATACACAGTGATGGCATAGCCAATGTTAAATTCAGGATTGTCAGGATCTACCTCCAAAGCTTTCTCAAAAGCTGCTTTAGCCTTTTGGTAATACTTTCCTCCAAATTTCAAGAGTGCCCATCCTTTCTCACAGTCAATCTCAGGACGGTCCACCTTGTGTGAATAAGAGCTGGAGAGTTTCCTGCAAACGCCCCCTACCTTGTCTATGTACTTCTGTACATCCTCAAGCCGCTGCATGTGGTAAGACACCCAGGCATAGTTGCCCCACGTGACCACACTTCGCACATCCTCTTCCTCCGAGTGTTCTCTCTGGATGATTTCTTCTGCTTGTTCCAAGCACGCTAGGGCATCTTGATTTTGACCCTTTAGATGTTTCACATAGGCTAGCAAATTATAAAGAGCAAGTCTGGATTTTGTGGTGAGAAACTCAAGCTGTTGCCCAATGGTATCTTCCACATCAAACAGGTCAATATCTTCCTTAAGTAAATTCCAGGTAAAGTGGCATTCTAGCTCTAACAGAATGGGCTTCAAGGAGTCTTCAGAAGTTTCACTGGAAAACAAAAAGTTCCATTTACTTTTTGAAGAAATAAAATAGGCGATCTTCTAAACCTTAAGTAGATGTGCTCATTGTGTAACAACCAATTTTAATTCATACTTAATCTAAAATTAAAGTCCTGGGTTTCAATATGATAATTATATTTCATTTAGATTTCCTTTATGACAGTTATGTTTCTTTTATAGCCCATTCATTGTGAAACCAGCTCCGAAGAGGTGGCAGAAGTTTCTATTTTTTTTTGGCAATCACTAGCCCATGAAAATGAAGTGCGTATGTGTGTGATCATTTCATATAAAACATAAAATTCTATTCTGTATTTTGAGTAAGGAAGAGAGAGAATAAGAGGGCCAGGGATACAGCTCAAGTGGGAGAGAACTTGGCTAGCAAGCACAAAGCCTTGGGTTCAATCTCTACTACCATGATGGAAAAAAAGATTACAAAACAACAACTAAAAAGCTTTTGGGATTGGGTATGATGCTACAAGCCTGTAATCTCAGCTATGTAGGAGGTGTTGATGGGAGACTCACAGTTTGAGACTAGCCAAGATAAAAAAAAAAAAAGTTAGCAAGACCCTGCTTGAAAAATAACAAAAAGGACTGACAGCATGGCTCAAGATGTAGAGTGGTTAGCAAGCGAGAATAAACAGTTCAAACTATTATACTACCAATTAAAAAGAGGAAGGGTGGAGAAGGAAAAAATATTGAAGGAAACAGAAAAGTGAAACCAATATAATGTTTTTACAGAGAAAGAAAGGAAGGAAAGAAGGAAGAAATCAAGCTCTGCAGAGAGGGGGAAAATGGAGAACTAGTCAGGAATAGGTATACCAGAAAGAAAGAAGCATAAGTTTGAGACAGACAAAAGGAAAGTAACAAATATTTAGAGACAGATGGAAAAAGGGGAAAGGAAGCGAAAATGGATTTGACATGAGTGCCACCTCCTTCCATCCCCTGGGTTGTGAGCCAATAATAAAGACAAATGTCTATTGTTCTGTCTTTAACAAGTATTTATTGAAATACCCTTGGTGCCAGGCACAGTGTTATTTGTGCAGAATCAAATGGACAGCCTGTTTCTGAAACTAGGAAAAAGAGAGGGAAGGCAGAGATAGGAAACATTCACTGATTAGGGACAGCCTTTTAGGGACAAGATTTTCTGAAGAACAATGGGAATGGAACTGTGAAAAAGACACAGCCTTATTTATACAGAGCCAGCTCATAAGGACACAAACATGAAGCTACATGAAGCTTACATGAAGCTCATAGGATAAGGAAACAGCCAAATAACAACAGTATGTTCCAGTGAAGTCCCACAGAAATGACTTAAGGCCACATAGTGCAGTCTTATGAACATCTGTGGCTTCCACTCACCAGGTACAGATAGGAAAAAACTAGGATCCCTCTGGTTTCAGAAGAACTCCTTAGTAGGTCTGTGTTCCTCTGAATTGAGAGGGGCTAGGCAGCCCCATGCTAGTCTGTGGGAAGGCACTGATATCCGGGCCAGTCCTTGAACCTAACAATTTATTCAGATAGCCCAATTAATATTTAATTGTGCTGAAATGGTACTTAATAGGAACTCTCTTTCTCTCTTCCCTCTGAGATGGTAGAATAAAAACTTTGCTGTTTCTGATGGCCATGTTTCCAAGCCCTTGGGAAGATAGGCAGAGAAGTAGAGTGGTAAAGATTTATTTATTTTTTTTTCTATTACTCTGCTTAGGCAGATTTGAGTTGGGTTTCTACTGCTTGCAACTGACAAATGATGGATATACTTAAGTTTGGTTTTTCTGTCTTGCCAATGGTGGTGTTAAGTTAGTTGGGAAGGACTTTCTGTAATTGGCACTGACCTTAATGGTCACAAGAAAGGTATAGATAAAAAAAAAAAATAATAACTTGCTTAAGGCCTCTCTCTCTATATATAGGCAAGTGCTCTAATTTTAGGATGGAAAACGTTCTTATATGTGTTCATATGTGCATTTCCCTTTGTGGTACATAAAGAAATACCCGCCCCTATTCTCCTTGTAAGTACAAGATATATTCACAGCATGGATCATTACATATACATAATTAAGGTACTATATATTTTTATTAATAAGCACTTATTTGACCCCATGTTATGAACACTGAGGAATATTCTATTCTATTCTATTATTTTATATTATATTTATATTATATTATATAGTAGTGAACAAAATGGAAGAAAGTGCTTCCTAGAAAGACCTTCCTTCTAGAAGGAATCCTTCTAGGAAGATTCCTTCTAAGGGGAACAGATTTAAAAATAAAAATGTAAAAAATAGAAAATATAATTCTAGGCGGGAAGAAATGCTAAGAAATAAAGCACACACACACACACACACACACACACACACACACACACACACAAATGCACAGCAACAAGAACAAACCCAGATAACAAAATCAGTGTTACAGGGCTGAGTTGAGGTGGGATGGGTGCTTTGTAGCCTTTGAAGAAAAGGGGCGGTCGAAGGAGGATCTCTGTATGAAAACAAGGCAATCACAAAAGATCTGAAGCAGAACAATCTAAGCCAATGCAGTCGGGATGGTTTTGATAATTTCGGGGAGACGATTCCACTTGTGATCACTGGAGGAATGCTACTGACATCCAGTAAGTCCGGACACAGAGTGCCCAGGAGTAATGCTAAATATAGTATTATATATGATATATAATTAATAATATATAAGAATATAGTAAGACGTGTGTGTGTGTGTGTGTGTGTGTGTGTGTGTGTGTGTGTGTAATATTAGCCCTCCCCAAACTACCAAGAGATGGATACCATTCATTTTTACTGACAAGAATCAGAGTCATAGAGTTTGGCCTGTCATCTCTCAACGGACGGTTCACTACTGGAGAGCTAGCTTCCCTGGATACAAAATAATCGTCCCCACATGGACGAGGTGCGGCTATAAGAAGCTGGGCGAGTTACAGGGGAGGCTCCCTGGAATGGGCTACCCCGAAAAAACTCCCGAAGCCCAGTAGCCTGGACACGAATGCGACGCCCCGGGACTGCGGAAGTGAGGGTGCCACGGGGGAACGGCGGTTGAAAGGGGAGGAGAGGCGGGGGGGGGGGGGGGCTGGGGGTCTTGGACGGCTGTGGCGCTCTCTCTGCGGACGCCTGCACAGTCCCCGAGGCCGTGGTGGCCTGGAGGAACCCTCGGGCGAGCACCAGCCTCCCGTGGGGGGCGGGGTCGGCGTCACCCGGCCACGCACCCCAATAGTCCAGGACCACCGAAGGGAGGCAGGTTCTCCGCGGGACATCGCGCAGCCCTCCTCCAGGACCCGCCGCTTCCGGTGGCTCCGCCATGCTTCCCGACCCAGGGGTCCTGAGATCCCGCAGGGCAGGACGCGGCTCCCCGTGGCGAGGGGTGCGGTCCCCGGGCGCAGCAGTGAGGAGGAACGCCAGAAGCTGGCGGGTGAGAAACAAAGGCGGAGCGGGGCTGGAGACCGGGACGGAGGAAAAGCCTTACCTCATGGTGGCTGGGTCCCTGGGCTCTCGGGAGGTGGAAGCCCCTGTCTCTCGCGCGGTGTCCCCGGGACCTGGGACCCCGGCTGGCTCGGGGTGAGCGGGGTGAGCGGGGTGGGCGGGGCGGGCGGGGTGGGCGAGGGTGGCGGGGAGGCGGCTACGCGTGCGCATGCGCGCGCCTCGGCCGGGCCTGGGCTGGTGGTCTTTGTTCCAACCCCGACGAGCGGGAAAGGAAAACTGGAAACCGAATGTGCTCAGCTGGGCCGCCGCCCTTTGCCCTGGCGCTCTTTGCTTTGGATGGGACCAAGGGGTTAACCTTTTTCTTTCTTTCTTAATTTCTTTTTTCTTTTTTAAGCAAAATAACAAAGCGTTTGTAATGGTGTCAAGTGTCTTCCCAGCTTTCCATATCCTAAATGAAAACGGAGATACCGGCTTCCGTCCCAGGAATTCGATTCCCATAAGCGACTCTGCACGGCTGCAGAGCTATGCTATTAGTATTGCTTGGTATTTATTTTTATTTTACTTTAGGTAGTTGTATAAGGGGGTTTCGGTTTAACAAGTCACTTTGTAATTATAATGCATCTTGATCAGTGGCACTCCTGCCGTCGTTCTCCCCATCTTTCCCAATACAGCCCACACCCTCAAGTTACATGGTTCCATTGACACACAGGTGTAGGACTGTGTTTGCCAGCCCTTTCCTCTCTCCTTTCCCCTTTTGCCTTCCCCTTCCCCACAAATAAACGTATTTCAGCTTCCTGGAATTCATTTTGCTTGACATATGTGAAGTAGTGAAATTGTGCTCCCAAAATGGACATGCATTTTAGGTTTTGCTGATAGATAGAGCTGAATAGCGTTGCCAAGCGCTGGACCCACTCCCGGCCACATTTATACCAGATTGCTTTTCTGTAGGTCCTGGCCAGCTAATCCTTTGTGTAATACAGTATCAACAAAGACAGGAGTGGAGAGTGACTGTGAACCTAAACTGAAGATCAGTAATTCTCCTCCATTCAGATTGTTCTGCTCTCAAAATTCAGCCACTTACTCATTTCACTAATTTTATTGAACTGCCAAGAGCCAGATTTTGTTTATTGTCATCTAACCATGAAGGAAACAGACAAGACCCTTATTTTCATGAAATAAATTTTTAGTGGGTTAAAGATATTAACAAATATATATGTATATATATACAAATATATATATATATATATATATATATACACACACGAAATGTGAAATAAAGCTACAGAGAAAGTTGAGGTGCGGGGTATCACCCTTACTGTTGTAAGGATGACAGGGAGGAAGGGTTTCATGGGGAAAGTGGCCATTAGGCAAGTATCTGAAGGGAGTGAAGTAGCTGGTGCTATGGCTATGGGCTGTGGACTGCAAGCACAGGGAAGATGGGGAAAGTGGAAAGGTGGGGAGAGCAGAAAGGCAGGTTGGGGGGTTGTATCTGGCACATGTGGATGATATAATTAGAGTGGATTGAGTGCAGGGGAAAAAAAATCACAAAAAAATGAGATCAGAAAGGAAAGTAGGATGTGCTGTGGGCTCCCTGGCCAGAGTAATATTTATCTGAAATGAGATACCAAATGCATTGGAAGATTTACTTTGCATTAAATCCATAAACCACAAATTTTCTTCTTACCAAGAATGTAGAAAAGTTTAACAAAGCTCTAATATTTGAAAAGTTTTCCTGCACACTGATAGTTTGTCTTCTTCGTTTGTTTCCCCTTCTTTTAGTTGTGTCTGGGTTAAGAAACAGAGTTCTTTTTTACGAAGATTGATTAGCTACGAAGAAGATGGCCACTTCCTTACATTATTTAGGAATTTGAATTCAGGAAAACATAAATCAAGAGCTTGGCACAATTCTACAAAGTATCACACGTTTTCTCTCTTGTCTGGAAGTTAGCAAAAAACTAAACAAAGAACAAGACAAAACCCCAAAGTCAAGAAAGTAAAGGAACTATGTGGGGTAGAGGGGTGAAAGAAGAGAAAATGACAAAGGAGGTGTAAGAATAAGAGAATATGTACATTTTAGGATATCAAAGCAGCATCCTCATACAATTCCACCAGATGGCAGTAGTATCCCACAACTGCAACAACCAGAAATGGCTGCTGATGTTAAAGGCCATTGAGTAGCACAGTACCTCCCCCCTCCCCTGAGAGGCCCCACCCCACATCTGCTGAGAATCACTGCTGTAAATAATACCTTCATTTTACATTCCTGGTTGAGAAAACTAATCTTTACAACACAGATAAGGGATAGGAGCCAAATTCACATAGAAGAAGAGAAAATGAAGGCAGAATTCATGTATTGAAATTCAAGAAGTAGAGGACCAGGGTGAAAGGGTGGAGAATAAAGAAAAAGTCAGAGAAGGCCTAATCCCTTCAGCAGGGATCTTCAGACTGGAAATGGTTGGTCACCACATTTGCTCTGATTGAGGATAAGATACACAACTGTGGCTAGAGACTTATAGTGGGTGCTGTGAGGTGGTTATGATTTAATATGTCCCTGAAATATTCCTGTGTGGAAAATTGGTCCTTAGGTGGTTAGACATTTAAGAGGAGAGGTTTAGTGGGAGATTGGAAAACTGGTCCTTTCTTGCTTTCTGGCTTTTTGTCTTGTCACATGATGTGTTCCTCCCCCTCACCCCCACCAACCTCACTGATCCCCAATCCTACCATTATATGATGCAGTCAGTAGGCCTTTACCAGAGCCTGTGCCATGCTATTTGGGCCTAACTTCAAAAAAGAGCTAAATAAAGTCCTTTCCTTTATAAGTTAACCTATTTTTCTATGGTAACAAAAGATAGACTAAGTCACCCAACTTAGAACAAGCTATATAGGATATTTGTACTGATCACAATGCAACTGCAGCTCCAGCTGTAGTCTGAAAATGGAGACATTGCTGGTTAGCGTGGTCTACAAGGGGGTGGAGCTTATGCTGCTATACAGATAGCAATTAACAAAGGCTTGCCCCTGGAGTTCCTATGCCAGTAGTGAACAAGGGGAGCTACAGTTTGACTTGATTTAGGAATCAACCTAAATAAGGATACCAACTGAGATTTTTGTCATTTAAACGGAAGTAACACATTCTTTTTTAAATTTTTTTTCAAATTTTTATTATCAAACTTATGTACAGAGAGGTTACAGTTTCATACGTTAGGCATTGGATACATTTCTTGTACTGTTTGTTACCTTGTCCCTCATACCCCCCTCCCTCCCCCTTTCCCTTTTCCCCCCATGAGGTGTTCATTTCACTGACACCATACATTTTTGCAAGTATTGGAAGTAACACATTCTTGAAATCCAGCTGCCAGTTTAAAGATATTTCTTGGTAATACTTGGAAATGGTCATGTGATCAAAGTTTAGCAACAATCTTGTCAATGAAAAAAGCATTTATCCTCCAGGATTTGCAATATTTTTCTTTCTGTAAACACCTGAAGTATCCCACGCTTATACATCACTGAGCCACTTGCATTACTGAGAAGTATAGAAATATCTTCCAAGGTTGACAAATATGGAACAGAGAGGTGCTGTTAGGTTAGCATAAGACATAAGTATATTTACTATTATTTATAATCAGATTTGATTACTTGTTCAGCAATCATAACATTAAGTGAATTTAATGTTTCTGAACTATCAGAACTCAGAACAGAGGGTTAGTACATGTTAAAATAAAAGCAACTGAAATGCTGAAATGACTGGTGCTATATCACTCAATATATTTCACAGCCTTGTTAGAGGCAGCAGCCAGGCTCAGAGCTTGCTCATAATACTCTAGAGCTTCATGGATTTTTCCCTTCAATTTGTAGACTAACCCAAGAAGACTTAAACCTTCCAGGTCAACCTCATTTCTTCGGAGTCTCCTTAAAGCCAATTTCTCCAAAGAGAAAATGCTTTTCTCTCTCACAGGGGATATGTATTTTACTTCTATTGCTTTTAAGTAATGCCTAATTGCATCCACTTCAGATTTCTTCTGAAATTCCAAAAATCGAGCATAGTAGAAATGTCCATCTTGTAATATGTTCTTCTCCTGTGGTTTTGTTAATAAAAATTCTTGAAAACTGTGTTCAGCTTTTCTGTAATTTTTTGCTGCAACATACATATGTGCCAGGTGTAAAAAAACAACCTCAAATGGGTGCTTTTGTTCAAGAGCACTCTTGAAATGAAATATGGCTAATCCGATCATATTCTCCAACTTTTCTCTCTCCTGCCCTCTAGGCTGTGTACGTGTAGCATTATTGATTTGGAGCACTTGTGCCCTGTAGCACAGCCCTATCTGGTGGTGCACAAAGGCAGAGGTGGGTGATTCCTGCAAAGCTCTTTCAAGGAGCTGAAGGGCTCTCTGCATACAGCCTTTTCTTCTGTAAAACTTGCCTGCATATCGAAGGATGTATACCAGGGAAGTTGAGGTGCTAAGAGCTTCTTCAATATATATTTCTCCTTCATCTTCTCGTTTCACATCCTGAAGCTTCAGGGCAAGAAGGACCTTAATGTATGTATCTGATGGATTTAGCCTAACAGCCTGCTGTAGGGGATTTAGAGAAATAGCATTGTGATCAGAATCCAGGCGATAGAGAGCGATGGCATATCCAGTATTGAACTCAGGGTTTTCCGGCTCCACTTTCAGAGCTTTTGCAAAGCAGTACCTGGCCTGTTCATAGTTCTGTCTTCCACACTTGAGCAAGGCCCAGCCTTCTGCACAGTCCATCTCAGGACACTCCATCCTATAGCAAAACATGCTTGCAAACTTCTGGCAAGTGTTCTCTACCTTGTCCAGGTAAGTCTGGGCTTCCTCTAGCCTGCCCATGTGGTAATACAGCCAGGCATAGTTGCCCCAGGTAACCAGACTGCCTATGTCTGACAGGTCAGCGTGCTCTTTCTGGATCAGGTCCTCAGCTTCTTTCAAGCTCTGCAAGGCTTCCTCATTCCGACCTTGCAAGTGTTTCACGTAGGCCAGGAGGTTGTGTATTCCCACGTTGTATTTGGTGTCTAGGAACTCAATCTCCTCCCAGATTCTTTTTTCTAAGTCAGGTACTGCAGAGTCTTCAACCACCAGCTCCCATGTGAAGTGACATCTCAGCTGAACCAGTTTCTCCTTGAGCTGGTGTGCATCAGTACATTCTCTGCAAAAGAAAATAAAGTTTTTATTTGTTACCCAAGGTACAGACTCATGTGGATGGGGAGACTCCTTGTACAAGTTTAGTGCTTATTCTAAAAAGTTTCACAGTTACTTCAATTCCTTCATCTCTAGGTTTTCATCCATGCAAGAAGAGTAAATGCATTTTCATTGCTCCCTTTATGGCAGTTCCTGTACTTTCTAAGCAAGTACCCACTCTACATTTGATGGTACCCTTTGTGAAATGGGAGTTATTAAAACTAACCTCAGTGGGCTTTGGAGAGATTGATGATCACTTGTATTGTGTAATCTGCTCTATAAAAGTGTCTCTTTTACTCTGAATAAGATTGACAGAGACCACGCAAAAATGCAGAACTTAAACAATCTTTATTCATGTCAGCAAAATAGTGCTCATGGAGTATTAGGAAAGAAGATCACTTTAGTGAGAAAATATTCCACAAGAATATCAATATTCTTTTTTTTCTCTGTTGGTCTGGGAACTTGAAGGCCTGGGCACTGTTCCTGAGCTTTTCCCTTCAAGGTTAATGCTCTAACATTTTGAGTCACAGCTCAACTTCTGGTTTTCTGGTGAAGATAAGAGTGTCATGTACTTTCCAGCCTGGATTGGCTTTAAACTTCAGTCTTCAGATATCAGTATTCTGAGTAGCTAGGATTACAGGCATGAGCCACTGGAGTATTCTTTTGATTTTTTTTTTTTTCACTTAGAATGGTGAGGTGATCACAGAATTTAGGAAACATAGATCAGAGATCCAGGTATCTGTCAACCAGTTTCTCAAGATGACTATAACTTGTACAAATGTCTAGAATGTCATCAAAGTAATAGGGTTTTGACATATATAAAACAAAAACCTATGTACATAGCTTGTTGTTTTCACATGCAAAAACTTCTGTAATCAATACTTATCACAAGTTTCAGAACTCCATCACCATCACCATCACCTCCACAATATGGAAACTTTTCTCTCTTTCCCTAGGCGCCCCAGGAAATCATAGCTCGTATACCTACACATTTGTTCTTCATTAATGTGATTTACCATTGTATGAATGTAACCTAAAGAATGTCATTCAAAAGGGTAGCTGAATTCAGAAATCAATTGGTATAACATGCCATTAAGAGAATGAAATGATTACATTTATGACAATTGATGAAGAAAAGCCAAGCAGGCATTCTCCACAGAAGAGTCACAACCAGCAACATATGAAAATGTGCTTGATAATATTAGTCATTAGATAACGCAACATACCAGCAAGACACCATTCTCACTCTCTGACCTGGCTACAATGGAAAAATAATAAAGGTAAAACAACACATACATCAGTTAGTTGGATCATACTATGGACAAACTGGAATCCTCATTGATGGTAAGAATGCAAAATGGTATGATGAAAAATGCTGAGGAAGCAGTTTGGGGATCCCTTAGTGAGAAATATATAGAATTACTGTCATGAGAATATATTCCTGGGTATATTCAGCAACTTAATGTATGTTCCAAGATAATTGAAATGAGGCATTCAAAAAATCCCCTCACACATAAATGTTCACTGAAACACTATTCATAACAGGCCAAACATGGAAACACCACAGATGGTCTTTATCTGAGAAATGGATAACCAAAATGGCTATCTTCAGTCATGAAAAAAGCTTGCAACATAGGTAGGGCTTTAAAATGTTCCATAAACTGAAAGAAGTCAACACAAAAGAGCACTCATTTGGTTTCGAGGGCAGGGTAGGCAATAAAATTAGTCTGGAGTTTGTTCTTTTAGTGGTGAGAGTATTTTTGAAGTAAATGATAATTGAAGAACATAATGAATTTACTAAATGCCAGCAAATGTGTACTTTAACAATTAAAAATAGCAACTTTTAACTTACAAGAAAACAGGTTTCATGGATTATATATATACATAAATTCTTAGTCCATGTAGAAGCAAGCAAAATAGTACAATCTAAAACACATTCATCAGTATTTAAAATGACCTCTTAAAGCCAGAAGCACCCACTTGGAACAATTACATGAACAGTTAATAAGCTGTGTTATTCAGATCTGACTCTTAAGAATTATTGTCTCAGATATCTTGCTATTTCTTATTAGAAAGCTTACATCAATGTAAGTATTAGTTGTCATGGATTTCTGTTGGCAATTAAATGAAAATTTACATAATACTTTTAGAATCCAGGCTAACAGCTAATAAGCACAGAGAACGAGATAGCTATGTTTATAACATTATTTCTGTTCTTGTTATTGTTTTACCATTATTATCAGTGACAACTCTTTCTGGAACTCCTGTGATCATGGCACTGGCCCTCTGTACCCTCTGTGAGTTTTGCATCTCCTAATTTTGCCTAGCTGGAAATGGGATATCTGAAAGTCAAATATAACCAGTATTTTTCAGTCTTAGGACATTAGGAGATATTTGACTCAAGATTCAGTTGCTTCTTAGGTAAAGAAGTTGTAGATATTCCTAAGCAGAGAACTCAAGATAAAACCTAAGAAAAATAGATATCAGGATTTGTAGGTAACTGATTTCCTCTGGAAGAGAGAATCTGCTCATCTTCCAATCCAGCCAGACCTCTCTTGTAGGCTGCTCTCAAAAAGCGAGAACAGAAGCCTGTCAAGGAAAGCCATGAGCTTCTCCTACCACATTCCCACATTCCACACCAAGATATCTGACAGACTGACTGTGGCTCTCATCACTATGGTGGGCCCACTTTTCCTCCATAATGAGGAGTGAGCAGAAAGCAATGTCTCTCCCCAGACAAGTGATCTCTCCCTTCCCTAGATAGGACACAGGAAATTTGGTCAAAAAGCAATCTCCAAGATTGGAATTTTATTCTCCTTTCCTACAAAGCTCTTTTCCAACATCCTTTCTTTCCTTTGGCTAAATGGTAAGGTACAAGTATTCTTAGGCTGATGTTGATGTTAAAAAATTAACTTTTTAAAAGCCTGCATTAATAAAGCAGTTTGTGTCTGTGCATGAATGTACACGCACATACATGGTTATATATATATACACATATATATGACATATATACATATATATACACATATATAATAACATTCTAGTCTATGAGCAAATGGTCATACTGAAGGGCCAGCAAAGCTAACTCATTGAGAACAAAGCTGTTGAGATCCTAAGATCAACATCTTTACAGTAAAGAAGAAGAGCAGCCTTACCCCATGGTTGCTTGTGGATGAAGTAGAAGTCTTGCAGTACTCTCAACTGCGTGGGCTCCTTGCAGAACCTGATTGTTTCTGTTCTGTGAATTGTCACAGGACCAACTTGCTAACCTAAGACAGGGCTATTCATGCAACTCATGTAAAAAACAAAACAAACTCAAACCCAAACTGGGATGTGTCCTTGAATCTGGCTGTGGAAACTGAAACCAGAAAGTGAAAGTAAAGCTGAGAGTTTGCTCAGAGAAACAGAAACTTAACTGAGATGGTCTCTTGGCTCTGACTTTGGGCAGGGTGATAGAATCCCAAAGCAGATGTGTTGGTGTGTGAATTCCTGTCTCCTGGTCTGGTGGACCCAGGCTCTAGGAGATGAGAGTGTGTGCCTGGCTTCACACAGCCTGGCTCCAGGGAGACATGTGTACACTGATGGGTATTGTCCTTCTGAAATCAGTTTGTGGCCTATAATCCAGTGAATTGCTGGATGTGGGTTTATAAATCCAAAGTTGAGGCCATTTTCTGACACTGTGTTACTGTTTGTTCTATACTTTTAGTGACATTCTGGAAAATAGTCCATCGCAAAAATGGTTTGGAACAGAGAAAACATACATATTTGTCAGCAGGTAAGAGGTGAAGGGTTCCCTCTCCTTAGTTTCCACCAAGAATCACAAGAAGTCGAAATCTACATGTGTAATAAGAGCAGTATAGCAATGACTTTTTAAGGACAGTTTAGTAATCCTCTTTTTTGAGATTTTACTTTAGTATAACAGGAGAGAAGTGAGGAGATAGAGAATCAGAGAGAGACATACACACATACAGAGCAACACACACACACACACACACACACACACACACAGAGAGAGAGAGAGAGAGAGAGAGAGAGAGAGAGAGAGAGAGAGAGAGAGAGAGAGAGAGACTTTCTATTTCCCAGGCAAAAATGGAAACAAAGGTTCAAAATGGTGGTCTGGGAAAGACACATGGACATGCCAAGCAAACCTAGATTATTAGACAATGATTCTAGGGGAACAAGATGGATGATGTTTATTATTATGAAACATGGAAATGTAATCTTGAGGTAGATTAGATCGATGGTGAGATAGGAAAATTATTTTAAATAATTCTTTTTTTTTTTTTTTTTTGGCCAGTCCTGAGGCTTGGACTCAGGGTCTGAGCACTGTCCCTGGCTTCTTTTTGCTCAAGGCTAGCACTCTGCCACTTGAGCCACAGCACCACTTCTGGCCATTTTCTGTATATGTGGTGCTGGGGAATCGAACCCAGGGCCTCATGTATGTGAGGCAGGCACTCTTGCCACTAGGCCATATCCCCAGCCCTAAATAATTCTTATTATACAGAATTATACACAGTTGGCTCTTTCCTCTCCTTGACATTGCTGTATTCTATGCAATTCATGGGTTTATTTAGGGCAAGGACACACTGGACAAGATTGTAAATACCTAGTCAGCTGAGCCAGAGCCCCTCAGGACCAGATCTGCTGCTAAATCCAGTAGCCACATGATAAACACTCACTCTGTTTCCATGACACCCTGTTACTAAGCAATAATTTCATACACACACAAATATTTCTGAGTCACACTGCTCCCAGTGTGAGCCACTCTCCTAATGTGCATTTCAGTATTTGCTTATGATTCTTTCCTTTCAAAGTTGGGTTTAAGGGTTAGCACTTTGGCAGAAAGTATTTATACCCAAACTCTCAATTGGCCAGTTGGAAATCTCCTGTTTGGTACAGAACCAGAAGAAGAGAGTTGAAAACGGTCCCCAAATCTACTCTCTCCTGATCCAGCTCTGTCCCCTGGAAGGAGCTAGCTAGATACCAGCTACTGGAGAGCCCTTGTGGGGCTCTGTGCTTGGGGATAGCCAGTACTCCTGAGCCTTACAGTGGGAACATCTATACTGTCTTGGTCTAAAGCTCAGGATTAAATACCTGTATCTCAGCAATGACATAGACATAACATAGGCACATGTTTCCCAGTGCCCACTGGGAAAATTGCAGTGAGAAGGCCTCTAGCTGATCATTAGCACAGACTACATAGGTGGAAGGAGTAGAACTCCCTCCCTCACTGTGAGAACAGCACTCATGATGACTAAACACATTTTTTTGCTTGTATTTTTTTTATTTTTGTGCTTATATATGTTGAGGCTTGAACTTAGGGCTTTGCACTCTCGTTCAGCTTTTTTACTCAAAGCTGGGCTCTATTACTTGCAGTTTAGTATGGTTAATTGAGGATGGAGTTTCACAGATTTTTCTGCCTGTGAATAGTTTCTAAGCTTGATCCTCAGATCTCATCCTCCTGAGCAGCTCAGATTATGAGTACAAGTGCTGGCAATCAAATGCTTTTAAATGTGATGTTTTCTATGTAATAACCCATTTCATCTCATTACAATCCCACAAAGGAAGTCCTATTACTCTGCTGATGAACAAGCAAGTAAATTTAACTTAAAAAATGTGAACCTTCTAGGTTAAGATCACATATCTAATAAGCAACAAAGTCATGTAAGGATCCCAGAAGGGCTGACTCCAAGTGGCCTTCACCGCTGTGTAATTCCATCTTGGGGTACACAAAGGCAAGAGACAATAAAAACAAAAAACAAAACCAAGCAAGCAAATGAAACCTTAGTATTTCTCATGATGCCCGAACTAGGGAAGAGAGATGGGAACCTCAAGAAAAGATGTTCCATTGCCCTAGATACTGCATGCAAGTTGTTTTCTAAATGGGGCTTTCTCATCTTGTACTCAGAGCACACCAGAGTGAGATGACATACAGCGGGGAGAAGCCCCTGCCAGCTGGAGATCTGGCACCTGGAGGGTGCTGTGGGTTCTTTCCAATAGCCCAAGTTTGTTCTTTCTGCAGATGTTTGCCCTAAAATCATTCTTCCTTTTAAAGCAAACAGGCTTCCACTTCCAATCTTCCCATTAAGGAAGCAGACTTCAGGCAGGCTGGCCTGGGTCTGTTTCCTTTTCTTTGTTCCTTTGGGTGGTTCCATTTCCACTTGCTGGCTGGCTTTCATTATGATAGGAGAACTGTACCTTTTGTTTCTGTAAGTCAACACACATAGGAAATAGGACCAGAATTATCATTGTTTAGGTCATGAATCTAAATAATATCCTGTGCTTTTAAGGTATCAAGAGTGCCAGAACCTTCTCTAGGCCCTAGGAACTTGTTTCTTTCTTATAGGCAGAGGTACTTTATCTCCTTACTGAGACCTTCCTTTGAATGAAGTATGGAAAAAAGTTATTATTTTATTTAAAAAAATATATTGTAAAGGTAATGAATGGGGGGTTTACAGTTACAGTAAGGTAATGAGTACATTTCTTTTAAAACACTGTTACCCCTTCCTTCATTTTCTCCTACTTACCATTCCCCACTTCCCTCTCCCTCCTCCAAGTTGTAAAGTTCATTTCCAAAATAATGTCTAGTTCATATCATTGTTGCATTAGTTCCTCCTTTGTTCTGCTGTTTCTGTGATTCTCTTTCCCTTCCCCAGATCAGATAAGCTTATATGTAACACATAGGGAACAGAAAACTAAAACAGAAAGAAAGAAGGTAGAAATAACTGCATACAGGACACAATAAAAGCTTTTAAATTTGTACAGGGGTTTTCTTCTATATTCCTCAGGTGTATCCTTTTACTATGCAATCTGAAAATTTGAACTGAGTAATGACATTCCTTTTCTGCTTACGCCTTCATGCATATATATTCATCTATGGACCTAGACATGCTCTTCTATCTACTGAACAGTAACAAAGACTTTCTCTTGACTAGATCCTTCTCAAATTGGCTTAGTCTCTTGCAGCACATAAACAATTCCAAAGACCATTGGAGTCAGATAAGGCCACATTGTGATGACAGTGGATGAAGTTAAAGTACAGGCATGTCAGAGCACAGGTCAAAATAGAAATGTTCAATTGGGTCAAAAACCAACCAAACAGCCCCATAACCCAGCCAATGAAAATGTCGGTATCTTGTTCAGATTACACCTTTAGCCTTGGTCCAGTCTTTTCCCTTTCTAGATAGGATTTTAATTCTTGCTTCCATACAACAACCATTCTGAAGTGAAGTCCTGATTCCTTGAAAGCATCCCACAATCTCCTAACACATATTCAAATCCAACAAGTCCTCATATGATGATACTCCATGGCTCCCCTGGTATGTGTTGTTATGCCAGATTTGCAGTCCCTAAAGACCACCAAGGAGCCGATACCGATGCAAACGCAGGAGAGTCTTTATTACAAGCCCGAGCTTGGACTCCCAACCGTCACCGACACAGTGGATCAGGATTGAGAGCCCCGACCCTCAGATAGCAGGGTTTTTATTGTGATTACAACAGGGGCAGGGTATTTCCAACTTGGCAGATACTTGATTGGATGACATTTAGCAAGGAAGTCTTGTCCTATTTCTATTGGCTATCTACCCTTTCAGTTATCTATTTTGGCTTTGATATCGGGAACTGGCCTCAATATCAGGAATTGACAACAGGTGGTCACATAGCACTGATGCAAGGGGTTAATGCAGGGGGTAGGCAAGTCACAAATGGGTTAAGCAAGCCATTTATAGAAGCAGAATATGCGGTCAGGATGACCTAGTACCAACTTTATTTTTAACAATTGCGACCATGTTTTCCCATTACCACTAAGCAAGCTTGAGCGGGCTAAAACAACCCAGTACTCAATCATAAGTAAACCAACATGATAGTTACCATGGCATTTCTACTACTATTATGGTTATTTCTATAGTCTATGACTATGATCATTTTTTACTGTCTGTTACCATGGTTGCTACCCAGGTATAGTGGTGAACAAGTGCTTCCTACATTTTTAAATATCAAACTATAAGAAACTAGTCTCATGGGTGAGGGTGCAGCCCTCTATCATGGAGTCATCACCAGGGTATAGAAGCTGCTATAATTTTAACGCTAAAACTTATATTTAGTTACTCCAGTTTTCAGGTCAGCCCTTACAGTGTCTTCTTGAATACTAGATGCTATTCAAGAAGACACAACTGTAGGATCTTTCAGTCGAAGGTATTATCCCAGGAAAGCACTGAAATTTGACTTGGGCAATGCCAAAATCCCTAGCCCTTGTTCCTGATTGATGTCTATGTTTCAGGGATTAACTCTCATATTTCAACTCTACCATTTTAAAGATTGTTTACTAGTGTTCTTCATGGAAAGTTCATCTGTGGACATTTAGTAAAGTAGGTCTGGAAATGGCATGAAAATTAAATGCTTGTATCAGTCAAACTCAGGTTCATGATCACATGTTCCTACAAGGGAAACTGAGAAATATAACCCTTCAAGAAATGAGAGGTGGAGAGAGGAAGATGGCGCCGCCACAGTAGGGAGGCACCCCGACTCGCCCCAACTGAATAGCGAGCTGGGAACTCCAGCACCCAACACCCCATCAAGAACCCAGCAAAACCAGCAGCCAGAAGCAGTGGAGAAACGCAGGAAACAAAAAGGAGCAAAAAAGAAGAGCCTATAACCTGCATGGAGCCGGAGAATCTCCGGGGTACCCTCCCCCCACCAGCCGACCCTGGCCCAAACAGGGCCAGGCTGGGAAAGGGGACCCGGCGAATGGCAGACCAACTGCTGAAAAGTCACACCGGGAGCGCAGAGTCCAGACAGCAGGACTCCACGGACCCCAGGGAGAGCGCTGACCAAGACACACAGCAACGGCGGTGAGGGAAAGTTCGGGTCCACACGGCTGGGAATGGACGTGAGCGGCTGGGGAACCGAGCGGTGCAGAAGGGGAGAGCCGGGGATGCCACCACAACCTTTTGCCACACCACAGCACTCCACCACGAAGGACCAACTGCGGCGCGGGACACACACACAATCCAGGACTAGTGAGTCCCCCAATACCCCCTCCCCCAACGGGAGACCAGCTATCAGAGACCCAAACCCTACAAAGAAGCTAGATCTCCCTCCCTCCCCCTCCCCACCCCGAGGGAACAAAGAACCCCCAAATCAGGTAGGAAGGTCCCATCAGGCTCTGAGAAGACACAGGAGTTAGCAAGGGAAGGGCGGAGCAGCGCCAAGGCCGCCGAGGAGCCTGAACTGGCTGCACTGGCCCCGCCCCCTTCCCAACAGGGGCCGGGGGACCGCAGGCAGTATAAGCCCCACTCGAGGAGCCTGGACCTCGCGGACTTTTACAACTAAAATCACAGGTGCTGGTGGGCAATACCAGCACAGCAGGGACACCTGGGCCTGATCATGCGCCCCCCTCACAGTGGAGGTGCAGTCTGAGGGTGCTAATCTGCGCCCGGACAGTTGATCCCACTGGGCCCCACACATACCGCCCCCCACAGCGGACTCGCAGGAGGGCGCAAGCACAACCCAACAACCCAGGGCTCACTCTGGTAGGCGTATCCCGCTCAGGTGGGTGGGGCCACAGCGGCAGCACCTGTTGTAGTGGGCGCACAGTGCAAGGTGGGCGGGGCCCCTGGCAACAGCGCCCGCTCTGGTAGGTGCACCTGCACAGGAGGGCAGAGCTCTCCATCGGCCCATGTCCACTCAGTTTGGCTCATTTCGCACAAGTGGGTGGGCCGCCCCTCAACAACACCGGCCCTGGAGCGGTCCACACAGGAAGGCGAACCGCCTGAGAGGTGAGCTCCTCTGACCAAGATACAGAGTGGAAAAAAGAACCAAAGAAGAGATAAGCATCCACGCCACACTGAATCAGTGACCAGCAAACCCCCACCAGGGGCACGCAAGGGTCAGCACAACACAGTGGCAGGACACTGTCCCTCAGGGAAAGACACAGAACCTACTGGCCCCCAAGTGCAGGGAGAGTGATCACCTCAGCAACAACCAAGAAGGTCACGCTCACCCATTGGGAAGCAAGGTGCAACAGCCAAACCCAAACCCAGAGCCAGGACACCAGGACACAAGGCTCCCACTAATGGACCAGCGGGAACCAGCACAAAGCCAAACCAGGGAAGCTACCCACAGATCTCCAGATGTGCAAATCACAAAGAAATATAACACAGTTCATCAAAGGGCAAGCCAACTCGCCAGCTCCAAAAAGCAGCACGACTGAAGAGGAGATGGAGAATAAAAAATCAAATGAGGCCATGTTAACAGAAATGATGGAAAGCATCAGAAACAAAATCAGAAAACAATTCCAGGAGTTTAGAGTAGAAGTCTTGAAGGACATCCAGGAAGCCAAGAAAGAAATGGAAGCAACAATGGATACAATGCAAACCTCCTTTAAAGAATACTTTAACATTCTGAGAAGTGAAATGCATGAAAAAATAGATTTAAAATACAACTCTTTAAAGGAAGAAATTTCCACAATCAGAGCTGATCTGACAACCATAAATAGCTCTCTGACATCCATAAACTCCACAATTGAATCCACAGCACAAAGAATTGACCATATGGAATCCAGAATCTCTCTCGGATGATGATGCAGCCGACAAGAACCAGAAAATTACTACACTCCAAGAAATGGTGAAGCTTCAGGGCAGACTAATCCAGGAACTAGTGGACAAAGACAAGAGATACAATCTGTGCATAATTGGAATAGAAGAAGGAGCCGAATACCAGAGCAGAGGGCTTCATCATATTTTCAATAAAGTTATTGCAGAAAACTTCTCCAATCTCACAAGGGACCCCATCCAGGTAACCGAAGCCTATAGGACACTTGGCAGGCCAGACCCCAGAAAAGCCACCCCAAGGCACATAATATTCAAGACTTCAGATCTCAAGAATAAAGAGCAAATTCTGAATGCAGCCAAAGCGAAGAAAGAAATTTACTACAATGGGAAGAGGATCCGAATAACAGAAGACCTCTCCATACAAACCTACCAAGCGCGAAGAGAGTGGAAGAACACCATCCAAGTTCTACAGGCCAACAACCTGCAACCTAGGATAAAATATCCAGCGAAGTTGGAGTTCACATTCGAGGGGAAAACCAGATCTTTCCATAGCAAAGAGGATCTAAAGGAGTATGTGAATAAAAAACTAGCCCTACAGCGAATTCTAAGCGGGGAATCCTACCCAACAGAAATCGTACAGGACACACAGACAGAAACAGAAAGAAACTACAATAGCCAGAGCCCAACAGAAAGAGCAGCTCACTAAAGAGAAGAAAAAAAAAAAAAAGAGGAGAAAACAGCCCAAAAAGAAAATGGAAGGAGGACGCTGCTGCTGCAGGATCGCGACCGGAGCATCTGAGTAATAGCTCTTCAAGTCTACAATTAAAAATGGCCTCTAACAAGACTACATTGCAAAAAATGGGAAATAAACAGAATGGAAAGGTAAAAAAGTTGAAGAAGCAGAGCCTGAAGAATTTGTTGTAGAAAAAGTACTGGACCTACATGTAGTGAATGGGAAGGTAGAATATTTCCTGAAGTGGAAGGGATTTACAGATGCTGGTAATACTTGGGAACCTGAAGAAAATTTAGATTGTCCAGAATTAATTGAAGCATTTCTTAATTCTCAAAAAGCTGGTAAAGAAAAGGATGGTACAAAAAGAAAATCTTTATCGGACAGTGAATCTGATGATAGCAAATCAAAGAAGAAAAGAGATGCTGCTGACAAACCAAGGGGGTTTTTTAGGGGTCTGGATCCTGAACGAATAATTGGTGCCACAGACAGCAGTGGAGAATTGATGTTTCTTATGAAATGGAAAGATTCAGATGAAGCTGACTTGGTGCTGGCAAAAGAGGCGAATATGAAGTGTCCTCAGATTGTGATTGCGTTCTATGAAGAGAGACTAACTTGGCATTCTTGTCCAGAAGATGAAGCTCAATAATTGTTTGCATTGCTTTTTATATATATTTATACATATATATAAAATCCGAGTCTTGGTTTTTGAATTAATGGTGTAAAACAATAACTACATTCTAATGAAAATCAAGTATGACATGTTGGTTTGGAAAGTAGTATTGGGGGAGTTGAGGTTTTTCTTTTTTCCTCAATAGCACTGGTTACTTTGAACAAATATAATAAAGGCTTTCTGTAGTTGCTTTATCAGAAAAGAATGTTTAATACCATGGTATATTTCCTCTGCATTCAGAAACAGATTGTGGCTTTTTTTAATATTACGCAATTTTTTTTGGTCATTACTTAATCAGAACAACTTGTCTTTAACTTCTATGTTGAAGGACCGTCCTGAATTTTCTTTTTTGTGTTTGTGTGTGTGTAAACAAAATACTTACATAGGTAGTTTTTTGTTTTGGAAATTTTGCTTGTTTAGAGGTGTTGGGCATCAGCCTTGCATATGTAGGTAAACGATATATCACTTAGTTACATCCCTGGCCCTTGTTTTAGTTTTTTGTTGATTTTTGAGACAGGGTCTCTAGGAAGCTCAGGTTCACCTTGAACTTCCTAGGTAGCCAGGCTAGCTAGCCTCGAACTTTAGGTCCTCCTGCCTCTGCCATAGATAAGCAAATTCAATAGCTTTGCAAAACTTCTTGAAAGGAAAAAATTTAAGCTAATAACAGCTTCCCTCACTCAGATGAGAAAAGACAAATCTTGATTTCCTTTCACTAAAATTTTCTGTAGTGAGCATTCCTTTACAGAATATTGGGTCATGGGCTATCTAACACTCAGCTCATGGAAATGTAAAATCAGCTGGTTAGAGATGAGACTATTTAGGACCTACTGGCCTAAATGAATGGACAGAATTTTATAATTATTGACCTGCATGCTTTTTCTTTATCCCAACTCATTCCTTACATGTAGGCTCAATTTTTTTCAGTATTGGGTTACTGGTTCCACAAAAGCCTGAGAAACAACTTTGTAGTAATCAGAATGTTACCCAACTGTATATTGTTTACTTTATTGTAAATAATGGTGAACAGTGGTCAATAAATAGTTTTATATTCCTTTAAAAAAAAAAAGAAAATGCGGGGCTGGGGATATAGCCTAGTGGCAAGAGTGCCTGCCTCGAATACACGAGGCCCTAGGTTCGATTCCCCAGCACCACATATACAGAAAACGGCCAGAAGCGGCGCTGTGGCTCAAGTGGCAGAGTGCTAGCCTTGAGTGGGAAGAAGCCAGGGACAGTGCTCAGGCCCTGAGTCCAAGGCCCAGGACTGGCCAACAAAAAAAAAAAAAAAAAAAAATGGAAGGAGAAAAAACACTTTTATCCTTGATCTCTTTAAATATAAATGGTATAAACTCTCCAATAAAGAGGAGCAGACTGGCAGAGTGGATCCGCAAACAAAAAGTTGACATCTGTTGTCTACAAGAGACCCACCTTACAGCAAGGGACAAAAACAGGCTCCAAATGAAAGGATGGAGCAAGATCTTCCAAGCAAACGCACCTACCAAAATGGCAGGTGTAGCCATCCTGATCTCAGACAAGCTGGACTTTTCATTAAAATCAACTCAAAAAGACAAAGAAGGACACTACATTTTAATACAAGGAAAAATCAAGAATCAAGACATCATGGTGATAAATGTATACTCACCGAACAAAAGAGGCCCTACATATGTCAAGCAAATTCTCACAGAACTACAGAACTAGATAGACCCAAACACAATCATAGTGGGAGACTTTAATACCCCACTCTCTCCAAGAGACAGATCCAACACCCAGAGGATCAGCAAGGGAGCTGAGGACCTAAGTAACACCATATCCCAAATGGATCTGACAGATCTATACAGAATCTTCCACCCTACAGAGACCCAATACACCTTCTTCTCAGCAGCCCATAGATCATACTCCAAAATAGACCATGTCATAGCCCACACAAAGAACCTCAGCAAATACAAAAGTATTGATGTCATCTCACGTATTATATCTGACCACAGTGGATTAAAGGTAACCTTCAATAACAACGGTTACCACAGAGGCTATACACATTCTTGGAGGCTAAACCCCACACTGTTATCCAACACTTGGGCCACAGACCAAATTAAAGATGAAATCAACGAATTCATAAGCCACAATGACAATGAAAATACATCACAAAGAAACCTATGGGACACAGCTAAGGCAGTACTGAGGGGCAAGATCATTGCCCTCAGCACTCACATTAAAAGAATGGAAGCAGAGCAGGCGAATAACCTCACGATGAAACTAAAACAACTGGAGAAACAAGAAATGATCGAATCTAAAATGACTAGGAGGAGCGAGATCACAAAGATTAAAGAAGAGATAAATCTGATTGAAAATAGATCATTCAACAAATAAATAAGACTAAAAGCTGGTTCTTTGAGAAAATAAATAAAATTGACAGACCCCTTGCAAGACTTACAAAAAAAAGAAGAGAAGAGACTCATATACGTAAAATCAGGGTCTCCACCGGAAAAATTACAAGTACACACGATATTCAAACAATCATAAGGAGCTATTTCCAGAACCTCTACTCAGTAAAAAACAATAATTTTACAGAAATGGATCAATTCTTAGAGAAGTATAAACTGCCCAAACTGAACCAAGAAGAAATAAATCAACTAAATAAACCAATAACTTACAGTGAGATACAGGGGGTAATCAAGAGCCTCCCAACAAAGAAAAGCCCAGGCCCAGATGGATTCTCCAACGAATTCTATAAAACCTTTAGTGAGGAGCTAATACCAATACTCCTCAACCTCTTCCGCGAAATAGAAACAGAGGGAGAAATCCCAAACTCATTCTATGAAGCTAATATCATACTCATTCCCAAACCAGGCAAAGACCCAACAAAAAAAGAGAACTACAGACCAATATCACTAATGAACACAGATGCAAAGCTCCTCAATAAAATATTAGCTAACAGGATCCAGAAACTGATCAAGAAAATTATACATTATGACCAAGTAGGCTTCATCCCACAGTCACAAGGATGGTTCAACATCCGTAAATCAATCAACATAATTCACCACATAAACAGAACTAAAATCAAGAATCACATTGCTATCTCAGTCGATGCCCAAAAAGCCTTTGACAAAATACAACATCCATACTTATTAAAAGCTCTGGAGAAAACAGGAATAGATGGAACATTCCTCAAAACAATAAAAGCCATATACAACAGACCAACTGCTAACATCATATTAAATGGAGAGAAACTTAAATCATTCCCCCTAAACTCAGGAACAAGACAAGGATGCCCACTCTCCCCACTTCTTTTCAACATAGTGCTGGAATCCCTAGCCATAGCAATAAGGCAAGAGGAGGACATCAAAGGGATCCACATCAGCAAGGAAGAAATCAAATTATCCCTATTCGCAGACGACATGATCTTATATCTGAAGGACCCAAAAAACTCAGTCCCCAAACTCCTACACCTAATAAACCATTTTGGCAAAGTAGCAGGATACAAAATCAATCCACAAAAGTTAGCAGCTTTTCTGTACACCAGCAATGTACAAACAGAAAAGGAAATTATGGAAACAATTCCATTTACAGTAGCCAAAAGAAGAATAAAGTATCTAGGGATCAGCCTAACCAAGAACGTGACTGACCTATTTAATGAGAACTATAAAAATCTAATAAAGGAAATCAGAGAAGACACAAGGAGATGGAAAGACCTCCCATGCTCATGGGTAGGCAGAATCAATATAGTGAAAATGGCCATGTTGCCCAAATTGTTACACAAATTCAATGCAATCCCTATCAAAATCCCAGTCACATTCTTCACTGAAATAGAGAAAGCAATCCATAAATTCATATGGAACAGCAAAAGACCTAGAATAGCAAAAGCAATTCTAGGCAACAAAAGCAGTGCAGGAGGTATCACAATACCAGCCTTCAAGATCTACTACAGGGCCATCATAACAAAAAACAGCCTGGTATTGGTATAAAAACAGATGGGAAGACCAATGGATTAGAATTGAAGTTCCAGAAATAAAACTGCACTCAGTCAGCTGATATTCGACAAAGGAGCTAAAGACATACAATGGAATAAATGTAGCCTCTTCAACTACTGGTGCTGGGAGAACTGGGCAGCCATATGCAGAAAACTCAAAGTAGACCCAAGCCTATCACCATGCACCACGATCAACTCAAAATGGATCAAGGACCTCAATATCAGACCTGAATCCTTGAAACTACTGAAGGACAGAGTAGGAAAGACGCTAGAACTTATAGGCACAGGAAGGAACTTCCTAAATATAGTCCCAGGGGCACAACAAATAGGGGAGAGACTTGACAAATGGGACTACTACAAATTAAAAAGTTTCTGCACAGCTAAGGACATAGCCACCAAAACAGAAAGACAGCCAACCATATGGGAAAGTATCTTTACCAGCACAGCAACAGACACAGGCCTAATATCTGTCATCTACAGAGAACTCAAAAACCTAAGCCCCTCCAAGCCCAGTAAACCAATTAGGAAATGGGCAAAGGAGCTAAAGAGAGACTTCACAAGAGAAGAGATAAAAAATGGCAAAGAAACATATGAGGAAATGTTCAACATCCCTGGTAGTAAAGGAAATACAAATAAAAACAACCCTGAGATACCACCTCACTCCAGTTAGAATGGCCTATACTCTGAACTCAGGCAACAACAAATGCTGGAGGTGGTGCGGGGAAAGAGGAACCCTTCTCCCTTGTTGGTGGGAGTGCAAATTAGTACAACCACTTTGGAGAACAGTATGGAGGTTTCTCAAAAAGCTCAATATAGACCTACCCTTTGACCCAGCCATACCACTCCTAGGCATCTATCCTAAACAGCAGGTCCCAAGATATCAAAAGGACATTTGTACTTCCATGTTTATCACGGCACAATTCACAATAGCCAAAATATGGAAACAACCCAGATGCCCCTGCACAGATGAATGGATCCAAAATATATGGTACTTATACACAATGGAATACTACATAGCGATTAGGAATGGTGAAATATTGTTATTCGCAGGGAAATGGTCAGAACTTGAACAAATAATGTTGAGCGAGACAAGCCTAGAACACAGAAAACAAAGGGGCATGATCTCCCTGATATATGACTGTTAAGAAAGGGAGATGGAGAGACAGTAGAGACCAGGTCTGTGAAACCAAAAACTGCTTGTCAAATGGTATTTCCCACAGGATTGGGGCAGCGACCCAACATTATGTAACTAAAACCAAACAACTACTCAACATATAAAGGTCAAAAATTGACCTCTCAGTGGAATACAATTGCCCAAAAGCTATGTATGTATGTTCATATAAGACTACTGTCGACATATTGTCTAATATCAACATTACATTTAAAGCCCTAGGCGAATTTTCTTGGGCTTGGCCACGTGGCTACTGTATATGTTCTTGATACATTGTGTGTTGTATATATGTCTACCTGACCTAGAGAAGGGAAAGAAAAACAGGGCGTAAGACATCACAAGAAATGTACACACTTCCCTACTATGTAACTGTACCCTTTTTGCACAACACCTTGTCAAAAAAATTTGTGTTCAATTAATAAATAAATTAAATTAAAAAAAAAAGAAATGAGAGGTGAGTGACCTATACAGGGATTAAGGCTTTATTGAGCGACAGACCTACCAGGTTGCTCCAAATGGGAATGGAGGCTGCAGCAGAGAACAGGTGTGGACAAAATTTAAACAAAATTTAGGAGTGCTCATGGATCACATTATATGGGCTGTGGGAATTGCAGGGAGAGTCACATTTTGAGAAGGAGTATAATGAAACTGTTATAACTGGGGCAGAAATTTGTACATCATACCAGGGAAACAGTACATCAGGGAAATAGAAACTTGACAGATTTTTGTAAACAGTTAGGGACTCGGGGCGGGGGGTCCTTTTCAGAATCAGCTAGCTGACTTCCAGGACCTTAGAAACCCTAGTAACGAACCCAAAACAATGAAACAATGAGCATATCTGGTCTAGTTTCACATCATGATGATATGTAGATTATAATGAAGTCAATAACCCTATCTTGAAACGTTCAGAGCGAAATGGCTCTTGGTCTTTGCTCATTTGCTTATTCCCCCTGCATAACCAACATATGGGAACTTAGAGATAACTCAGTAATAATTCACAAGAAGATGTCACAATAGCATCTTTTCAAGCCCCACCCCACCCCTTCCTGACTAATCCCATAGGCAATTACACCAGCCTTGGTCTCAAAAAACTTTGATTCAACATGTAAAAGTGGTTAAATAGCCTCTCTGATGGTTGCTATTTTTTTTTTGCAACAGATGATCTTAAAAAATAGTAGAAATAGATGAAACCTGAGGACCACTGAGAAGAGTTTTGTGGACTTAAGATTTAGATGCTTTATAAATCCACACTTCATAGAGTACTGTGGTAAGCAGTGCCCCATCACATTCTCTATGTGTGCATACTTTTCTACTAACCAGATCAAACAAGGTTGGTTGACTACTGATGAGGTCAAGGCTAACACCTGAATGAGCAGTAATAGAAATTTTTACTGAAAAATTAAACACAACATAGGTCTTTTCAGATGACTTTTTGTTGTTGTTGTTGGTTAGTTGTGGGGCTGAACTCTGGACCTGGGCACTGTCCTTGAGTCTCTTTGTGCTTAAAGCCAGCGAGCGCTCTTCCACTTGAGCCACTGTGCCACTTCAACATAGGTCTTTTGGTAGAGACAAATATCTCCAATGTAGAGGGAATAGTCTTACAAAAGATATAAACATCTGAGCATTCATTCTGCCACACATTGAAAATTGATTTTTATAACCTTCCCTCTATCCATAAACCACTGTCCCTGAACATTCCTGGAATTGCCTGCCTTGGTATAATGTGATTGTGTCCATTGACACCAGTTTGAGTCTTTCTATTTGTCCGTGTACTCTGCTGGTCTAGTCCTACTTAACATTGGACAATGTCCGTGGTCATAAGATCCAATTACCTGCTATCGCTAGGACCACATAGACCCTAACGGAATTTGCATATGAAAACAGCATCTCACGAACATCTGCCCTAGCTGATGCAACCAAACAAGAATGTAATCAGAGTAGAGACAGTCTTCTGTGGGTATGGGTTTCATTTTAACCAAAATAGAAACTTTTCAATTTCATTTGACCTTCAGAATGTGAAAAATTGCCTGAAATTCCTCCCCTGTTCAAGTACCTCATGTTGGGTCCATTGAGGAGAACAGCCTAACCTCACCCCTTCCTCAAGGGCCTTGCTAGAAATCACCAGTCCCCAAACAGTAATCACCTGTGACTATCAATCACCTGGCTGTGAGCCAGTGAAAGGCTCCTGGGCTCTGTGGTCACTTCCTTATTTGCTGCAGTCATACTTCCTTCTCAATCTTCCCTACATAATCTCTCTCCATCACTAGTCCAAGCTGCTATTCCTACCCTAGAGTATAGCCCAGTGGTTTGGCCCTTCCAATAAACTTGCTTCTGCCTGAAGTGAGTGATGGTTTCCTTTCGGTAACCCTTATACCTCACGTACCTGCAAACCCCTAGAACTTCTTGGAGGAGCCTCCCAGGAGGAATCAAAGGACTGAGAAGCACCTACTATCTCCCAGACCATAAGGTAAGAACCTGCTCTGCTTTATTGACTTTGCTTCTGTGTACTTGGCAATTATAGAACTTTTCTTACCAAATAGTTCCCAGACAAGCTTCCTTATAAAGGAGCCTTTTTACTCATGGTTGTGATGCTGACAGGGACCCATCTATCTCATTTAATAAGGGGGTTGTTTAAGGTGGTATTGAAATATGGATACTGGGTCTAACTGGCTCCATCTTGGCATCTTGGTGGTTGTTGGGGACTTTCTGAGAACTCTAGGACATAGGACATAGGACATTCTTTGGATTGCAAATGTGTTAAGAGTTTTTAAGCTCCAGGAAAGTCTTGCTTCTCCTAGATAATTTGGCCCTTGATAGCTCCCTTAGATGGTTTAAGTTACTTATATAAAACCCTTTTGTTAGGTTTAATTCCTCACACCATCTATGTGTTTTGGCCTATGTAAGCTAGCACACTAGCTGCATTAGCAGCTGCAAGTCCTTTGGGTCATGAGTCTGCTTGTCGATGCCAGTATTTTAATAAAGACTCCCAATTCGACCTCGTGAAGTGTGGTTTCTCTGTATTTCCATATCAAATTCCCATATGGGTAAAGTTCAAGGAAATCAATAGGGCATGGTAATAGACAGTGAGGTTGCGGGCTGACAACAAAGACAACATGACACCATTAGGCCTACAGAGGTAGGAAGAGGGAGCACCTACCAGACCTGGTAGAGGCCTTTTGTGAAGGACTAAAACATTGATTGCACAAAGCCCAGCACAGTGGGAATTTAGCAATGAGCAGTATGACCTTCACTTTTTCCTGAGTTCTTTTTTTTTTTTTTTTTGGCCAGTCCTGGGCCTTGGACTCAGGGCCTGAGCACTGTCCCTGGCTTCTTCTTGCTCAAGGCTAGCACTCTGCCACTTGAGCCACAGCGCCATTTCTGGCCACTTTCTGTATATGTGGTGCTGGGGAATCAAACCCAGGGCCTCATGTATACAAGGCAAGCATTCTTGCCACTAGGCCATATCCCCAGCCCCTGAGTTCTAGTTTTTAATGGCACCTATGGGTGTTCAAACTCTTAAAAACGTAGATCCAGTTGAAGCCTCCTCATCCACAGGACATGTAAATAGTGGGAGAAAGTGGCTGTACCCAAGCTCAAAGGCAAGATTCTTAACTTTCCTTTTTCAGAACATGTTTAATAGGCTCAGCCCTTTTGTTACAGGAATGGACAAGAATGCCTTCTTTATCCCAAAGGAGATGGTTTTATGTAGTATGACCCTAATGTGATCATGTCCCTGGGGACCAAAGAACAGAAGCCTGAGCTTCGAAGGGAAACTGGCATGTGGTGAGGTTAGGGCAACAGCTTATGGATACTTTCAGACCTCCAGGTGGGAAAGGAGAGGAAGCCATATTTTGTTGGATAATTTGATGCAATACAGGAGGGAAGAAGTTACTTTCAAAAGTGATTATTTCTTTGTTCTTAATACCAAATCACAGTTTTGTGATGACTGTAAAACTAGGAATTTGGGATTGTTACAACATTACTTTTAACTAAAGCAACTATTCTAAGGTGATCCTTAGAGGAGCAGCATCAAGATTCACCTGGGAACCTACTGGAGTGCAAATTTCTACCCACCCTTCCACTCGATGAGTCAGAACCTGGCAGGGAGGGGGGCTCATGGTGGGTTGAGCCTAACAATCTGTATACTGTAAGTCCTTTGAAACTCATGCTCCATGCTAAGATCTGAAGATCTGAGAAAGCATGAAGCTAGAAATTTGAACATTGGAAAGATCAGGATTGTAATTTGTTTGTTCCACAACATGAATATTTATCTCTTGTTTGGTGTGGTTCCAATGACTAAACTGGTGAAATATTTTCTGTTCAAAAACATTTTGGCTTGTTCTCTGGCCCAATATGATATGGAAGTTAATAGGAAAGAAAAGCAGTAAAAGGGACCCTCCCACAAAGATGCATTGGGTAACATTTGTCTGTACTATTTTGAGAAGAAATTGCAAGCCAGGGACTGCCAAGGAATTTACCATGACAAATGAAGGAAAAAATGTAGCCTATGTTTCTTTGGATCTGGCCTGACTTATGTAACTGTGCATACCTTTAGTGTGTGTGTGTGTGTGTGTGTGTGTGTGTGTGTGTGTGTGTGTGTGTGTATGAATTCACCATGAGAATAGCCAATTCTCTCTGTTTAGCTGTGTCTCTCTGGCCCATGCTATGTTTCTGGAACCCTTGACCTGAAGCAGGGTAAAAGAAGCCCACATCAAAATAGTTGTGATCCTACTGGTGCAGGAGAGATCAGGCTATGACTCCTAATCAATTCTGCTTCTTATTTATGTGTGTCCAGGTGTTGTCAAGCCCAAGAGATCTACATGATACAGAACATTACTGGACATTTGTTCACAGCTAAGGTGATTGTTGACATTTTCAGAAAAATCAAAGTAAAGGCACAACAAGTTTGGGATGTGCATGCTAAAAATGGCACAAACAACTTCTGATAGTGCTTAGGTGTTTATTGGAAAGTATGTGATTATCATCTCCTGATTTTGACTTGATACTATTCAGTAAAATTTGCTAAGCATGGAAAATTTTCAGTGTATTTTGTTGGTGACATTTGAAAATGTGTGTTCCATGTTTGTATGGAAATAGAAAATGGACAAAACCACGTTGGCAGCACTAGATGGCCTAAATGAAGGGGGCCCTTGGAAACACATTTTTCAAAGCAGTTTGACTAGTACAAACACTAGGTATGTGACCTTGAAAAATTATTTTACCTTCTAAGTTCCTAGATTCGTCACCAGTTAGACAAATCACTTGGCCTCACTACAGATCAATTTACTCAAAATCTTTTGAGTGGGGTTGGAGTCATTAATATTTTTCAAAGGCTTTTCAGATGATTTTAATGTGCAGGGACCTTTGAAAACTGTCTTCTAGATCCCTCATTTTGAAACTCCTCAGGTATACATCACCATAAGGCTTGCAAAGATAAGAATTCCTGGACACCATCCTCAGAGTTTCTGATTCAGGAGGTAAAATATTGGGTTCTTAGAATTTTCATTACTTCCAGATTCCTGATGCTAATACTGCTGGTCCCCAAACCACACATTAAGAAACACTGGCCAAGATGATCTCTATTATCTCTTTTTAATATTTCTTTGGCCTATACTGAAAATCCCTAATAGGCCCTGGATATAGGGTTTGGAAATGGTCCAAGTGTAACTAGTTTTAGGCTTCAGGAGTCAGCTTCAGAAGTTCTACATTTCAGGTCCACCCTCTTACTCCTACATGCCAATTAAAGAGACACAGGGGAGGGCAGAGAACAAAGATTTATTACATGACACAGGCATGCCATGGGAAGACAGCATTTCAGCCTATTTCCAGCTGTCTTTATGGTATAGAGGAGACAGATATACAGACAGATACACAGCAAGCATAGAGTTCCTGGTTGCTAAGGCAACAAGACCAGGGCCACTATCCAATTTGTAGCTCTGCCCACAAGACACACCCTATGTTTAAAATGCCCCAGTACTCCAAAATGATCTCCTGTAGGGTGCTATGAGAGTGCTGTCAAGGGTGCTGATGGTGTTTCTTGGACTAGACAGCTGGCACTAAATGCTGATAAGCAGGAAATTCATCTGACAGGCAGAGACTGCTCCTCAGTACAAGTACAGAAAATAAAAATAATGGGCCTAAAATGGGACATGTTAAGAATTGTGTAGTCAGCTGGGCACCAGTGGCTCACACCTGTAAATAGTAGCTATTCTTGAGACAGAGATCTGAGGATCGCAGCTCAAAGCCAACTCCAATATGGGCAGGAAAGTCGTTGACTCTCTTATTTCCAATTAACCACCAGAAAACCTGAAGTGACACTGTGGCTCAAAGTGGTAGAACACTAGTCTTGAGCTGATGAGCTCAGGGACAGAGTCCAGGCCCTGAGTTCAAGCCTCATGACCAACACCATCCCTAACACAGAAAAAGTGGAGAATTATCACTGCCTTAAGTCATTCACACAAGGGACACATTGCCTATATTGTAAGCTGAAATTTTTAAATTTATTATAGCATGACTGTTGTCTATACACTTATTATAGTCACTATCAAAAAATACACAAATGACACAGTTAAACCAAGAATAGGATGTAAGAAATATTCCAAGTTTAGTCAAACACAAATCATCCTGGTGTAGAAGGCTGGAAGGAAATGGAGTTAAGGAAGTAAGCTTGAAGCTATTGTTGGTAGACAGTCCCCAAGTGTTGTTGGCAAGAGGGGCAGGGATGCAGATTATCGGATGAGTGAGTGCACACTGCAAACTAATTAGCATCATGTAGGCCTAATGCACTTTCCACTAGTGATTACGAGCACTGAAGTTAACCTGATAACTGTGTGACTGCATGGACAGGGGAGAAAGAACATGAGATAATGCTGCAAAATGTACTTTAGGGCAATAAACAAATCCACATGGTTCAACAATCCCAAACTGGGGACCTACTAGGTTTCTAAGACTTCTCCATAACCCCACACTTCTACTCAGAGCAATTTCCTTCCTCCTTTGTGAATGAGTCCAAAAGTTGGGAAGCTCCTGCACCTTGGGCCTTGTCCTCATTGCTGTCTCCTGGCTGCGATGCTGTCAGGAAGAAGCTGCCTATGCCTGAGGGGGACTCCCTAAGCAAGTAGCCTAGTTCTTTTTCATAACATGCCAGGGCTTGCAACAGATCTCCATTCCGTTTATGAACTGATCCTTGCAGATACCAAGAACTCACTGCATCTGGCTGAAGTAAGTTTTTCTCCATGTTTTGTACTTGGCTTTTCCTTTCTTCCTTCTCAGGTTTGTCTTTGCTTATAGAAATACTCTCAAAACCATTTTGAACAGCAGTGTCTTCTGCCTTTCCATGATTCTCTTGAATGCTGCAATCCCTCGAATGGAGATGCTGGCTCTCAGCCTTGGGGAGCTCTTTATTGAATGTGTTCTGACAGCATTCTTCTGTTTCCAGGAACTCATTGAGCTCAAAGCATGTATTCAGAGTCCTTACCCTCTTTTCTAGAGCTTTCTTTGTACAGTCTCTGAGCAGTTTCTCCAGTTGTTCAATCTTCTCTTGATTTCCACCTGCTTTAGATTCTCCATTGACTTTCATTTTTTTGATTTGTGACATGAAGCTACACAAAATATGGTAACAGAGGCAGCTATTATTTGGTGTGCATTCTATTGTCCTCACAATCAGTTCAATAACTTTGTCTAGGTCTCCCTTTTTTCTGTAAAATGTGACAGCTTTTAGAAGGACATTTGTTGGGCAAGGGTCCTTCCTCAGGGCTTCTTCAATGAACTGTTCTCCTTTGGCCTCTGCACTTGTCTTCTGTAGTTTCAAAGCCATTAGAGCTTTGACATATAGGTTGTCAGGATCTAACTCAATGGCCTGCTTCAGAGCTTCAGCAGAAGACTCCTTCTGAGGATTATCATTCAAATGGAACATTGCAATTGCCAACCCAGAGGAGAATTCAGGGTTGTTGGGCTGTTCTTCAAGAGCCTTCTGGAAGCACACTTTAGCTCTCTCATGTTTTCCACACTTCAGTCGTGTCCATCCTTCCTCAGAGTCAATCTCAGGATACTCAATACTGTAAGGATTTGAAAACTGCTCACAGATACGTTTTACCTTGTCAATGTAAGTCTGAACTTCTGAGAGTTGGCCCATGTGATAGTAAAGCCAGGCATAGTTACCCCATGTGACCAGACTTCTGATCTCTGCCTGGTCAGTGTGGCCTTGCTGGTGTAACTCTTCAGCTTTCTGTAAGCATTCTAGGGCTGCCTCATTCTCACCATTTAGGTGTTTAATGTAGGCTAAGAAGTTGTATATTGTAGCCTTGTACTCAGTGTCTAAGTGTTCCGCGTGACTGTGTAGTCTTTCTTCTAGATAACTTGGTATATTTCCATCCTTGAATAAATTCCAGGTGAAATGGCATTTCAGCTGTTGAAGGATTTTTTCCAGGGACTTTTTGGGGGCCTCACTGTGGAAAAAAAATACACACAGTCATTTTGAGGGAGCACTTGTCAATCATTGTACCTGGTGATGGCTTTATTTTCTGTGTCAACTCAGTTACAGGATAGTTCAGAATTTGCCACCTTTCTGGTTCCTAATCACACCAAGAACAGCAAGGCTCTAGGAAGTATTCACTTTTTGGCTATGTTTTCCAATGGCTAGTTTACCATCCTTGAAGTAGCCCTCAAGTAAGCAAACTTTGCTTTAAGTCAGTATCCTTCCTATCATCTCTCCCTGCCACATCTCTGGCTTCCTCTGCTCATATTTACACATAGACAACACAGGAGACTTTGTGTAAATTTAAAGAGTGAAGAACTGAGAGGCTGGTATGATTTCTGCAATACATCAGTTCTTGAATTTTAACGTCTAGATTTAAAGTATCTTTGGAGCTTTTAAAATAGGATTCTCCCCTTGGGTCTTATTTCAGATCTACTCAAGTAGGACTTCAGGTGTTTAGTTGGAGCAGTGGGGTTGGTTGTGGAACAGGGCATCCACAGAGCACTACGACACTTTCTCCTTGTTTAGAGTTTACCTGAGGGTCTTGTAGATCAGTAAAATGAATGTAGATGACCATGTATCCAGTTCTGAACAAGCAAATTTGAAGGCCAAGATAACCTATCTGGGAGTTTTTAGTGCTGAATTAATTCTGAACACATTTGCTGATCAGTAACATCTTAGGGGGAACACACACAACCAATCCACATTTCTAATTAATTTTTTCCCCCTCTAGTTCCCAGTGTTCAATGACCAGATTGGGTTTGAATGGACCCAAACATGTGCTCCCTCTGGGCCCTGGTCAGCTGCTGATCCTTCTCTGTTCTCCCTTACCACTTCCTTATGCCCATACGCTGCGTGATTCTAAATTTAAAACATCCAGAGTTTAAACTGGGGACCAGGCAGGTTCCTTCTTCAGAAACTCTCTCCTTCTGCCTCCAGTCCAAGCAGGAGGGACTATATAAGGTGGAAAGGAGGGGGTAGTGTACCAGCGAATACTTTTTCCTGGTTTCTCTATAATTGCCTTTGTGAAAGGGAAGAAATTACAAGGTCTTGTTTTGACTGAATTAGACAAAGTAAGTTTTGATCTCTGAGCCCACAATGAAGTCCTCAATTGAGGAGGCAATATTAAAGAAGGAGAGTTCCTCAGTGGGCCTCTAGAGGGCGCCAGTAGACACCCATAAGCTGGGCGTGCTGCCAGGTGATATTTCCCTTTTGGAAATCTAGCATTGCTTGGAAGGAACAGCCCAATCTGCCTCTGTTCGGATGGAAACCTGTGATATGGGCTCCAGCCAACGTGGTCCAGAGGGTCCCCTCAGACCTCCTCATAGGGTGGCTCTGGATGCCCAAAGATAGGATCCTGGAGCAGGCTGGCCACCAAGCCACAGGGCAAGGGTCTAGCTTCTAGTCAATCACACTCATACAGATATAATGAACATCTTTTTTTTTTTTGCCAGAAAAAAAAAGAAAAGGAAAAACTGAGGTAGTTGGTAGTGAATTTATCTCACTTGGACATATTCAATTTTGACCTTGAAATGAGCTTGAAGTCCTTGGGGGCAGCCAGTCTCCTTTTGTTTACTTGAAAAGTGGCTGAGCAATTTACCACTCAGGCATTCCCCATAGGTATTTGATGGGAAAGACCAAATTTTCTCGTTGTTGTTGCTGAAGAACTACCAATGGGAGGACTCTAGCAGGTGCATATGTATTTAAAAACATCAAGGTCCCTGAGATTATACTTTGCAAACGACACGATGTACCTGGACCCATATACACTTTCTGCAGACTATTCCTGCCACTCCCAGAGATTCTATCTATGTCCCCTACTCCATTCCCACCATCTTCAGTTATCTTCTACTTCCCATAATGAGAGATTAGACCAATATTGCATTAGAGATGAAATTATTGTGGTTTTGTGCAACCTTACTTTGTACTACTTATTAACACTCACCATAGCAATAAAAATTAACTTTGAGACTGGGAATGTGGCTTAGTCTTAGAGTGCTTGCCTCCATGTACAAAACACCAGATTCAAGGATTCAATTCCTCAGCACCACATAAACAGAAAAATCCAGAAGTGCTGCTGTGGCTCCAGTGATAAGAGTGCTAGTGGACAATAGGGAGGCACCCCGACTCGCACCAACTGAATAGCGAGCTGGGAACTCCAACACCCAACACTCCACCAAGAACCCAGCAAAACCAGCATCCAGAAGCAGTGGAGAAACGCAGGAAAACAAAAAGGAGCAAAAAAGAAGAACCGAAAACCTACACGGAGCCGGAGATTAATCGGGGCACCCTCCCCCCACCAGCCGGCCCTGGCCCAAACAGGGTCAGGCTGGGAAAGGGAAACCCGGCGATCGGCAGACAGGCTGACAGGAGCGCAGAATCCATATAGCGGGAGACCCCACGGACACAAAGCAGGGTGCGGACCAAGACACACCCAGCAGCGACGAGAAGTTCGGGTCCACACCGGATTCGGACAAGGGAACCCAGCGCGGCAGAAAGAGGGAACGGGGGAGCCACCACGACACTTCGCCAACCCCTGAAGGGCCAACGGCGGTGCGGGACACGCACACAAAGCAGCAAAAGTGAGTCCCCCATAATCCCTTCCCCCAACGGGAGACCCAAGCCCGACAAAGACGATATATCTCCCTCCCTCCCCCTCCCCACTCCCGTGGGAACAAAGATTCCCCAAATCAGGCGGGAAGCTCCCAGCAGGCACTGGGAAGCCAGTCTAGCAGGGGAAGGGCGGAACAGCCCCAAGCCCCCAAAGGTTCCTGAACTGGCAGAACCGGCCCCGTCCCCTTCCCAACAGGGGCCAGGGACGGCCGGCAGGGCAAGCCCCACCCGAGGCGCCTAGACCTTGCGGACTCTTACAACTAAAATCACAGGCGCTGGTGGGCAATACCAGCCCAGCAGGGTCACCTGAGCCTGATCTCGTTCCCCCTCCTCGAAGCGGAGGCGAGGTCTGAGGGTGCCAAGCCACACCCGGACAGTCGATCCCGCTGGGCCCCACACATACTGCTTCCCCCCCCCAACGGACTCGCGGGAGGGCGCAAGCACAACCCAACAACCCAGGGCTCGCTCTGGGAGGCAGACCCCACTTAAGTGCCTGTTGTAGGGGACTCACAGTGCACAGGAGGGCGGGGCCCCGGCGAAAGCGCCCGCTCTGATAGGCGTGCCCTGCACTGGTGGGCGGGGCCACAGCGACAGCACCTGCTGACGCAGACACGCCTACACAGAAGGGAGGGAAGAACTACACAGACTTCCAGATGCGCAAATCACAAAGAAACATAACTCAGTTCATCAAAGGACAAGCCAACTCGCCAGCTCCAAAAAGCAGCACGACTGGAGAGGAGATGGAGAATAAAAAAGCAAATGAGGACATGTTAACAGGAATGATCGAAACCGTCAGAAATGAAATCAGAAAACAATTCCAGGAGTTTAGAGCGGAAATCTGGAAGGACACCCAGGAAGCCAAGAAAGAAATGGAAGCAAAACTGGATACAATGCAAGCCTCGTTTAAAGAAATGGAAGCAAAAATGGATACAATGCAAGCCGCCTTTAAAGAAAATCTCCACACCCTGAGAATTGAAATGCATGAAAAAATAGATTTAAAATACAACTCTTTAAAGGAAGAAATTTCCACGATCAGAGCTGATATGACAACCATGAATAGCTCTCTGACATCCATAAACTCCGCAATTGAAACCATAACACAAAGAGTGGACCATATGGAATCCAGAATCTCTCGCCTGGACGATGAAGCAGCTGACAACAACCAGAAAATGACCACACTCCAAGAAAAGGTGAAGCTTCAGGGAAGATTACTCCAGGAACTAATGGACAAAGACAAGAGATATAATCTGCGTATAATTGGAATAGAAGAAGGAGCCGAATATCAGAGCAGAGGGCTTAATCATGTTCTCAATAAAGTTATTGCAGAAAACTTCCCCAATCTCACAGGGGACCCCATCCAGGTAACCGAAGCCTATAGGACACCTGGCAGGCCAGACCCCAGGAAAACCACCCCAAGGCACATAATATTCAAGACTACAGACCTCAAGATTAAAGAGCAAATTCTGAATTCAGCCAAAGCGAAGAAGGAAACTTTTTTCAATGGGAAGAGGATTCGAATAACATCCGACTTATCCACACAAACTTACCAAGCTCGAAGTGAGTGGAAGAACACCATCCAAGTACTTCAGAATAACAATTTACAACCTCGGATCAAATATCCAGCGAAACTGGAGTTCACATTCGAAGGGAGAACCAGATCTTTCCACACCAAAGAGGAGCTAAAGGAGTATGTGAATAAAAAACCAGCCCTACAGCGAATATTAAGAGGGGAAGCCCACCCAACAGAGATCGTAAAAGACACACAGACAGATTCAGAAAGAAACTTCAATAGCCAAAGTCCAGCAGAAACACAAGCTCACTAAAGACAAGAAGAAAAAAAAAAAAACAACAGGAAAAAACAGCCCAACAAGAAAATGGAAGGAGAAAAAACACCCTTATCCTTGATCTCTTTAAATATAAATGGCTTAAACTCCCCGATCAAGAGGAGCAGACTGGCAGAATGGATCCGCAAGCAAAAAGTTGACATCTGTTGTCTACAAGAGACCCACCTTACAGCAAGGGACAAAAACAGGCTTCGAATGAAAGGATGGAGCAAGATCTACCAAGCAAATGCACCCACCAAAACGGCAGGTGTAGCCATCCTGATCTCAGACAAGCTGGATTTCTCTTTAAAGTCCACTCAAAAAGACAAAGAAGGACACTACATATTGATACAAGGAAAAATCCAGAATCAAGACATCACGGTGATAAATGTATACTCACCGAACAAAAGAGGCCCGACATATGTCAAGCAAATTCTCACAGAATTACAGAGCAAGATAGATGCAAACACAATCATAGTGGGTGACTTTAATACTCCTCTCTCTCCAAGAGACAGATCCAACACCCAGAGGATTAGTAAGGGAGCTGAGGACCTAAATAACACCATTGCCCAAATGGATCTAACAGACCTATATAGAACCTTCCACCCTACAGAGACCCAATACACCTTCTTTTCAGCAGCCCATGGATCATATTCCAAAATAGACCACGTCATAGCCCACACAAAGAACCTCAGCAAATACAAAAGAATTGACATCATCCCATGTATTATATCTGATCACAGTGGATTAAAGGTAACCCTCAACAACAAAGGATACCACAGAGCCTATACACACTCTTGGAGGCTAAACCCCACGCTGCTATCCAACACTTGGGCCACAGATCAAATTAAAGATGAAATCAACGAATTCATAAGCCACAATGACAAAGAAAACACATCACAAAGAAACCTATGGGACACAGCTAAGGCAGTACTGAGGGGCAAGATCATTGCACTCAGTACCCACATTAAAAGAATGGAAGCAGAGCAGGTGAATACCCTCACGATGAAACTAAAACAACTGGAGAAACAAGAAATGACAGAATCTAAAACGACTAGGAGGGGAGAGATTACAAAGATTAAAGAAGAGATAAATCTGATTGAAAATAGAAAGACCATTCAACAAATAAATAAGACTAAAAGCTGGTTCTTTGAGAAAATAAACAAAATTGACAGACCCCTTGCAAGACTCACAAAAAAAAGAAGAGAAGAGACTCATATACGTAAAATCAGGGACTCCACAGGAAAAATTACAACAAATACACACAATATTCAAACAATCATAAGGAGCTATTTCCAAAACCTCTACTCAACAAAAAACAATAATTTTACAGAAATGGATCAATTCTTAAAGAAGTACAAACTGCCCAAACTGAACCAAGAAGAAATAAATCAACTAAATAAACCAATAACTTACGGTGAGATACAGGAGGTAATCAAGAACCTCCCTACTAAGAAAAGCCCAGGCCCAGATGGATTCACCAATGAATTCTACAAAACCTTTAGTGAGGAGCTAATTCCAATACTCCTCAAACTCTTCCGCGAAATAGAAACGGAGGGAAAAATCCCGAACTCATTCTACGAAGCTAATATCATACTCATCCCCAAACCAGGCAAAGATCCAACAAAAAAAGAGAACTACAGACCAATATCACTAATGAACACAGATGCAAAGCTCCTCAATAAAATATTAGCTAACAGGATCCAGAAAGTGATCAAGAATATCATACATCATGACCAAGTAGGCTTCATCCCTCAGTCACAAGGATGGTTCAACATCCGTAAATCAATCAATGTAATTCACCACATAAACAGAACTAAAATCAAGAATCACATTGTTATCTCAGTCGATGCCCAAAAAGCCTTTGACAAAATACAACATCCATACCTATTAAAAGCGTTGGAGAGAACAGGAATAGATGGAACATTCCTCAAAACAATAAAAGCCATATACAACAGACCAACTGCTAATATCATATTAAATGGAGAGAAACTTAAATCATTCCCCCTAAACACAGGAACAAGACAAGGATGCCCACTCTCCCCACTTCTGTTCAACATAGTACTGGAATCCCTAGCCATAGCAATAAGGCAAGAGGAGGACATCAAAGGGATCCACATCGGCAAAGAAGAAATCAAGTTATCCCTATTCGCAGACGACATGATCTTATATCTCAAGGACCCAAAAAACTCAGTACCCAAACTCCTACATCTAATAAACCAATTTGGCAAAGTAGCAGGATACAAAATCAATCCACGAAAGTCAGCAGCTTTTCTGTACACCAGCAATAGACAAACAGAAAAGGAAATTATGGAAACGATTCCATTTACAGTAGCCAAAAAAAGAATAAAGTACCTAGGGATCAACTTAACCAAGGACGTGACGGACCTATTCAATGAAAACTACAAAAATCTAATAAGGGAAATCAAAGAAGACACAAGGAGATGGAAAGACCTCCCATGCTCATGGGTAGGCAGAATCAATATAGTGAAAATGGCCATACTGCCCAAATTGTTATACAAATTCAATGCAATACCTATCAAAATCCCAGCCACATTCTTCACTGAAATAGAGAAACCAATTCATAAGTTCATATGGAACAGCAAAAAACCTAGAATAGCCAAAGCAATTCTAGGCAAAAAACATAGTGCAGGAGGTATCACCATACCAGACTTCAAGCTCTACTACAAGGCCATCATAACAAAAACAGCATGGTATTGGTATAAAAACAGATCGGAAGACCAGTGGATTAGAATTGAAGACCCAGAAATAAAACCGCACTCTTACAGCCAACTGATATTCGACAAAGGAGCTAAAGACATACAATGGAATAAACATAGCCTCTTCAACTACTGGTGCTGGGAGAACTGGGCAGCCATATGCAGAAAACTCAAAGTAGACCCAAGCCTATCACCATGCACCAAGATCAACTCAAAATGGATCAAGGACCTCAACATCAGACCTGAATCCTTGAAACTACTGAAGGACAGAGTAGGAAAGACACTAGAACTTATAGGCACAGGAAGGAACTTCCTGAATAGAGTCCCAGGCGCACAACAAATAGGGGAAAGACTCAACAAATGGGACTACTACAAATTAAAAAGTTTCTGCACAGCTAAGGTCATAGCCACCAAAATAGAAAGACAGCCAACGATATGGGAAAGGATATTTACCAGCACAGCAACAGACAAAGGCCTGATATCTGTCATCTACAGAGAACTCAAAAAACTAAGCCCCTCCAAGCCCAATAAACCTATTAGGAAATGGGCAAAAGAGCTAAAGAGAGACTTCACAAGAGAAGATATAAAAATGGCAAAGAAACACATGAGGAAATGCTCAACATCCCTGCTAGTAAAGGAAATGCAAATAAAAACAACCCTGAGATACCACCTCACCCCAGTTAGAATGGCCTATACTCTGAACTCAGGAAACAACAAATGCTGGAGGGGCTGTGGGGAAAGAGGAACCCTTCTCCATTGTTGGTGGGAGTGCAAATTAGTACAGCCACTTTGGAGAACAGTATGGAGGTTTCTCAAAAAGCTCAATATAGACCTACCCTATGACCCAGCCATACCACTCCTAGGCATCTATCCTAAACAGCAAAACCCAAGATATCAAAAGGACATTTGTACTTCCATGTTTATCGCAGCACAATTCACAATAGCCAAAATTTGGAAACAACCCAGATGCCCCTCCACAGATGAATGGATCCAAAAAATATGGTACTTATACACAATGGAATACTACATAGCGATTAGGAATGGTGAAATATTGTTATTTGCAGGGAAATGGTCAGAACTCGAACAAATAATGTTGAGTGAGACAAGCCTAGAACACAGAAAACAAAGGGGCATGATCTCCCTGATATATGACTGTTAACAAAGGGAGATGGAGAGACAGTAGAGACCAAGTCTGTGAACACTGTATATGTGCTTGATACATTGTATACTGCATATGGGTCTACCTGACCTAGACAAGGGATGGGAAAACAGGTTGTAAGATATCACAAGAAATGTACACAATGCCCTACTATGTAACTGCACCCTCTTTGCACAGCACCTTGTAAAAAAAAAAAAAATTTATGTTCAATTGATAATAAAAAAAAAAAAAAAAAAAAAAAAAAGAGTGCTAGTCTTGAGCAAAAACAAGCCAGGGACAGTGCTCAGACCCTGAGTCCAGGATTAGAAGAATGCACGTGGCACATGTAAGAATTTTTTTCAATCACCCATCTGTAAGAATTGTTTCTTAAACTTCCTACTTGAAAGTAAACTGAACATTTCAGGTTGATATATTTTGAGTTTGCAGTATTGAACTTGTAATGTTTCTCCCAACATCTGCTGAAGAATAAATGCTTCCTTTGAAAATCACAAGAAAAACATCACTAGTTTAGCCACTTCAAATAAAACAACAGTATGAAAGTCCACAGAGAATAAGACCCTTAGGGCTAGCTTTTATTTGGCAAAATTTGTGCCTCATCTCAGCCCCCCTTTACTCCCAGATACTAGCTCCTCTATTAGAATTTCAGGAACCCTAAACACGTACATCAGAAAAAAAGCTATTGAAATAGAAGGCAAATAAGTAACTGATGAGTTCAGGTCCAAACTGACACAGATCTGTTGAATCTGGAAGCAAAAAGTCAATCAGGGAACTTTCCTGCCGGGTGAGAGGTTCAGTTTACACTTTGCAAAGGAGAACAAGAATTTGTACTGACCTCATGATGGTGATTTGCTTCTCTGCAGTTCTGAAATACAGGGGACCAGGCAGGTTCCTTCTTCAGAAACTCTCTCCTTCTGCCTCCAGTCCAAGCAGGAGGGACTATATAAGGTGGAAAGGAGGGGGTAGTGTACCAGCAAATACTTTTTCCTGGTTTCTCTATAATTGCCTTTGTGAAAGGGAAGAAGAAACTAGAAAGTGAAACTGCTTTGAAATCATCCAGAGGAGGAAAAAGAAACTTAGTGTTGAAACCAGCATTGGCTGAATCACAGGCACTGCTCAATTCTCGGGCTGTGGAACTATAGTGAGAGGATAGAAGACACTTGGGTCTGGGAGGGAAGCAATGTTGTTAATAGAGTACCGAGGGACTTGGGGGGCAACAGGATATAGAATATTTCAAATATTTTTAAAATAACTCATTGCACTTAATAAGTTTACTTGTGGGAGGTAATTCGCAACCTGAGAACTGGATTTAATGCTCTTATTCACATTATCAGCTCTGGAATTTTCTCACTGTATAATCACTGAGTTTAAGTTACCACGAAACCCCTATGAGACTTAGGAAATTAAATAACAGAAGGATCTATGCCTCAATAGTTTGCATCTGCAATGGTGATTATCTAGCTCTAAATCTAGCTGGTAATTGCTCAGCTCTAAAATGGTAATTATCTATCTATGTATCTATGTATCTGTATCTACCCATCAGGGACAGTGCCCAGGCTCAGAGTTTAAGCCCCAGAACCAACAACAACAACAACAACAAGAGTAATATTACTTCTTTAGAGTTCAAAGCACAAATATATAAATTTATCATCTATTATTCATTCAGCAATTATAGATACCATTATAATAAGTATGAATACTACTCTCAAACCCCAGTAAGAAGGGCATTTGTCTTTGAGTCCTTGGCATATGGCTTAGAAAGTTTCACCTATCACAGTCACTGTGTGTGTGTGTGTGTGTGTGTGTGTGTGTATGTGTGTGTGATGGATCTCAGTTACTCAGAGTGCAGTGTTTAGCTGCACTGAGCTGCATAGCTCAGTGGGGTTTGAAACCCTAAAAATGCAGCTCAAGGAGAACTAAGCTCTCTCTTTGCCTTCTTTGCTCAGGTGAAAAGGAAGTTGTCTGGAACCTTTGTATGTTGTGAAGGCACCGATTTTAGGGATAGGCTTTGCTTTTAAGTACAGGAAGAGCCTGGGCAATGAAGTAATTGCTTCATAGAAAGACTCATCAACTAAGCTGCTTCAAGCCTCTTTTCTTCTTGTAGAAATGGAAGATTCTAACATGATGGAAGAATTATTTTCAAGTGCAACAAGATAGCACCACTTCTCTATTGCCTTGATTTTCTTTTTATTCTAATTCATCTCAAGAGGTACACATGAGGTAGACAATGAAGGAGGAAGGGGAGAAACTGTAATACATAATTTATTGTATATACCACAAAATTAAGAAATGTAGTAAAGGAGGGGTGGGTCAAATGGGGATGAGATTGGTAAAGGAGGTGACACAGATCAAGATGCATTGTATTTAAGTATTTTGTTTTTGTATTTATATACTTTGTACAGCTCCCCTGTACAACTACTTAAAGATAATAATAATAAAAAATACTCTAAACTCATGTTCTGCCCCCCCCCCCCCAAGCAAACACAAACGTACTTTCAGACAGAAAAAGTACTCATGAATTTTCCCTGGAATGACAACAGTTGCTGAGGGCAAAATGACTGAAAAGTACTCTTCAGCCAGGTGCTGGTGGCTCACTCCTATAATCCTAACTACTCAGGAGGCTGAGATGTGAGGATCACAATTCAAAGCCAGCCAAGGAAGAAAGTCCCTGTGAGACTCTTTTTATTTTTTAAATGTCTTTTTAAATTTTTTATTTTTTATTGTCAAAGTGATGTACACAGAGGTTAGAGTTTCATATGTTAGGCATTGGATACCCTGTGAGAATCTTATCTCTGATAAACTACTAAAAACAGCCAGAAGTGGCCCTGTGGCTCAAGTGGGACAGCGCTAGCTTTGAGCACAAAGAAGCTCCAGGACAGCGCCTAGGCCCTGAGTTCAAGCCCCAGGACTGGCCAAAAAAAAAAAATCCCTTCATTGTTAAGGGATATGTATTACTTATTTTTGCCACTCATGGAATAAAGTAACTTACTGAATTTTATTCTACTACAAGAAAAATCTCCCTTCTCAAAAAGGTACCAGTAAAAGTGTAATGCACACCTCACTGAAACTGCTCATTAAAAAAAACATTAAAAGCCCATGCCTCAAGCAGTCAGAGCTCGTCCTTTTTCAGAGGAGTGCCAAACCATAGTTTGGCATTTCCTCAGTTCTTGGGCAGCTATCATTGCTTCTTGTATCATACTATTTGCTTCTTGTATCACACTATTTGACCTGCTTCCATTTCCTCCAAAGAGAATATGAAGCCAAGGATATGCAATGATCTAATGTTAACCATTATCTTGACATCATCATTTTTTTGGTGCAGAAAGAACACAAATAAAGCACTGGAGGATAAACACAATTTGACATTTTCTTGGAAATGGTCTTGGTAAGCTGGAGCCATTTGACAATGAGTGGTTGGCTCCTAAGTCTGTGAATGTAAATCTAAGATTGGATGGGACCAGAGTTTCATATTCATAGTCTGTTCAGACAACAGGACAAATGATTTATCCTACTAGTTGGATGCTCATAGTGGGATTCTGTGAAAAGATTCAGGAGTTGGGAGAGAAGGAAAAGAAAATGAACAGTGTCAAAATACACTGGATCTTGAGTGAAAAAAGCAAATCTAAACCTAAACTCACTGAAAGTTGTTCTATAATAGAAGTAGTGGATATGGGAAAAGCTACAACAAACAAGGAGATCGATCTGTTTAAAGTACAATATATGCATTTGTGGAAATACTACTCAAACAATTAGCATAGACAAAAAAAAAAGGAAAAATGACAAGAATGTAAAAAGGTCCTGTGGAGGGTGTGTCACTCATGGGAAGGGGAAAGTGAACAGTGAGTGCAATGGAAGAAAGGTAAATACTGTCAACATATTTTATGTAAAATGTAGGAAAAGGGAACAATAAAGCTTGCTAAGATTAGTTTGAAAGGAGAAGGGATAAGGGGAGTGATGTATGGAGTGGCTCTGATCAGGACACATGGTGCGCATATATGGACATATCAAAATGAAATCTGTATGAGCACAGGCAATCATTATATTCAATGTACATTATGTGTAATTTGAACAACATGACTTGAGGGTGGGAATGGGAGTGGGGAAATGAAGGAGAATGATGGAAGGGGCTCTGACTAAGTCATAGATTAATCCATCCATGGATTCATGATTTATTGTTATTATTTGGAGGTGATGGAAATTTCCAGCGGTGGGCCCTCATTGGAGGAAGTATATCACTGGAGTATTTCCTTTGGGATGGTATCTTTTCCAGGGCCCTTCTGTTTCTCTTCTGTGTTTCATGGCTGCCATGAAGTGAGCAGCTCTGTTCTACCATGTCCTTCTACCATGATGCTCTGCCTCACCACATGCTCCAAAACAATAGCACCCAACAACCATGGACTGTAAATTAGGAAACAATAAGCAAAAACAAAAAAGTCTTCTACCTGTTAAATTGTTTCAGTTTTCTCCACAGTGACATAAAATTAACCAAGTAGAAATAAATATGAAAGTGGATTATGACTTAGTGTGCTGTTCCCAGAGACCAGGCAGACCAGAAGGTTTTCACTGAGAAATGACAAGCATTACTTGTAACCAAAACAATGATGACAGAATTTCTCCTTATTCCTCGACTGGTACCTGAGCTCATCTTCGCATGAGATATTAGAACTCTCAAAATGGCCCCTTGAACACAGAGAATGGTGGGATATACTACAACAGTTTTGTGGGCAGTGAATGCTGATGGGGTGGGTGTTGGGGCTGCACAAATAGCAAACACAATCAAGTAATACTAGGGTAGTCCTGTGGGATATGCCATTTACCTTGGTGAGTTATGTGAAGGGAGAAGGTTGTCTTGCACAGGGAGATTTGATTAAGACACAAGGAATGTCTAGTCAAGACTAATGTGACTTTATTTGCTTTCCCTGGATAGTGAAATTTCAGGAAGTATGAGGAACACACATAATTTTTATATGCTATCCAATCATTCAGTATCTCTACCTCCTGAAATAAAGGTAAGTTATTAATCTCTTCTCCACCCTTTCTCCATATTTCCCTCTCAAAAATCCTATTCCAGTATGGTTTGTTGGGCTGACATGTAAGGACATGCGCATTCTGTAGCACAGACAGGTGCTACTGGTCGTCTCTCAAGGTTGGTCCACTTGACCATCTCCCCTCTCACTCTGAACACTTGTGTTCTCTCCACCAAGCACAGGAACTAATAATGTACTTAGCCAAACAGAGCTAGACCTTCACTGGGAGCCAACATTTGTCCAATAAGGTAAGTTTATCACCGGTACGTTCTATGGCTGGTATCTTTTCTACTTTCCACTAAGACTTAGTGGTTCTTTCTAGTCTTTATATAATAAGAAAAATTCTTCAGAAAATATCTGGCTACTTGCTGCAGATTTCTTTTTTTTTTTTACTAATTCTGTTTTATTCATCAAAGGTAGAACATATGACACAATCAGCAATGAGTCTACTTCTCATACAAGAGACTGGATTCCAGAGGAATAACTAAGAACAAAATTTAACAGAGAATAGGGAAATGGCCCACACTGTCAAGGGGAGGTAGTGTGTGTGTGTGTGTGTGTGTGTGTGTGTGTGTGTGTGTGTACAAGGAGATCTAGAGGATAGGAAGCAGGTAGAAGCACACACTTTGGACTCCTAAGACTGTAGAACTTTTATAGATTCAGAAGTTACAAAACTAGTCTAGGTTGTCTGAGACCAGTTCATACTCAATGTAATATTTCACCTTGCAGTACTTGTGTCTTAAGATTTAAGTCTGAAAGAAGGTACAGCAAAATTTCATATAAAATAAACACTGTTTTATGTTCTATCACAGGTAAGTTATTTAATAATAAAATATATCACTTTTTCCAGCAATATAAACAGTATACACTGATGATCTCATATGCATCCTACATTATTTTTATATAGATAGTAATAGGAACTTTTGTTATAATAGGTACAATTGTTAACTCTGAAAGTCTTTGAATATGACATGTTTTAATTATTTAATAAAAAACATTGTGGTATACTTAAATCTTAACTAATTCCAACAAACATTTTCCACACAGAGCATGGCTAAGGGTCTAAGGCTGGTCCAGATGACTCTGTTTTGGCTCACACTGACCTCAATATCTTGTCTATACCATGTCTACTTAGAAAATCCCAGCCATCACAGGCATTCCATCATTTTTGCAGTGGCTTGGAAAATTTTTCAAAGAAGAGTTTGTATTGCCATCATTGTCACTTTTTTTTTCTAGTTCTTAGTCACAAAGTCATTCTCCCATTGTCCTAACAGTGGCTAAAAAGTGAAAATGTCTCCATGTGACCATTATAATCTACAAAGATTAATCAATACCCGTTAGTCTCTCTTTTGATTACTCTTTGTCTATGCCTCCTGAGATCACACACAAGATGTAAAGAAATGTATATTTCAATAGCACATGGCACAGGCTTTCCTTACTTCTTTTCTTGCAGTGCTACAATCACAAGAAGCTGTGACATTCTCCTTCACTTTCGAGTCCCTGGTTAACCCCAGAGAGGAATTTTCTGGATCTCATCAGTCCTCTGTCTTTAAACTATGAGGGAACCTCAAATAATTGAATTCCCATTGAATGAGACTCTATAGATTGAGGACAGACTGAAGAGGAAGAGGGGAAGGGGAGAAAGAGGAGGAAAAAGAGCAAGAGGAGGAGGAGAAGGAAGAAGAGGAGAAGAGATAAACAAAGACAGAGAAATGAGAAAAAGATAGAAAAAATGATGATGATGATGATAATGATGATGATGATGATGATGATGATGATGATGATGATGATATACTAAGTACCATCTAGGCTTTGGGCCCTCAGATTTTTTAACATGGAGCATAAAGGGCTAAGCAGGAATGACTAGTAATGAATTAAAAATATTACAAAGAATGGAGAAATAGAGGTGAAAGATCTAGCTGGTTTATACAAACATAAACATAGAAATAAGTCTAAGCAATCATTCCGTCAGAGATGAGTAATGAATGTCACTTCATTTGAGAGACAGAAGTGGGAACAGTCTGTTCACTAAGCCCTTGGTAAATGCTCCAAGTGGAACTTCTCCCAGCAAGCCCCATGATCCAGCGATTCACATGCTCACATCTGGCAAAAAGATTCTCCCATAATATTGATCCACTAAAATGACCTATGTCTTCATACACGTTTATATTATTCCAGTTAAAAACTGTGCACCATGAGTTGGTAGAAAGGTTTCAACTTCCATCCAGTCTTATGGATGGGAAGTGGCTCATGGCATCAGGTCCTTAATCTTCATTCTCCATCTCATCTAATGATGTGGAAGGAGCATGGCTTTCAGAGTTTGCAACTATCTCAGAGTCTTCATCTATTTGCTCTGCTTCTCCATCTAACTCCTGAAGAAAGGCCAAGACGTGCTGAGCTTCTACATCAGCTTCATTTCTGGAAAGACGTGTTTGAGCAAGTTTTTGCAGTTTGCTTTTCATTTTTTCTTTTGCCTTTGATTTCTGTTTTATTTTCACACCTTCTATAAACTGCTGGATGGCTTTGTCTTCACGTTTCATTTGATACAGCTGAAAATTGCCATAGCGCAGATGGAGCAGTTGTTTAGGTACAGGAGCAAGTTCCTTGCTAAATTCTTTTTGGAAGTAAAAGTCTGCTTCTTTGTACTGACCTGCATTTGCATAAATACTAGCAAGATAGCTACCTACATGGACAAAATTCACATTGAGATCTTCAGCTTTCCTTAAATGATGGATAGCTTTTTCCGTAAGTTCCAGAAACTTCCTTCTTTTTCTATTCATTGCCTTCTCTCTTGTATTCATTTGGAGAACTTCTGACTTATAACAGCAGCCAATACGATAATGCAAATAAGCATTATTTGGCATGCATTCTAAAGCCTTTCTAAGTAGCCCTATTTCTTTGTCTATGGCCCCTTGACTTTGATAAAACTTTGCAGCTCTGAGTAACACATCCGTGGCACCTGGGGCTTTCTTTATGGCTTCTTCAACAAGTTCCTGTCCTTCATCTTCATTCATATTTTGGAGTTCGATACCTAAGAGGACTTTAACGTACTGGTTGCCAGGATTCAACTCAATGGCTCGCCTCAGAGCATGCACTGGGAACTGAGCTGGTGGGTAGCGATCCAGACGGTAGCTCGCTATGGCCCATCCAGAGGTGGATTCTGGGTGTTTTGCCTTCTTTTCCAGAGCTTTCTGGAAACAGGCTTTGGCCCTTTCGATTTTTTGGGGACATTTTAGCAGTGTCCACCCTTCCTCACAGTCAAGCTCAGGACTCTCAATTTTATAAAGACAGGAAAACTTTGTGCAGACCTCTTTTACCCTGTCGACATAAGTCTGAGCTTCTGAGAGTTGGCCCATATGGTAATGGACCCAGGCGTAGTTTCCCCATGTGACCAAACTTCGGATTTCTGCCTGGGCAGCGTGCTCTGTCTGGATGAACTCTTCAGCTTGTCCTAAGTATTCCAGAGCTGCCTCGTTTTGGCCTCTGTGGTGCTTTATGAAGGCCAAAATGTTGCACATTGTGGCTTTAAACTCACTATTCTGAAACTCATGCTGGTTAAAAACTCTGTCCTCAAACTCATCCAAGGAACTTTCTCCCTCTAATAGGTTCCAGGTGAAATGGCATTTTAGTTGATGTAGACGGCTCTCCAAGGATTTCTTAGTGGCCTTGCTGTAGGACCAAAAAAAAAAAGAAATAGAAAATCAAGTTAAGCTGACACTCAGCACAGATTCATAGATCATAAAATTGGTTTACTGTAAGTATCAGTTATTTCTGCTTTGCCTTTTTCTTTTAACATTCTATACTCTATTCTTGTTCAACTATTCTATTTTATTTTCAGTCATTTTCACTTTTATTCATTTCTCTTTATTTTTTAGTAGCACACGGTCTCATAATTTCATTGTTATCTATATTGGCAATGTCTTACACTAGAAGCAATGTTCGACACATTATTTGAACTGAAGTGTAATTATTTTCCCTCTTTCCCCTCTCCCATTTCTACTTTAAAGACTGATGCATCGGGACTGGGAATATGGCCTGGTGGCAAGAGTGCTTGCCTTGTATACATGAAGCCCTAAGTTCGATTCCTCAGCACCACATATATAGAAAAGGCCAGAAGTGGCGCTGTGGTTTGTGGTTCAAATTGGCAGAATGCTTGCTTTGAGCAAAAGGAAACCAGGGACAGTGCTCAGGCCCCGAGTTCAAGCCCCAGAGCTGGCAAAAAAAAAAAAAGTATAAGAAAAAAAAAAAAAGACTGGGGCTGGGGATATGGCCTAGTGGCAAGAGTGCTTGCCTCGTCTGCATGAGGCCCTGGGTTCAATTCTCCGGCACCACATATACAAAAAACAACCAGAAGTGGCACTGTGGCTTAAGTGGCAGAGTTCTAGCCTTGAGCAAAAAGAAGCCAGGGACAGTGCTCAGGCCCTGAGTCCAAGCCCCAGGACTGGCAAAAAATAAATAAATAAAAAATAAAAGACTGATGCATCAATAAGCTGACCTATGAACCATTTTGCAGTTTGCATTTCAATTTTCTATTGAAACTGTATTTTTGTCTCATGATGTTTCTTTTTATTTTATTTTATTTTATTTTATTTATTTTTTTTTTTTGCCAGTCCTGGGGCTTGAACTCAGGGCCTGAGCACTGTCCCTGGCTTCTTTTTTGCTCAAGGCTAGCACTCTGCCACTTGAGCCACAGCGCCACTTCTGGCCATTTTCTGTATATGTGGTGCTGGGGAATCGAACCCAGGGCCTCATGTATATGAGGCAGGCACTCTTGCCACTAGGCCATATCCCCAGCCCCATGATGTTTCTTTTTAGAACAGAGGTAAGAAGTAGAACTGCATGAGAGGCTTCTAGGCAAATCGGTTCTTTTCCTATGGAACAACTCATTTTCTTGTAGGATGTCCTTAGAAATATGCTTAAAGATTTGCCATTCTCCGCTGTGGTTCAATGTGGAAGAGTGTTAACCTTGAGCCAGAGAGCTCAGGGACAGTGCCCAGACCCAGAGTTCAAGACCCATGACTGACAATAAAACAACTTTCCATTCTCCTAATGACTCCCTTCAGGATTGTCCTCAAAATAAATATATTAATAAATAAACAAATAAACAACAAATAAGAAACCCAGCAAACAAACCAATGATAAAAATGCACTGGTGTCCTATAAATACTGCTCTTTTTTCTCTAGACCTTTTCATAGCACCTATCATTCAGGCTTTTTTTCAGAAGCTACCTAACCTTCCAAACATGATGTATTCTGACATACACAACCAGTAGATATCTAGAAAACTACAGGGAGGGGGGTGAGGATCACTTTTCATGTATATAGTCAGATGTATGTCCACCCAAGCCTCCCTCCCCACCCCCTAGGTACTTGCTCCTTTCTTCAGTTTTTCATATCACATTCTCCTATCACATATCTTTTGACTTGAGAGGAAGTGAGAAAGCTGTAGCCAGCTTTGTATGTTAGAAGGTGTTTTGAGCACTGTGATGGTGGCCCTAATCTGGATGGCTTACTCCTTTCTCCAATGTAGGCCGCAGAAAGTGTGGGTCCACATGGAAATCCACAGACCCTGAGTCCTCAACTCCCTCATGTCTCCTATTCTGGTCCTCTTGGGATCACTTTTTGTGAGCCACTGCAGGAATGATAAGGCAGTATCTCTTTTTCTTCAGATAAATAGAGACTTAACTACTGCACAGAATAAGCAACAAAAACAAAAGCACAAAATGGAGGGAAAAGGGGGCGGGGAATGTGGCTTAGTGGTAATCTTTTTGACTAGCATGCATAAAGCCCAGCGTTCATCATACCACATAAACAGAAATCTCAATCTCTCTCTCTGTCTCTCAGTCTGTCTCCTGTCTCTCTCTCTCTCTCCTCTCTCTCTCCCTCTCTGTGTCTCTTTTCTCATTTCATAAAAGAAACAGTTGATAATGAAATAGAGATTTTCTCTACCATATGAAACACAGCAGTTGTGTAGGAAAGGGATATTCAGTATATATACTTATTACATCTCTTTAAGCAGCTTTGAAACAGCTTCCACAGTTACTGCTTGAAAGGAATAATACTTGTTTCCTGGGCTCTGTTTAGTTCATAGCCCAGAGACTAACAATGCCATTAAAAGTTAAATTCATTTTCACAGGAAATGGGATTGGCAATCTGAGTTCCATTTAACATGGAAGAAAAGACATCCTAAACATATTTTTGTTAAACATCCACCAGTGAAAACATTCAAATAAGAAATAGAACTGAATCTTCCAGACACATCTTTACAGGAAAGCCCCAGCACAAACACACTAGATCAAACATTTTTCAGCCTAATTCTGTCTCAGACCTCAGCTCTCATCTCCCCAGCAAGCAGATCAGCAGATGTTCTTAGGGGCTGGACAGTGACATCAGAGGAGGAAACAAAGGAACATCAATAAAACAGCACAGATTTAACAGCACAGACTTATAGCTATAGAGATAGAGGTCCAGTAAGGCTGTTAAATGAACTCTAAACAGAGCTGGCCTTGCTCTGGACCATAGCAGGCACAGAATTTGCATTTCACAGCAACAAAGGCACAGTTTCTGACAGAAAAGGGACAACTTCACCTCATGGTTGATGGAGCAGTTCTCAGCCACTCGAGAGAGGTTTCAGTTCAGGCTGCCACTCTCCTCTGCCTCTGATGAAGGGTAGAGTGTCATATATAAGCAGCTACTGGTTTCTTTTCCAGCCTCCTTGCCAGTTGACTTCACCAAACAGAAACTGAAACTAGAAAGCAAATGTTCCCAGATCCTTTAGAGAAGTGAATCTTGAGTAAGAGCCAAGTCCTTCAGGGAATGGCCCTGAGCAGCCAAAGTTGAGATCTTGAGCTGTGACAGGCAAGGTTTCCAATCTTCACAAGGCAACCTTCCACCCTGATGTCATGTGAAACTATCCTCAGAATTATGTATCACCCCTAGGAATCCCAGCTAACTTCCCTATGGGTTCCTAGCCTATTCCCTTCACTGATCAAAGCTCCAGCCTCTGCAGTGATGAGTACACATTGCCTGCTGTGGTAGTCATCAAAAAAGTCATTGTTGCTGAAGGATTGACCCCCATCCTAGTACCCCAGGTATGTTCAGATGTGCTTGTGTAAGGCCTAGACAAAATATCAATACAATCTAAATAATTTAGGTAGCCAGAAGTCAGTGGAGCTAGGATACTTTGAGTCATTGTTTAAAACATACCCATTTGCCTAAATAACTGAGCTTGAATAAAAACCGTTTTACTTTCCCACACCTACCCATTTGAAATCAGTCCCTCTCAGCCACAGCCAACTATTAACAATGTTAATCCCTAGCAGCTATTCTAAGAAAATGCCAAGGACTTAGACTCTAGGAAACATATCTCTAACCCCCCTTTTTTGTGGTAAACTCCCCAGCTTCAGCTAATCAGCAGGTGGCAGGGAAGGCCCCAGTCTAGCTACTTTTTCAGGCAGCAAGATAATGGCTAGACAGCCCTGCAGGATGGCACATATGTCATGAGAGCCCGGACCATTGAGCTCAAGTGACCAACCCCATGAGCCAGCCAACCGCCTTTCCCAGACCTGTTTCCCCCACCAGCTGTACCAACCAGCTTTTGAAATTGTTTTATTATTTTCCCACAGTGCAATGTAATTTGCTGTATGATACTATGATGCATGAAACGCCCTGACAACCCTATAAAAACTCTGCTAGATAGAAGGGCAGGGCTCTCAATCCAGCTCCGCTGAGTCAGTGAAGGTTTTGAGTCCATGCTCGAGCTTGCAATAGACTTTCATGCACTTGCATCAGAATCGGCTCCTTGGTGGTCATTGGGGATGCCTGAAATCTGGGCTTCTCACTTGATGCCTGAGCCTGGCTGTAAACATTCGTAGCCTATTCTGTAAGGCTCTGAGGCCAAGCTGTAAGGCCAGGAAAGGGTTCAAAAGGTTGGAAGACAGAATTAGACCCTGTGAAGGTCAAATAGCCTAGGCAAGATAGATGTAAAGCTGTTAGAACGTTTAAAAAAAAAAAAAAGCTTGAGACCTTGGATAAGGAATGCTTACCTTATTCTCTGCCCGCATCTGCAGTTACCCCCTTATACTAAAGCCCTGTCTCCTTGCTTAGACTCTATAAAACCCCTGACTCAAACACCCCTCCCCACCTTAGCTCACCCTTCAAGCAGAGGAAAGGCTGAGTTCCTTGGTGTTGTGCCTCAATAAACAGTCCTAGCCTGTTAAGAATGAAGTCCAGGTTTTCCCTTTTCCTTTCTCTTCCATTTTCCTAACAGTTGCCATTAACCAACAAGTGATTTAAAGCATAGATTCCGATGTGAGGCAATTTACATTTGAAATCAAACTCCATCTGTATGCCATGAAGCTTGGGGGAAATTATTGACTGCTAGTCCCTTTTATTGTGAATAGAGAATAATATTGATGAAGGGGGATGGATGTACTCAATAAACAGACACATAAAATATCCTGATGAAGATGCCAGCCATCTAACAAGTAGGTGTTAGATTTTATTATAATTAGAATCATTGGCCAAAGAAGCCAGAAGGGAAAAATTTGGCATTTGATTTTCCTGGAGCCTTCAGTCCTCTGACATCTCTCAATTTATCCTGATATCAACCTAAGCCAAATGTCCCATAACATCTTCACATATCCTTGGCTTCCCCGAGTCCAAGACATTTTAAATCCCTGGTATTCAGCATTTGAATGCCACAAAATGTTTGTCATGACAGAGTGGTGTGTTTTCCTTGCTTTTTCCTTCTTCATTCTTGTGTTAGCTAATCTTGATTGTCTGTGCTACTGGATTAGCATACATCAAGATGATTGTTAAGCACACTTCCAGCTGTGTTTATAAGGTGTTTCCAGAGACCTTTATATATGAGTCAGCCAACTGAGTAGGGGAAGACCTGCTCAGAACATAGTGAGGCTCTGGATGGAGCAAAAAGTCAGAGAAGATTGAAGAAGCAAAAGAGAAGCTTGCGTGGCCACTCCATACTCTTTGTGAGCAGGTGTGAATTTTTGTTGTTGTGGTTACCCATGGACTCAATTCTTCAGTATTGCAACATGGAGTCCAGAGTAATTCCAGGGCTTCTACCTCAGGCTGATGGTGCATTGTTGGTTCTCCATTCTCAGATGTTCATTTTCCTGGCTCTTCAGCCTTCACATGGTCATTAGGAGACTCTCCAGGCTCTGATCATGAAAGCCAGTCCAAAAAAATCCACTCATATATTCATACTATTAGCTCTGTTCCTCTGGAGAACTCTGACAAGTACACTACCCTAATTCTAATGGAGCTGTAATGTGCACAGACACCAGGGAGAAAAGTTCGAGCACCAGAGGCCTTTGCCATCAGTCAGTTACCCAGAGCACAGTATTCACAGCAAAGCACAATACTTGGGTAATCAGTGAGTAATTACTCAGGTTACACAGTTTTGGAGGAAGATTTTTGTCACAAATTTTCTGCACAGGGTGGAAGCAGAGCTATTTCTTGAAATCCTCTAACCTCTGATGTGGGCACATAGGTGCTCTTCTATCACTGGAGTCTGTAACTCATGAGTGATAAATTCTAGTTCTACTTACAAGTCATAGGGTATGTCCATAGATATGCATTTAAAGAAAGCTCTTAAAACAGGAAACTATGAATGTTGTGGGTTTTATTTTAAATGTTTGAATTTTCATTCAAGAAAACTCTTAGAAATGATTAAAGTATGAAACATAAAGAGGCAAGTTTTATCCATGGTCAATGTTTCTGAGTTTCTAGAGCTTACTTCTTTACCCTCCAGAGTAGGTATGGTCAGTGCCTATGTACACAGAAGAGATGCATCAGCTGGTCTGTTAGTGGCTTTCATGTGACAATGTGTGATATGAGTGAGAAATGGAAGCTGACAAGTAGAATCAATGCTCTTGTGTTCTTAGGAAAGTTTATTTAGTGAAAGTTGATTGTTCTGGTTGCTATAGATGTGCACGTTTTATGAGAATATAAACCTACGGTTGTTCTTGACTCAGCCTAGTTTGACAGAAGTGACTGGTTTGCTAATCCCTGGGTGCTAAGAGCCACCCTGAGTCAGTACACAGGCTCTAGGGTGGCACACTGAAAAACTTACATGGTGATCAGCACCCAGCAGCACTGCAAACTTGTTAGAAAGGTCAACTTCAGGCGCTCTTCTGCACCGATTGAATCAGAAATCCGTGTGATAACATGGCTTCTAATCCACGCTAATGTGTGAGAACCATATGATACATTCAATGTAAGTAATAGCATTTTTCTTTCCATAAAAAGATATCATACACCTTTTCTTGAGTTTCTTTTTAATTTAAACTTCCTTTCTTCCCTTTTTTCCTCTTCCTTCCTTCCTTTGATTAGTGTTAGTATGCTCTACACTGTTTTGCACTTTTCTTTATTTGCCTTGAAATATATTTTGGAGATAAGAGCACTACATTATCTTTCAATTAAAACTGCCATCTTTATTGTTACCATTACCATTATTGTTGCATTAGCTTCATGCTATGTCATGTATGGCATGTTGGAAACTAATAAACAAGACTTCTCCACACTTTTGGGCATCTACCCAAAAGACTACAAGCAAGACCACACTAAAGCCACCAGCACAACAATGTTCATTGCAGCACAACTTGTCATTGCTAAAACGGAGCCAACTGAGATGCCCCTCAGCAGACGAGTGGATCAGGAGAATGTGGTACATATATACAATGGAATTCTATGCCTCCATCAGAAGGAATGACACTGCCCCATTCATAAGGAAATGGAAGGACTTAAAAAAAAATCATACTAAGTGAAGTGATCCAGACCCAAAGAAACATAAACCCTATGGTGTCCCTCATAGGGAATAGCTAGTACATGAATAGCCTAGTCATGGTAGAAGACCAAAATACCCCAATAGCTACATCCATATGACCAACTACATAAGAAGAACTACATAGCGATTAGAAATGATAAAATATTGGTATTCGCAGGGAAATGATCAGAACTTGAACAAATAATGCTGAGCGAGACAAGCCTAGAACACAGAGAACAAGGGGGCATGGTCTCCTTGATATATGACTGTTGGGGGGGGGGCGGGGACAGTAGAGACCAGGTCTGCGAAACAACAAACTTCTTGTCAAATGGTATTTCCACAGGTTCGGGTCAGCGACCCTACATTATGTATCTAAAACCAAACAACTACTAAACATAAAAAGGTCTAAAATAGACCTCTCAGTGGATCACAATAGCTCAACAGCTATGTTAAAAATAAAAAAAAGATGCCAAGTGAAATGAACTCCACGTTATGGAAACAAGAGTTATACCATTGTTGTTATTATTCTCAATGTGCTATGTGAACTCATACAAAAACAAAAACAAACCCAAAAAACAAGACTTTTCATTTATTGTTGTCTGTTCTTTCAGGTTTTTTTTTTCTTTGTTACGATAAAGCTGCATGAGCATTTGTAAATATGTCTTGGCATGTGTGTACAAATATGAATGCAAATGGAATTGCTAGGGTAAAGATCTTGGTACATTCAATGCCCATCAACACAACCCCTTCTTTCTGTATGGTCTATAATCTTCACAGCTATACTTGATGCATCCTATTTAATCTACATCCCTGGTAGTATACTCTTACAAAAGACACTTTTTGTAGGCTTGAAATGTTCTCGCCTGCAATGCTAACTTGAATTGTTACTTGCTTCCAACTTAGAGTCATTGACATCTTTTCATACACTTAAAGGCCTTGCATTTTTCTCTCTGTTCCTGAATTTGGCCAAGTTGTTCACAGGACAATTTATTTTTTTTCTGGAAACCTTTTTAGCATTTAAAATAACAATTCTTTACCCAGTGTGACATTGGAATATTATCCATTAGCTTTTCATATGCCTTTTATTAGTTTTAGATTCATTTTTCATGCAATAATAGATTTTGACTCTATAATATAAAAAGGAATTTTATTTCATACTATAAATACTAATATATAATGACTATATTTAAATATAATATAAATGTTAGAAATATGTACATATTTACATCAGTTTTTACTATTTACATATTATTGCAATGTATCTTGTCTATAATATGTAAAAGCAACTTAACTGTACTTTTTGTAGTATGCTATCATATTTTATATGTGATATGCATGTATGTTTGTGGTATATATTCTATATGTTTCTGTTACTGTTTTCAGACACCTTTTTTTTTTAACCATTCACTTAGATTTCATAATATTTTTTTCCCAAAGCATGAAGAACTATTTGAACCCTATCCATTTATAATTTTATATCTTAGGGTAGTAGTTACAGTAAAAATATTTTTAGATTTTCTAGTTCTTGAAGTAAAATAGGGCAACCTCCTTCTTGTGTCACTTTGGAAAAGTTACTTAGTCTCTTTCTGCCTTTGATTCCTATCAAATACATTTGTTATAAGGATTAAGTGAGATAAACCAGGAGACACCTAAGGCTGGTGCTGGCAAGTTGTAAACTGGCAGATGTTAATGGGTCCTCCCCGCCCCTTCCTGCTCACTGAGGTGGAGAGGCTTGTTGCTTATGTTTTGCTTATGCTCTTCTGGGCACAGTGCCCCCTTTCCCCTTCCCTCAACTCTTGCTTTAGTTTTCAGCTTTGGAGTCAGTCCAGCTGTGGAGACAACTAATCTTATGACTTACTTTTCCTTTTCTGTCATCATGGATAAAGTCATTAAATGGAGAACATGAAAACAGCCCTGTTATTACTTCCTAAGAAAAAGACAGAGAACACATTGCTTTGGTGAAGATTGCGCTTCTTGCTCAGGCTGTGATCTGCTGGCTGATGTTGCAAGGGAGATTGGCCCTGAGCCTCATTCACACCAGGAATATACTCTGAGCCAGGAAAGGGAAACTGGAAAAAGGAGATGGGATTGTAAGAGGGCCTCTCAGAATGGGAATATGCCATCTCTTATCCCTCGTTTGTGTAGCTTTGGGTTTTCATTTTGTATTTGCAGTACAGATAAGGGAGACTGGAACCACTTGTAAAACAGTAAAGGAAAAACAAAGTTCATAATCTCATTAGGAAATTCTGTGGATGGTTAAGGGGAGTAAATATTATTTTTGGCATAACCATGGAGTACAAGATCAAACTGAAAATTGTGTGGTTATTGTTTTAAGATAAGTGGATGAATGTCTTCGACTGCCTCCAATGCCTAAACCCCATCATGACCAGGGGCAGTTGTTTAAAGCAGTTTCTCCATGTACAGATAGTTATCACTAATTTGATTATTCTCTTATTTTTATTTTTCTGAATGGCTGAGGAGAGTTACAATGCAACTGAACTAACAAGAGAAACATACTTTCCCAATTATTCCATCCCTCTAGCTTTAAGGGTCTATCCTTTTTTTTTTCTTCTTTTTTTGCCCGTCCTGGGCCTTGAACTAGGGCCTGAGCATTGTCCCTGGCTTCCTTTTGCTCAAGGCTAGCACTCTGCCACTTGAGCCACAGCGCCACTTCTGGCCATTTTTGTATATGTGGTGCTGGGGAATCGAATCCAGGGCTTCATGTATATGAGACAAGCTCTCTTGCCACTGGGCTATATTCCCAGCCCTGAGGGTCTACCCTTATACATTCATAATAAGTAACTCTTCCTTCATTACTCCAGTCAGTATTTATTACATTTCAAACATGTGTTAGATACCATTTTGTGTCTCTAATGTTCTGAAGATAATGGAAGTGAAAATAAATACTGGAACTATTTACTGATCCTGTGGCAAAAATAAAAGAAGTAGGATAAAATCTTTTTAGAGACCAGACAGGAATATGCTCACACTTGCTAAAAGTCAAATCACAGAGTGTTCTAATTTATGTGAATTGAGTGAAGGCAATATCCTATGACCTTTAGCATCATTCAATCAGGAATAGCCTCATTAACTCGCTGTGGTGGTTTGGGTATGAAGTGGTGCCAAGAAGTCTCCTATGTTGAAGGTTTGGTCTAGCTGGTGGATCCAAACATTAAAAAGTTACTGGATCATAAGGACTCTCACCTAATGAATAGATTAGTCCACAGACAATTTCATAAACTGGTGGCATTACTGGGAGGTGATAGAAACTAGTGGAGCTTGAAAATAGTTCACCAGGAATGTTTCTGCTCTCTCCATCTCTCCCTCTCTCTGCTTCCTGACTGACAGGACACAAGAAGTTCTTCTCTGCCTTGCCCTTCAGCCACTATATTTTTGTCTTGCTACATTTTGTCTAAAAGTAACGAAGTGAAGAGAACACAGATTAAAACCTTGAAAGCCATGTCACAAACCAGATACTTCTTCCCTTAAGTAGTTTCTCTCAGCGATTTGCCATAGTGACAAAAAAAGTTTGAATCACACACCAACCAATGGGATTGGACTTGGAATTTAGAATTTCAGCTCAGCCAATAAATTGCCTCACAACTGTGGACATATCCTTAGAAATCTACTCCTGCATTTGCTTGTGGGACACTATCCAGGGCTGCCTGATATTTACTGCTCCTGAATCAAAATTCTTTGTCTCACAGACAAATGCAATTTCTTTTGATCTCAGTGTCAATCTTTGGAAAAGTGAATCCACAAATGTGTTCTAGGAATTGTTTTAGGTGCTCTACATATATTGTGTGTTCAGTCTCTCAAGCAGCTAGAGCTTAAGGTTGATACACGTGGTAGATGATAGAAAACTGACTACAAAGGGATTATATAAATTGCATACGATTGTAAATCTTTGCTTCTATTCTCATAATCAGGCTCCACAACCAAGAATAGAGTGAGCTGAGTAACGACCCACAGCATAAAATGTAAGAGGACACTCATTTGCAAGGTGCTAATTCCATCCTCATAAAAACTCAAGAGTGAATGATGCCTTAAATGTGCCTTTAGAGCCTCACTTACTTTACAGTACCTACTATATATAACCTCACTCACTTTCAGCCACAGGGCTATACAATTTATCTTTTAAAAACTCTACAGCTTAATCCACTCCTGCTTGGCATACTACAAAATAATAAGATGGAATATAAGAATCATACTCTAATCAGAATCACATTACTGTCACACAGCTTGGGGAAGGGTCAAAGAGAATAGAAAATGAAGTCATAGTACAATCTCCATACACTGCAGATAGAGAGCTATATATGAACTATTTGGCATATCTGAGCATGCCTGAAGCCATCTCAGAGTCCTGGAGATGGGGTACAAGAGAATCATTTATTAAAACTCTGGAAAATAACTTCCATAAAGCAATTATCAGAGTTGGCAGAAAAGAAACTAGATGACTAACTTTCAACTTCTCAGTTTTGTGTAGTTTTTTTGCGTAACACTCAGGGTTTAGAAAGAGAAACAGAACCTCTAAGTGTATTGGTTACAGGAAATTGGTGTTTTGCAATCATGGGAATTAGCTGATAAAGCAGTCTTTTTAAGTTTTTTTTTGTCTTCATGTCTGATGCTAGGGCTCATTGTTTCTATTTTAGATCCTTGCTATTATTAAATGAAATGCTATCATTCATAAAACAAACATTTCAAGTAACCAAAAGAAATCAAATGAATTTCTGCCCTTTTTTTCTAAGGGTCTCTATATTCCCAGTAGTCTTCTAAGTCTCAAGATCCCAGGAATGCGAATCATGGCTATGAAGATGTTTTAGAATGGGGATCGCAAATTTTCAAGGGTCAAATAGTAAATACTTCCTTTGGCTTTGTGACAGATAAAATGAATGTCTCAACTCTGAAGTGTCGTAACATACCAGAAATTGAAACATATGTTCCAGTAAATCTTTACAAATATAGCTGTTGGCCTATACACAGACTATGAACTACAGTAAATTAGCTTTTTTAATATGGCCCTATACATTATGCATTTGCCCAGAACATCTTGAGGAAATAAGGCCCTTGTGTTATTCACTCACATGCTTCTCATTTTTGAATATTTTTCCTAGTACTTTACAGGACATCAAAATGTAGCTAATCGGGCTGGGAATGTGGCTTAGAGGTAGAGTGCCTGCCTAGCATGCACGAAGCCCTGAGTTCAATTTCTCAGCACCACATAAACAGAAAAAGCCAGAAGTGGTGCTGTGGCTCAAGAGGTAGAGTGCTTGAAGAAAAAGAAGCCAGGGACAGTGCTCAGGCCCAGAGTCCAAGCCCCAGGCTTGGAAAAAAAAATTTAAAAAAATGTAGCTTATCATCAGATCTCTTTTCTTACAGTCGTTGCTAGTATTTCAAAGATCTATAAATGGGTATGAGGCTCATGGCGTCCCACACTATGCTTCCCTGCCACCATGTTTATATTGCTTCCTTTGTCCTACTCATTGTTTAACCTAAATACCCACTCGCACAGGGCCACTAAAGACTCCCTGTGCTATCCAGCTTCTCCTCTTTGAAATTCCTCTGCTAGCTCCTACCCTTCCCCTACCCCCTTCCTACATCACGTACATACAGTTTCCTACCCTCAATCCAGAGACTGTCATCTATTTTTCTAAAAGCAAAAAGAATTTCTTTGACTTCCATTCCTACCGAAAGAGGAATTACTTTTAAAATCTGTTTATATTAGCTCTTATTATCTGTACAAAGTGAGGAGTATTTCCAAACATATGTATATTATTACCTGGGTTATATTTATCCCTACATTACTTTCTTATCTTTCTTCTTCCTAACCCACATTCTTAGTTTTTGGTGTTTTTTTTTTTTTCTCCCCTCGGATGGGAGGTGCTTGAGCCTGTACAGCATACAGTCTATCATTGGGAAGTATCTCTAGTACGTCATTCCCACCATAAGAATTTTGGTGCTAGCTGGTACTTTAATTTAAAGAGTACTCCATCAGTAGACACATGAGAAATTGTAAATACCACCCTAGAGTTGGACTAAAAAAAAAAATATATATATATGATAATGTATGTATTTATTATATACTAAATATACATATATGTTTTATATGTATTATATACACACATATATATACACACATATATGTGTATTTTTGCAATTTTAGATACATTCCTTTTCAACCAAGAAATACAAAAAAGGAAATGGGATTGCCTATCAGGAATGAGGCCACCAGGAGATGGCCACGTGCGCCCCCTAGTGGCACCTCCCGTCCCTCCAAGGTCCACTGTGGTTGCCTGGGCCTGTGCCACCTCCTTCTGTCCATTCCAGGCGGGCCCCTGCTAACAAGGACAAGATTGGGTCCCACTTCTGCTCACAAGAATTACTAAGCTGTAGGGGCTTCTGACCTCATCTGGGAAGATAAGATGCTGCTGGAGACAAGGGGGGAAGCAGGGATGGTTGGAGGGGAGCTAGTGGTATCCCATTTTATGGGTTTTCCATCTGATCTGGTAGACTCCTGAGCCACTTTTTCTGTCCACAGTTCATTTAAGGTGAGTTAGCCTAGGTAGAGTATAGCAAAATTAAGAGATTAAGAGACTAAGTAGGCATTTAGGGCAAATGAGAACAGAATTATATAACACAAGAAAATAGATCAGTCGAAAATATCTAGCCCAGAGCATGGAGGAAACACAGGGAGAAAAGAAGCCTGAGAATTATATGCCTTGGGACAGGTCAATTAGGTGTGTAACTGGAGACCAAGAAGTAGAAGAGGTAAAATGAGATTAAAAGTAATACTTGCAAAGAGAATTAATTATTCCCAAACTGAAATCATGTATTCAAGAGGCTTCACAAACCACGAGTAAGATGCATTCCAGGAGGATTAGTTAGGTTTATCATAAAGGACAGTGGCCCTCTTTCTGGCCCATCTAATATATACATTTTAAAGTCAGTATTTTCTAGTTCTATTACTAAGTCTAATAAAATTTTATCCAAGGATCAAATGCATAAAACACTCCATGAAAGAGTGGAAATCACATGGGTCAACCAGCCTTATCCAGACTTTTGAATTTCCTTTACAGGAATTTTTCAGAAATAGTAAGCATTTTCTCTGACTTCATTGCATATAGTGCAAGCACTTAGACCGAATTCTTATTCAGAACACAACTATAACAATTTTAGGGAAATGAGTCATTTAACAAACTCTCTACTATACATTCTGTAGGATCCTGAGGTTGTATGCCATGGTACTTTGAGTGTTCTTTACAGCTACTTAATTATAAAGTTTTAGCAACAATATGACAAGGTAGTTGGTAAACTGCCGGGCAGGTCACTTCTTTTCCCACTTTATTTTTAAGTATTGGTTGGTTGAACCACGGGGTTCATTGTGATGTGTCCATGTAATGTAACTTACTTGATTAGACTCCACTTTACTACATTTCTACTCCCTACTTTCCAAGCCAATTTCAAGAAGCGAAATCATTCCCTTTTCATATGTGTACATTGTTTTGACATAGGTTGCTTTTGAATTGGCTCACCTGATCTCTAAACATACTTTTAATGCAATAGTTTGTTAAATTTTCTGAAATCTATACAGAAGCAATGTCTGTGAGTTTCTATTACCACCGACTTTTCAACATTAGCCCACCCACAAAGTCAAAGCTCAATAGACTGATTCAATGAGCAAAGTTTGTATTGTGAAAGAAAAGATTTCTGTCCAAGTCCTGGAAAATAGACGCATTGTTTCTGTAGTTCCTGGCTCATGCAGGAATGCTGTATGAAATAATTTTTTCTGCATAAGAGGATATGTGTAACTATTCTATGTTCTGTTACTAATTCTTGTAATGAATTCTTGTAATTCCTCTCGAGCAACTTCTAGTGAATCATAATTTTCTGCGTATGTTTACTAATTGCTTTTATAAGGTATGTTTTGCAGAGTTATAAGTCAGATATAATTTCTACCAGAATAAATAGAATGGATCACCTAAATAAGTTGTTTTCCTATACAAAGAACCAAGAAATATATCAAGCATGTTAACATTAATATCTTTAGTAATTTGGTAGCACATGCACCAAAAGATCTTTCATACAGTTTCCCTCAAAATGGAACATTTAGAGGATGAAGTCCAATATTAATTTTGGATGTCTTTCTAAAGTTAGAATAAAGCTCACCCTTCTTGTATCTTGTTCAGTGCTGGGGATCTGGCTATATTATCAAATACTCCTGCATTATAGCTGGATTAACTGTTTCTGGTTTTCTCGTAGGTCACTGAGAACATTGGGAAGGTGGAGGAGGATGACTAGGAGGAAGCAAAGGAAAAGTCCAGGCCAAATTGGTCATGCTGCCCATCTGAGCATCTCTAGTATGTAAGGACCAGTTTCTGGGAGAACGAATGAGGGACTTAACAAAAGCTCCATGGAAGCTCTTGCTGACTCTCCCCGCTTATTCATTTATTGTACCTCCACTATCCGCAGCTGCATGTGAGCATGGGCCAATGTTCTCCAGTCAGAGGCTTGGCAATTTACATTGTCCCTTTGTCACAAAGTCATTATCAGATGGGAAAAAAATCCTAGACTATATAGTGCAGTGTGATTTCTAATGAAATCTATGTCAAAGGGTTAGCAATGCTTTCATAGAGTTTACTAGAATAATATGAGAAATATGCTCAATCCATGAAAGGTAAACTGATATGACTTGGAATCTTACAAAGGATGCTTCCTGAACATTACTCAAATGAATGGCACAGGAGGAGTATCTTCCTAATGTGAAGATTCTGATTCAGTAGACCAGAGGCAAGCCCTGAATCCCTTGCTCAATTACAGTTGATGTCAATGTGCTGGTCCACACAGCAAGATTGTTAAGGCTGGGTCAATCTGGTGAGACTTGAAGAGTGAAGGGATGACAACAGTCAAGGCACACTTGGAAAAGCTGTGTTTCAGAGAGGAGGAAGGATGTTGAAACTCCATGATCACTTGGTCATCATGGGATCCTATACGAGGAGCCTTGTCAGTGGGCAAATAAAAAGAAGAGGCCAAGAGAGCAGCCTGTCAGCAGTCTAAGACTGGCCTGGGGCCAGTAAGGGAAACATTTTCAGAGGCCAGTCCCATTAGGAACCCTGTCAGATGGGAACTCTTACAGTCTCAAGTTTATAGATTCTGCAATAAGGAAAGAGTCAGAAGCATTGAATATATTGTGTGTCACCTGCTTGGTGCCCAATAAATTACTAATGCAGAAAAACATCAGTTGCTAGAAGTACTGCTTTTGAGTGATGTTTTACTTCATAATGTCTTTTTCACTAATTCAGCTGGAATCAATATATGCATGAGTTATTTTTGAAAGACACATGACATGAGGAGCAGGTTTGTGTGTTGGCATGGATGGTGTATGCAGACATGCTCCTGAAAGGAAGCAACAATGAATGTCAGAAAAGATGGGTTGGTACTTAGGAGAGTACTGGAGCTCTTGTCAAAAGTGACATTTGCTTCTCAACAGATTCTTGTCATATGTGATGAAGGCCTAGAGATCCTTAAGATAAAACAAAGAAAAACTAGAACTATACACATTTGTGAGCATTTCTCTAATTTTTAACAAATAGATATGGATTCAAATGTCTGGAATTTTTCTGGACTGGCTATGTTAGCAGACAAAACCCATCTGAGGGCCTCTGGGAATGACCTCTGTGTTAAACCTCGTGCCCAGGTATTTACATTTATGTAGGAGTGCACTGGAGACTTGGACCTACCCATTATCTCCAGGTAGGTCTTTAGGAGGTATCTGCAGAGGATGCTAATGAGAATTAAAGGCAATTGCATGCTGGAATGGGTTGTCTTCTTTTCAATGATTTCAATAATGTCTGATGCCATCCCAGTCCCCATCTACTTATTGTGATGGAACTACCTGGAAAACCCAGAACAGGACAAGGAAGCTGCCCTTGTTTTTCTCCTATAAAGTCAACCCCTGGAGTGTTGTGTCTTCCATAACTACATCCATCCTCTGTCAGTACCCTCCTCTGTCTCCCTAATTTGTTATACTTGTTTGTTTCGAGAACATTCCAATAAAGGCTGCATCTGAGTTGTCAATGGAAATGAAAGACACCAAGATCCAGTTAAAATGACTGAGTGGGAGGCAGGGCAGTGCCCAGAGAGAGGGTGTGCCTTGAACACTTAAGCATTGAAATGCATGTGAGAGCCAGGGGCACTGGGAGTTTGAGGTGGACAAAACACAGTTAGCTACCATGGGCTCTCTGTGGCTTCGGACAGCTCTCAGATGCCACAACTTGGACAGAAAGAGTAGCTGTGCTCAGTGTGACCTGAAGATTAATCTGGGACAAGAGCGACTACAGGTAGGTAAGAAACTGGTCCCAGAAAGACATCAGAGGATTCAACTCTTCCTTCCTCCCTGGCTTGTTCTATGATCACTTCTTGCCTCCAAGGCTCTGCACTCCTGTAACTTATACACAGACATCTCCATGGAACATGTGTGAAGGTAACACAGCACAATAGACAAACTTGCTTTGGGGAGATTTTTAAATGTATGTTTGACCATTATGAACATTTATTTGTACATCTTGCCTAGACCCGATAGTCCAGCCCCACTCCTATTCTGGCCAACTTCATTTTCTTTACTTGTAAATGGAGAATATGAAGCTCCTACTGAGGACAAAATGACATCCTGCATGGAAAGAACTAAGCACAATGTCTGACACTCAGAAATTTTATTACAGCTGATGCTCAGTTCTCAAGATTTGCTTCACTGTAGGTATAACATATATTTCCTCAGATCATTCCCTGTCCTTCCTTGACTCTACTGTGTGTCTGTCTCAGAGGGTGAAGTTGTCTGATACTCACCAGCTTCAGGCTGCATTTGACTACAGGAGGAGGAGCTGGTGAAAGATGGGATGGCAGAAGGAAAGGAAAGCCAAGGTGTTTCTAATTCTTTTGTTTTGGCCATTTGGGGAGTGGTTTTTGACAGGGTCAGAAGCTTAACCTCTACTTATGATAATATTTTTTCCTCAATATTGCCCCAATCTTCCTATTGTAAATAATCCTGGGGGTGTCTGCTCAAACGCCACTTTGCTTCCCAGCAATTGCATTACCTCTGTGACAATTTCCTCTGTGTGGAATTCCATCAGTGGCTTCTTTTTCTGCAGAGGCAATAACTGGTATTCTCTAATAATGTTGTCAAAATCAAAACACCTGGAACGTACTTTTGAATTCCTCTGTAGCTGCTCTTCCTGGAGCTTTCTCTGTTTCAGTTCATGGTACCACCCTCTTACCTGATGCAATGACATCATCCTTGACATTGTCTTTCTTCTTATACCTCTATATAAACCCCCAGCCAATCCTTTTAGCTTATCTTGATGAACATATCTACAGTTGACCACTTTTCCAACAACAATACTGATTGCTAACAACTATGCTTGCCCAAGCCACCAGTAGCTCCTGCTTGGACCACTGCAGTAGTCTGGTTTCCTCATTCTATACCTAACCTCAGCAACTAGACTGATCTTTCTGTAAGCCAGAATATGCTGCCTCCCACTGAAAACCTCTCAGTCAATTCTTATCTTTGTGAGAAGAAAAAGGAGAATCTAGAGTCTTGAGTCCCAATGCAGCTACCTCTAGTATTCCAAGCTCTCCTTTTCCATGAAGCACATTTCATTTCAGCTGCATTGACCTCATTGCTCATGTAAGAACTTACAGGAGATGTGACAGTCCCAGGGCCTTTGCACTTGATAGTATCATCCCAGAGTGCTTTTCCCCAGAATCCACATGGCTCTCAATCACTTTCTGGTTGTGCTCAGATTGTCACCTCATTAGTTATTTTTTTTCTGATATACATATGTTGTGGGGTCCATGGCTCAACAGGCAATGACACTCTCAGATTAGAAGCATTAAAAATAGATTTTATTGAATGAGAAAGTACTGGTGTGCCAGGACTGCAGGTTGGGATCTCAAGATGCAGTCCCGGCACTCTCAGAAGGCTGCTTATAATCCCCCAAATGACAGGAATTTTCTCTTTAGCTTAACTATAGTGGCTCTTTAGTTTCTAGGAGTGTCCGTCACACAAACAGGTCAAGGCGTCTTGATTATCACTGGAAATCATCTAACCATCAGGTGGCAAAACAGGATGAAACTCTCCAGGGGGGATATATAGGTGTGGTCAAAACAGTAAAACCAATTCAAAGCAAGTTGGGTAAATAAAACTACATAACTTCATAGCAGGGGCCAACTTCAGAAAAGTTTTACATTGAACAATACAGACCAGTAAAAGAAAAAGTTTTAGCAATACTTTGTTGTTGAAAGCTAGCATAGCAACAGATAATTATCTTCATCACTTCACATATACATATGCATATCAGAATATGTATATGTTTATACATATATGTATGTGTGATTATCTGCGTGTGTATATACATGTATACAGCCATGTATTTCTGAATCTGTGTGTATGTGTGTGTAGAAAGCATATTATTATTCTCTACTCCTTTTCCCTGTTTTATTGTTTTCTACAACATTATGGAGTTGCTTACTCTTCATTAGGATACAGGCAAGTGAGCCAGGATTGTAGTAACTATATCCCAATTTCAATAGTGCCTATCAGGGGCTGGGAATATGGCCTCGTGGCAAGAATGATTGCCTCCTATACATGAAGCCCTGGGTTCGATTTCTGAGCACCACATATATAGAAAATGTCCAGAAGTGGCGCTGTGGCTCAAGTGGTAAATTGCTAGCCTTAGCAAAAAGAAGCCAGGGACAATGCTCAAGGCCCTGAGTCCAAGCCCCAGGATTAGCAAAAAAATTATAAATAAATAAAAAATAGTGCCTATCAGTAGATAGGTGTGCAGTTAAATTTTGGTTAAACGCATTGATTAGTTCACAATATGAGCATTTTGAGTGATGCTATCTATGTTCCTCCTCTTCACAAACTTTTACTAATAATTAAGTACAAAACACACGACTGGTTTGCATCAGAAATCCTGCTTAGCAGCTTGTATGGATATGGAAGCAGGGGGCACCTGCCCTGCAGAGCTCCTGGAGGTGGGGTTGAGGGGGGTGCAGGAAGCCGCTTCCAGGTTCGGCCAGCAGGGAGAACGGGGGTCGCATGGCACAGTGGCGGTGATCCCGGAGCCCCGGGCTGCCCACGCGCATGCTCTTCGGTTCCCGGGCAGGGCTCTCCGTGGGGTTCACTCGGAAGCTGCGGGGCCGGGCTGGGGCGGAGCCTCCGGAGCACTTCCCGGTGGCGGGCTGCTCTGGTTGGCTGCGCTAAGCCCCTGATTGGGTGGGGACCCCTCCCTCCCGGGTCGCCCAGGCCCTGCAGGTTTGCGAGTGGCCCTTCGCTCCTGGGAGTGCGACCCGGGAGCGCAGCTGGGTGAGTGACTGTCGTGAGTCCGGGCCCACGGCGCTGAGAATGCGGTGCGGTGCGCTGCGGTGCGGTGGCCGGGGAGCTGCTGCCCCGCCTGTCTTCGGGGCCTTGGAGGGTGGCGGCATCGCACATCCTGCCGGGGATCTGGTCCCCGGTACCCGTGTCCCCCTGCTACGCCTGGGCGCTTGGTGCTGCAGGGCCCCTGCTGTACCTTGGGCGTGTCTCCCCCCGCACTGTGGAGTTGGGGCGCCGGGCACCGCTCCAGCCTTCCCCGGCGCTCTCGAATTTCTCGGCCAGGGCGGCTGTCCAGCGGCCAGGACAGCGGAGACGGCCAGGATGCCGAGTTCTCAGCCCTCCTTCCTCCATGTTTCTCTTCTGCTTGAGCTCCTTGGGACAGCCTGGCTTCTGTCCCTTAATTTGTTAGTTAACGGTGTGTGGTCAGAAGCAGAGCTTGGACTTGGGTTCTGGTTAAATTCAATCAGCTGGCACTTTACTTCTAATTAGTCTCTCCATGGAGAGTGGACCCCCTTCATCCCCTTTTCGTGAAAAGTGGCTATCTTGTCATTGACGGACTAGATGGAGACATTGATCTACTGTGGGAAGCGTTGTCTGTGGGTGAGCTTAGTGGTTACTGTGTGGTTATTCACTAGAAAGCTACAGGACAAGCTGAGTGTCTTCTGACACTGGACTCTTGGGCTGCTCCATCGTAGTTTTCAGAACCTTCATTGGGCATCTGATAGGTGCATGGCACTTGGCTCTCACCTGGCCCCAGACTCTCTGCCTTTCTTCTCCTGGGGTGCAAAGAAGGAAAAGGAGCACTACTTTATATTAGATTGTTACAAAGTCCAAGAAGCAGGATAAAGGTACTAAGAGACAGAAGAGCATTTATTTCTTTCGGTTTGGTTTATGCCAGTCCGGGACCTGGGTGCTGTTCTTTAGCTTTTTGTGCTCTAGGCTAGAGCTCTACTTCGTGATACACACAGCTCGACTTCCTGATCTTTAGTGGTTAATTGGAGATACGTGTCCTATGGACTTTGCTACCCAGACTACCTTCAAACCACCTTCCTTCCACTAGAGCATGTCGCTCTAGTGTTTTTATTTCTCATGCAGTCTCCCCTAGGAGAACAACTTGTGGAGTATGTTGAGAAGCAATGTGTTGTGGAAGAAAGAAACAGTAAATGGATGACATGATCATATCAGTAACATTATCTGTCACTCTAATAGCCACCCACTGGTTTGCTGCTCCAGGTTCTGTAGAATGGTCACTAGGTTGGAAGCAGCTACTGACAGATGCTAATTTGAACTGTGACAATAAACTTTCATTTCTTCTTTTTAGTGAATGTTCTTTTCTCTAATCATACAGGACTTTGGGTGAGTGGAATTTAGGATAAGACGTGGCCCAGAGCTGTACAGCCCTTCCTTGGGTGAATATGTAGCTCAAACACAGAACATTTATTTACCTAATATTTACAAGGCCCTGAGATGTACTCAGAATTAAAAGCAATGAGCTTGTTTGGCCAATACAGACTCAAGATAATGTGACCTCCTTTCTAGAATTCTGAGGTGTTTTATTGCCTGGAAAAATAACTCGGGGGGATTGCATCCAAAGATAGGAACTGATTGACTTTTTAAATTCGAGAATCAATTTCTGAACACATATAAAATACTTAATTTAAGTGCACACTTTTTTTTTTTCTGATCCTTGGACTTGAACTCAGGGGCCTGTGTGCTGTCCCTGAACTTCTTTGTGTTCAACGCTAGCACTTGAGCCAGAGCACCATTTCTGGCTTTTTCTGAGTAGTTTTTGGAAGAGTCTCACAGACTTTCCTTCCCTAGGCTGTCTTCAGACCTCGATCCTCAGATCTCAGCCAACTGAGTAGCTAGGATTATAGGTGTGAGCCACCATGCCTGGCTTATTCTTTGAATAGTAATGTTGAGGTATTATTAATATACTGTAGATGGCATCATATAGAACTTTTGATATATGTATAAAATTGTAAATTATTGTACACCTGTATGTCACTCTCAAAATATTTCTTCTGTGTATGCTTTGGTAAGCCTTTCCTGCTATCCCTTCTCTCCCCTTGGAATAATCTGTTTTCTGTTAATATAGATTAGATTGTATTTCCCAAAGTTTGGAATGAATGAGATCAAACAATGTTCATTTTCTCTATCTCTTCTGTGTCTGTTTCTGTTTAGCTGTTTCTCTCTCTATCTCTCTGTCTCTGTCTCTGTTTCTGTGTGTGTGTGTGTGTGTGTGTGTGTGTGTGTGTGTGTCTTGTCTGGCTTCTTTAATGTCGTGTGTGTACTATATGTATTTAATGTAGTATATATATTTAATGTAATATATACTATATATAATATAGTATAATATAATGCTGAATTTGTTTATCCATAAATTGTTTATCTATTCACCCGCTTGGAACACTAGAATTTTACCAAATTTGGTCTACTACACATATTTTTAAGTGAATACACACACACACACACACACACATATTTATACATGTAGGGAGCCTGGGCTGTAGGCCCAGCATTTTTTCCGAAGCATTTGTGTGTCTTGAGGAGTGTCATTCACTTCATCTGCAGTGTCCCACCGGGTCTTTGCTACACTGTGATTTTTAGCCAAACCTATCAGAAAGTAGAATGTCTGATGGTTGGGGAGTTTTTGAAGGAGATTGACTTCTTTCTCCTTGTTTCTCTTGCAGGCTCCTTTCTTTCACTCCATCCTCCACCCCAGCCCCCACCCCCTACCCCCCCCCCCACCCCCCGCCAACACACACACCCCTGCTCCCTACACACACTCAAGTGACAGACTTGAATCTTGACACATACTTTGGGTCAAAAACAGAAGTGAGTAGCTAGTGGGAGGTAAGGGCTCATAGTGCCTGAAAGAACATTAAAATGTTTAAATTCCACATGAAAGGGGAAAGGTGGGAAATTAACCAACTCTGGCATCTTTTGTCTCTTTCTTTTTATCACTTTATCCAAGTGTAAGTCCTGCTCTCTGTTATTTCTTTAGGAACCTTTTAAATTTGTGGTGCATTACTATGTGGGTGTGCTGGGCTCCAAAACTCGCATGTTACCTGGGTGGGAGGTTTTTAATAAATATGTATTGCCTCTTTTTTTTAAAATTGAGATACAACTGGAGTCAATTATTTCACTTCTGTCCTTCACAGTATTCTTCTTCTTAAAATTTTTATGACTAGAGTAAGCTCTAGTGTAATTGTGGAGAAGTCATAATGGATTGCTTTGTTTAGATGACAATGTACTTCCTGGAGTTCCTGGTGTGTTTGGTCCTGGGGATCCTACACTCCCAGGGGAGCAGAGGGATGGTATCAGCTATGAATCCTGAAGCAAACATGACTGTGGTAAGTTTTCTCAAGTTACATGCTTTTAAAATGCAAGCATGACAAATGTGGTTCCCTTAATTATAGTTATATAGCTGTATGAGGCCACAACTGTGATCTCTTTATAGCTCATCATGTTTTTCACTTTCTCTGAATCTTAGATTCTGGAATATGTTATGTGTAAGGAATGAACCTCATGTGGTTGTTGAAAACTATGCACTTCTTAAGATAGTAATTTTTATTAATCCATTTCATTTTTGAGTCTCACAGAATTTATGTAAAGAACAGTAAGAATAGGTGTCACAACTTTTTCAGAGCCTTACTAACTAGGATTGGTTTTAAAATACACTGAACAAAGATTATGATTAAGAATGTCTAGGCAGTTCTGCCAACATCATTTGTTAAAGAGGCTGTCCTTCTTCCATTCTATGCTTTTGGCTCCTTTGTCAAATGTTAGTGGCTATAGGTCTGTGGGCTCATTTCTGGGTCTTGTAGTCCATTGGTCCTTGGACCTATTCTTGTGCCAGTATAAATCTGTTTATATTACTGTGGCTTTGTAATAGAGTTTAAAGTTTGGTATTGAAATTCTTCCAACACTGTTCTTCCTGCTAAGGACTGTTTTCACTATTTGGGGGTCTTTTATTATTCTATCTGAAATTTTGGATTACTAAACATTCACACAGTGAGACCAAAGGAGGATATTCTTAGAAGATGATCTCAAAGGCTCAATATCTTTGTGCATATGTTGGTATAAAATGATGTTTTCTGACATGAACTTCAAGAAATGGAAACAAGTGTTTTGTTTTTTATTTTGCTGATTTTTTTCTTTATTTCTGCTTTTGATTTCTCTACCTTTTGTCTTGTATAGAATTGTAACCTTTTGTACATACACCATTAGAGTAAAAATAAAAAAATGAAAGAATGAATAGAGACTATCCTTAACAAAAGTCAAAGTATCTGCAAAATAAGTTAGAAGGAATAAGCAAAAATAGCACCTTAATTAATTACTAAAGCCTTTCAAGCTTATTTCTCTTAGGTAAATAATCAAATCTTGAGAATAAATTTAAATATGAAATATCAAAAAATTCAGATTATTAAAGCAAATATTAACTAAGAATCAGCTGAAAGAATCAGCTTAGAGACTTGGAAAAATTAATAGCCTGGTAACGGTGTGTCTTAAGGTTAAGTTTTGGTGTGTGGGTATGTGTGTGTGTGTGTGTGTGTGCATGTGCACGCACACACACACTCATACTTCAACATTCTAGTGCAATTATTTTTAGTCTGCTGGTGAAAATGAATTGATTTTATTTCCTCTTTCTTTTTTTACTGTTTGATTTCCTAGGATAGAACTTTGAAAACAAGGATAGTGTTAACATATTTAGAAAGGAAAGAGGGGCTGGGAATGTGGCTTAATGGTAGAGTGCTTGCCTAGCATGCATGAAGCCCTGGGTTTGAGTCCTTAGCACCACATAAACATAAAAAGCTGGAAGTGGCACTGTGGCTCAAGTGGTAGAGTGCTAGCCTTGAGTAAAAAAGAAGCCAGGGACAGTGCTCAGACCCTGAGGTCAAGCCCCAGGACTGGCAAAATAAATAGAAAGGAAAGACATTTCTTTTTGCCTGGTATGCAGGATAGAATGACGGCCAAAATCCAAATGCTACAATCATATTAGATACACTTGGTACAGAACATGCTAGAATAATGATAACAAAGTTTAACCATGTATCTGTAAGTATTGAGGATTTCATTTCATGATGGACTGTTGGTTACACTGAAGAGAAACAAAGGTCAGAAACAGTTGATTTCCTAAGTTCATCCTGGAGAATGTTACTATGTACTGTTTTCTTCTTTGCCTGTTCATGTGGGAAATTGAACCAGATTCTATCTATAGAATGCATATTGCCTTTTCTCCTCCCAGATTCAAATGATAAGATACTGGGGATACCCCAGTGAGGAACATTTTGTGGAGACAGAGGATGGGTATATCCTGGGCCTTCACCGAATCCCTCATGGGAAGAAGAACCACTCTGAGCAAGGTACGGTGTTTTATGTGATAAGAGAGAAGAGCTCTTCAAGTAACCTCAGTCAGGTGCCAGTGGCTCACAGCTGGCACTGGGGATCTCATTAAACATGCTGTGAGCATGGACCGCTGCTTTCCTGCAAGCACTTCCAGGCTCCTCCATCTGTACAACAATTAGCAGGCAAGGCTTCTGGGCTGTGTGTGCATCACACTGCTGCAACCCAAGGGGCCTTGTCCTGGAACATGCAGAAAGGAAGCATGAGTTTTGAGATGCTCCCAGGTCATGAGAAGAAGCACTAGGGTACCCCAGTCCAGACCCAGGGCTACCTCTGACTCCTTGTGCGTTCTCTCCACTGTGAGTCTTCCACGAGTTCTATGACTGTTATGAGGATAGACTGAATACAGTGATCTCCAGGTTTCCATTTACAAGTTACTCTATGTTTTTTCTTTGTAGGGCAGGGTGATGGGGAATGAGGAAGTGTATACATCAGAATGGGGAACATAGACTGAAATCACCTACTCTAAGTTCTCTTTCCCATATCATTAGCAGCCCATTTCTTCCTCTTTTGTGGGACTCCCCTGGTAGAGAATCTTGATGTGTTTAATACATATTTAATGCCTGCTTAGTACCAGTGACCCCTCTGTACATTACTTTTAGAATAAAACTAAAAATGAATAAATAAATGTCTAGGGACCATGCTTCCTAACAAAAGTCAAAGTATCTGACCCAACCTCATAGGGGACTTTTCAAGAAATGTGTGATAAGTCATTCAGTTCTCTGAAGGAATTGTGATTTTTCTAAGTATTGTGTGGGTGCTTTCTTGATTTTTTAAATTTTTTTTACAGTTTCATACGTTAGGCCATGGTTACATTTCTTGTACTATTTGTTACCTCCTCCCTCATTCCCCCCTTTCTTGATGTTTTAATATTCATTGTCCACAACAAAAGATCTTCATTGTCCTACCTGTCATTGAAGAGCAATGTTGTCATTGCTTTTACTTTAGCTAATGGAAAGCCAAATAGATGAAAAGAATACACAAAGCCCTTTGCAGGGAACATGGAATTCATTTTCTTATGCAAACCACTTTTCCTCCTGATTTCTATAAATAGCACCATCACCCTCCCAGTGACCTGGACTTGATACTGTCAAGTCATTCTTTCCTCCAGGCTGCCTCCTCTTCCTCTTCCTCATTCTCCTTTCATTCTTCCTCTTTCTCTTCCTCCTCCTCCTCCTGCTTCTCCTTCTCCTCCTCCTTCTTTAAAAATCTTCTCTGTAGTGCTGGCCATTGAACTGAAGCCCTTCCACATTCTAGGCTAGCACCCTTCTACTTCTCTATAACCACTGCCCATGCAGGATCATTCTTTACACTCCTCAAGCAGCTGTCAGGGCCTCTCTGGGCCACCCATGTTGTATCCTCTCTGTGAATCCCTTTCTCATGTTCCCTGACTACTCTTGTTTTTCCTGACTTTTTGAAAATTGTTCATGTAAAGATGATGATGTACAGAGAAGTTACAGTTACATAAGCCAGGTAATATGTACATTTCTTTTTGAACAGTGTTACCCCTTCCCTCCCTTTCTCTATTTCCCTCTGCTCTCCTCTTCCTCTACAAGTTCTATAGTTCATTTTCAACATAGTGTCTAGTGAATATCACTGCTGCATTTTTTCACCCTTTGTTGCTCTTGCTTAACTGGATGCCTGAAATAGTATATGTGTGACATCCTTTTTGAAGCTTCCCATATATTTATATATTACATATATTTTATATTCCCATATCAAAATTTAGAAGTTGAAATATGGACATTTATTCTGCTTTAAAATTTTTTAAAATTTATTTCTTGTGGGTTATAAGGCTTGAACACATCTGGGCTCCTTTGCTCAAGGCTCATGCTCTACCACTTTGAGTCACAGCTCTAGATACAGTTTATGAGTGAGTGGTTATTTGGAGATGAGAGTTTTACAAGAACTTTTCGCTTGGGTTGGATTTGAGCTGCGATGCTCAGATCTTAGCCTTTTGAATACTTAGGATTGCAGGAGTATGCCAGCAGTGCCCAGCTTGCTTACTATTTTTTGTTGGTTTGTTTTGTTTCCCCACACCCCCTTTATGGGGCCTGAATTCAGAGCCTGAGTACTCTCACTCTCTTGCTCATGTTCAGCTCACTTGCTCATGGCTGCTGTTCTACTACTTGAGCCACATTTCCAGTTTGACATTTTGTTGGTTAATCAGAAATAAAATCTCTAGGCCATATCTACCAGGGTTGGCTTTGAATAGAAATCTTCAGTTATCAGCATCCCAACTAGCTAGGATTATAGGCATGACACACCATTGCCTGGCTGCTTAAGTTTTAAAGAAACTTTTAATATACAGAAAATAATACCATTAGCACTATTACCATCTTGGTATATTCTCAGTACCATATAATTGTCTTACTTTGATAAGTATGTTAGATATTATTCCTTTATTCTGACCACATTTCTTGGGGAACATGCATTAATAGTGAGCATCTTTCAGTCCTATTGCAGTGGGCTTCACCGACATGGTATGCAGCCTCACTTAGGGGTCATAGAAGATTCTGTGTAAACACTCAACTGCACCAACATGCTTTTGTGCCCATTGTAAGTGGCTCTTTGCCAGACTTCTTGTTTTTGTCAATTCTACATGTTTTTGTAAGATGAAGTTGCTTTATCCAGCTATAATGATGTGATTTTGTTAGACTAAAATCTTTTGGGTCTCATGGATGAAGTAGGTGCCTCTGTTTTTACTCTGTCCTAGCTGGTATCTCAACCTTTAACCTTCATTCTATCCAGAGGTGGCCTTTGGCTGCTAACAGCATATACACTCTGTTTTGTACTCTTAAGAAATCTTTCCTTCAAGGGGTGAGTGACTCTTGCTCTTTGAAGACTCCTCAAGGCAACTGAATTCAGAAATCATTCATTTGTAGGGAAGCGTTTTTTTTGTATTTTTTTGTGTCTGCTCAGCCTTAATACTCAAAGTCATAGGATATTGGTGCTAGAAGGATCTGCAATTTCTTCTTGAATTAAGGATTTGGAGAGATTATATATATATATATATATATTTTAATACATTTCTCTAGTGAATACTAAAGCAGCTAGATCTTTTATTCTAAGTTAATGCTTTTATTTGCCCAATGAGCTAGACAGCCAAGGTCAAAGAGATGCATAGGCCATAGGGTAATCCATCTGGTCAGTCTGACAAAAGAATTAATGTTCCCTGAGTTTGTGAATATAGCCTTATGTAAGAAGTATTAAACAAACTAATCTCATGATGGTCCTACTATGTATTTTAGTTAGTTAAAATGGAAATTCTGGTTGTGACAGCCTTTAGTATAAAATACATAAAATAAAAATAACAAAAACAAGGCATGCTTACTCATCACCAATGCAAGAATAATAATGTTGGTGGCTCAACACCATCCTGACTACATTACAAATTCTAAGACAGTGCCCTGTTGAGTGCATGAGGTGTGCATGGCATATGCATTTCTCTGCAGGTAATTAGGTAACTGTTTCCCCTTTCATTTGTTCTTCCTCATCTGTGGGAGATACATTCCAAGACAGGCCTCTTTGCCAGTGGATGCTAAACTCTGTACTGAACTCTACATATAGTATGTTTTTTCCTCCGTATATATGTAGAGTGTTATGCCACTTAGAACAGTGCATACTTTGAGTCTCATAAAATTTTCAGTTCAATATTTTTGAGGACTGTGGCTGACTGCTGGTAGCTGATACTGCAGGAAGCGATACCTTGGAATGGAGGGAGAGCTGCTGTATGTCATGTGCTCATAACTTTTTCCCATGTGTGCACTGGGTGCCAGGCTTATCAGATGCAAGGAGCAAGACATTGCAGGAGGCAGGCAAGGAGGCTGCCTTCTGTTGCCTAACAATGGCATTGATAGTTATTAGTAGTGGGAAGAGTAGCATTTAGGCTTCCTACTTGTTCCATGAGGCACAACATCTTTGCATTCTTTCTTGGGTTCATTTCCTTTCCTTGAGGGTGACTAGAATATGCATCTGTCAGTCTGAATAATGACAAAGGTCGCATGCACATCTTCCTGATCTTTTCCTCCAGTCATTGAGTGACTCACACACTAGGAGACAGAAGGATTCTACCTCCTGTGTTATAGATGAAGAAACCAAGATATATAATGCCCCCCTTCCTGTTGTAGGGAGCAGAGATGACTCCATCTTGACCAGTGAAACATGGTAGGTAATGTAGGGGGGAGTAGAGCTGACCCCCAAAATTCTGCTTCTGTAAATGGTTTGCCTAACTTGTTTGTTGCTTACTCTACCTCCCTGCGTCAACCCCCTACATCTGTGCTATGCTTTAACCTTCATAAACCCCAATTTGAGGACTGCTCAGGGTCACGATGTTAGCTTCTGAGTCTGCACTATGTCCTTGGAGGTCAGCCGGCTTTTCACTGATACAGTGTCAGTGCCTGAGTCTGCACTGTGTCCCTGGCCGGTGAGCCTGCTTTTCACTGTCGCTGTTTCAGCTCCCTAGTCTGTGCTGCGTCCTTGGCTGGTCAGTTCTCTTTTTGCTTTCCCAAGAAATCCATCTTTTTGCTTGAGACTGTGTCTGAGTGGTGGTGGACTCTTGGAGGGAAGGAGACTCCCCTCCTTCGAACCCTGTAACACTTCCCTTTTCAGGCTAAGGAATTGCAGAGATGTCCCTGATAAAGGCTGGAAAGTGTGTTCTTCAGATGAGCTTCTGTTGTCCAGGTTTTTTGGGATACTTGCTTTGGAGCTAAGCTACTCCTTGTTTACCACAAAGATTTGTAGGCATTCCTCCCAGGAATGAGGCTTCCTACCAACGTTATTTGTTTGTAGTTGCTGAGGTTTGAATGTACCCTACAAAATTCACGTGTTGTAAACTCAGTCCCCAGTGATACATGCCCAGGATAGAGGAGATAGGATTCTAATGAAGGAAGGGTCTGACCATTTTCCTTTTTTTATGTGCTTGTTTTTCCCCTCCACCTTCTACCATAAGATGTACAACAAGAAGGCCCTCCGGAGATGTGGGTTCTTCAACCGTAGTCTCTACCTGGAAGCAACCAGTCTCTCTTTTGCTATACATGTATTCATTTCTGGGATTTTTTGTTTTTGCAGCACAAAACTAAGACTAAAGTGTTTCAGCCTGTTGTTTGAGGAAGACTCTATAAAATAGAATTGGATTGTAAAGCTTCATTCAGTAGCCTCCTCCTTTGGATAAACCGAAATTTGTTTCGTTTTCCTTTTTGTGGCACTAGACTATGAACCCAGGGCTTCAAGCATGCTACACCACTCACTGCCACGGCTGCTCTTAGTGATCCCGGAGAAGGAGGCCCCAGGCGAGAAGTCACCGCAGGGATATGTTCAGTGTTAACCATGCACATTCTTCTCTGGGCCAGCTCAGAAGAGTAGATGGCTGAACTTGCTGTTTGGTTTGAATGGCTGTGGATGGGCTTGCTCAGAAGAGCTATGGGAGCTTGTCAAAAAGCAGGCACTTCCAGAGGTTCAGGGTCAGGAATGTGTGTTTTATAAGCACTTTCATTGATTTCCATATGTAGTTGGTTTGGGGGAATGCTGTTTGGCTTGCTTTGAAATCGCTAGAAACAGACCAAATATCTGTATGCAAAAGCCTTTGTTTTCTCACTGCCGTTTTCAGTGAAGTTTTCTTCCGAGAATTGATTAAAAGCAGAAACTCACCAGGTACAAAGTGCATACTTGCAGTTGTTGCACCTGGCAGGCTAAGGCCAGAGGTTCACTGGCCTTCCTATCAGCACACTGCGGGGGATGGGACTCCATCATTACTGTCAATCTGATGTTCATAATTCCAGTCCTTTTGTAATGATTGCCTTTTCTTCTTTCTGGAGATGAATGAGAATCCTCATTGAAGGCAGAGAGCTTGTTCATAGATGCTGTATCTATCACAGTGCCATTGTACTTTTCATAAGAAATTTAGTCTTCTTAATGTAGCATTAAAATGGACATTCAAAGGCAAGATTATCAGCTCCAGTCTTGGCCTGTTTGAGTCTTTTCCCAAAAGGAAGGACATATGTTGTCCCCATAAGTACACAGGGCTGCATGCATTTGGCTAAGAAATCCTTGGAGTCTTTTTTACTTTGGACTCTTCCCCTCCCTCCTTTTAGCTTTGTGAGGGAATCTGTACCCCTGCTTTCCCAGCTCTGGAGCATGTCCTTCATATTAGCTATCTTGTATCAGAGGAACCCAATTGAAAAACAATTTATTAATTGCCAAATAGAGTTGGCTTTCCATGCTTGTGAAGTTTGCATTTGTAGATTTAGCCAACTATAGATTGAAAATAACTGTAAAAAGTTGCACCTGAGTTGGGTGCCTGTGGCTCGCACCTGTAATTCTAGCTAACCAGGAGGCTGAGATCTGAGGATTACAGTTTGGAGCCAGCATGGGCAGGAAAGATTGCAAGATGCTTTTTCCAATTAAAAAAAAAAATAAAGGCAGAAGTAGACGTATGGCTCAAGTAGTAGTAGAGTGCTAGCAGTGAGTAAAAACAAACAAACAAAAAACAAATGGGAGCAGGAGGCCTGGACCTCAAGCCTGAGTGTACACACACACACACACACACACACACACACACACACACCTCCTTGAACAATACAGTATAACATTAAAAAATGAACATTTACAGTGCATTAGTTGTAAGTTATCTAGAATGGATTTAAATATGTGGAAGTTGTACACAAGCTACAGACACACATGACCATGTTTTCTGTAAGAACTGGAGCACCCATGGGTTTTGAGTTGCCTTGAGTTAACTGGAGCCAATACCCTGGGGATACCAAGGAACTGCTATAGATATTAAGACACAACAGTATTAAAATTTGTCATTTCAGTTCTAGTCTCCTTCTGACAAGTCATTCTTCCTATTTTTTTTCTTGGAATTTTGCTTGTACTGTTTTTATACCACTACAGTCTAGGGTAGTCTGATTTTGGATCATGCTTTTTTTTTTTTTTTAAAGTTATTCTCTTAGCTTTTTGCATTTTCATTATTGGTGGAGGATTTCTTATATCACATGGATTGCATTTTAATTATCAGGCCACTTGACAATTAGCTTATTTCCATTGGCTTACTATTATAAATGGTTAGCAGAAGACACAGTAAGCTCTTACTTGTTTAGTTTGAACTATGTGTCATTTACAGTGCTTCACACTTCACAATCTTCCTTCCTTCCTCTCTCTCTCTCTCTCTCTCTCTCTCTCTCTCTTTCTTTCTTTCTCTTTTATTTTCTTTTGAGATGGCTCAGGCTGGCCTTGACCCTTGATCCTCTTGCCCTAGCCTTCTGATTGATGGTACTACATACAACCATACCCTATTATGACTGGCTCAGTGATTTCATTCAGTCCTCTGAGCAGTCACTTACAAAACCGAGGCTCAGGGTGGCTAAACAGCAAACAAATATTAGTTGCTGATGTAGATTGCACCCTTCCTGTTTGTTAGACACTTGGTTCAGAACTTCTCAGAGAAGATTCCCACAGATCATTGCTCCTTATAAGGTATATATTATTGTTTTCACTCTGAAGAGATGATAGCCATTTTGAATATTGTTCAAGGTGTCTTGTCAAAACTTGGCAAGAACAGAGTTGAACTCAGGTCTGTCTGACTCATGGTCAATGTAATGCCAGATTTATAGGGATGATGTTTTGTTCCTGCCATTTTTGTTCTTTGTTGTGTCCCCAGTTCCACCTGTTTTATTTATTTATTAATTTAGCATAAATTAATATATGTGCAAAGGAATTTCACTGGGATATTTTCAAACATTCATTTAGTATACTTCCTCATTCTTAGAAAGATGCCTGGCTTATAGTTGGTGCTGAATTAAGGTTCCCTTAGTCATTGGATGGTCTCAACACTTGAAGGAGCTTGAGCTCAGGCTTCTTTTATTTCTGAGTCATGTGTTTTTTCCACTATTTCTGTCTCAGGTGAGTAGAAAATAAATGTATGTAGACACATTTATGAGTTTATGTGGTTTTTTTCCTATTTAAATGTTATTCCATTTATGTGTTATTTGTGTGTGCCAGTACTAGGGCTCGAACTCAGGGCCCTGTGCTCTTTCTTAAGGTTTTCCATTAAAGGCTGGTACTCTACCAGATCTCCACTGCTGTTAGGTTCAAAAGGAGGGAAAAAGGTAAGAAGAAAGAGTAGACAAGGAGATGGCTCAATGTCAGCACGAGTTTATTAAGAAAAATCTGCAAGGGTAGGCTCCTAATCAAAGTTGGAGACTAAACTCCTTCCTGTGGTTTGAAAGTAGTTATGATGGGACAAATGGTGGGAAATAAGATCATAGCTGTAGGTAGGCAGGGAGCAGAAACAAGATACCTGCTCAAAGATTAAATTGGGAGTAGATTTTGGTCAGGGGCCCACTGAAGAGTTTATGTGGCCTGGGAAAGAGAGCAAGGTGAGAGTGTCAGTGAATCAAGGCATTATACTGTGGCCTTAAGATAAGGTCATCTGGCCATTTGGACTGCACCTAAGTGCTTTTTGTTTTTATTACTAGGATGGGTAAAATAGGAGCAGGGAAGGAAGATTCTCTGACTACTTCCTGCAGAGGAGGAATATTGTCAGTGGTGGGGTACTGGATTAAAGGCAGGAGAACTGGTTAGATATTCCTGGTGCAGGACCTGAGGAACCTGCTGGTAATGAAGCCATTTGAGAAGAATATTGTCTACTTGTTTTTCGGTTGGGAAAAGTTTTTTGGGACAAGATTAATAATGGATCGACCAAAATATCATTCTAGAAAGAGAAGTCATAGAAATAAGGGCCTCAAATTGGTGTCAGCCAAGGGAGCCAGCTAAAGAGTGAAGAGCAGCTATCCCTGGAGTGGACTGTTAATTCTCGGAGCCAGGAAGCCAGGTCTTTGAGCTCTTTGCTGTCTCTAGGACAGGCCAGTCTCATTTAAATGAAGGCAACATTCTAAACATAAGAAGACACTGATTCTACCCCTTGCTGCTCTCTAAGCCCAGTCCCAGAGTTTTGAAGTACCATGGCTGTGATGGCTGTGAGGGAATTTTTCTGTCTCTGGAGGTCAATTGTGGAGGTGAACAGGTTCTCTATTGATGCTTGAAAGGCTGTTGAAAGAGATTGATAATTTATTTGACAGGTAGTAATGCCTGCTATTCCTCTGCTTAATCCACTTGGCGACCTTTGACTGCAGCTACAAGAGGAAAGGCTGAAGAGCGGCCAAGAGTGAAATGGGGGCTGTCAGGGAACAACAAGGACTTAGACCTCTGAGAAAACTGGTATAGAGGGAAACAAATGAACCAAAGTGCCAACACCAGTCCAATTGGTTTAGTAGGCATCTGTAAGATGCCACAGAGGAAGAAGAGACCAGAAATGTGAAGGCCAGTGTAAGTAACGGTAGACATCTAATTTAGAGTGTTTGTAAGCTGTCTTGAGTGAGCCTTTTTTGAATAAAGGCGATGGAGCCTCTAAGTTTTTCATGTGCTTATAGAAATAACAAGTGATGGAAAGGCAATCGTGTAAGTCCCTATTCTGTAGGAAAGTAGATAGACCTGAGCATCAGGTAGCCTTCCTTAAGAGAGATTTTTCTTAACCTCTTGGCTTTAGTTACTTTGGGAAGAGCAAGCACATGTGACTCCATTTGGAATCTCACAACATCCCCTCTTCTGAGTAGTTTTTCAACTGTCTTTGTATGGGCCCTCATCATCAGGATAAACTTTGTTTCAGGGGGGTTGTTTGTTAATTTTTATTTGTTTGTTTGTTGCTGGAACCAGATAGCTCAGTAGGTTTTTGTTGCTTGTAAGATACATTTCTGTTAGTTTTGATCCCACAGAGGAGGGAGTGACTGGCCGGCCAAGTATGAGTCTGTGCCACTAACACAGAAAAGTATCCAAAAATTTAAGCAATAGTGGTATCAACAGAAATACTACCCAAGCAGGGTTTCCCTATGCTGTTTGACAAGTTGACCTTATATGTGCCTAACTGCCAATGTTGTACAGTAGGATTAAATCTTCAATGGCAAAAACCTTAAGAATAGCAATAGTGAAAGTTTAAAACAATAACTGATTCCACAATCTAGTTATTTCTGTTGCATATAGTGTTTTATGATATTAATTAAGATTGACAGCATTATAGATGTCATTAAACCTTTTTTTTTTTTTTTGCCAGTCCTGGGGCTTGGACTCAGGGCCTGAGCACTGTCCCTGGCTTCTTTTTGCTCAAGGCTAGCACTCTGCCACTTGAGCCACAGCGCCACCTCTGGCCATTTTCTGTGTATGTGGTTGTGGGGAATTGAACCCAGGGCCTCATGTATACGAGGCAAGCACTCTTGCCACTAGGCCATATCCCCAGCCCTCATTAAACCTTTTTTAAGGAAGGCTATAGGTAGTTGAGTTACCAAGAAAATATTGCTTGAATTATCAAGTGGAGTTGGTTTGAAAGTAATTAATGATGGGATAAATAGGAAATAGGTCACAGTTGGAGGCAGTGTGGGAGCCAAACCAAGATATCTGCTCAAGGTCCAAACTGGAAATAGATTTAGGTCTTTTGCCAGAGTGTTAGTCAGTCAAGGCACTGTTCTGTGGCCTCAGGATAAGGACATCTGACAATTTGGACCGAACACCTCAGCTCTCAGCTTACTGAGTAGCTAGATTTATAGAATTGAGCCATTGGCTCCTGGCTTCACCTTAAGTTTTTACAAGTAACTTAAGTAGTTGTATAAGTAGTTGCTATGTGACAAAGCAGGTCATGAATACAGTATACCCTGTTCAATGTTACCCAGAAAATTCTTATTAGCCTCATTTTTTTTAGAGAAGCTTTAGGTTCATAGCAAAATTAATAAGAACTGAGTAACCAAGAACTTGCAAAAATTGACAATTCTGAATCAAACTACCCTAGACCTCAACAGGCAGAGATTTTCCATACCTCTCATTTTATGAACATCTTTTCATTGCGTATTTGTTATAATTGTTAAATTTAAATTGACACGTGTTTGTCACCCAAAATTCATTGTACATTAAGGACATCTCAGTCTGTTCTGTGGATTGGAACAATATATAATGACATTTGCTGACTACCATGGTATCATATATACCTTCATAGCTTCACTGTTTTGAACTTTTTCTTTGGCTCTGCCTGTTTATTCCATCCTTTTTGCCCAACCCTTGGTAACCAGTGATCTTTTGTCATCTTTTCAAGTTTTCCACAATGTATATAGAGACTGTAACCTTTCAGAGTGGCTTTTTAACTTGGCAGTATGGTATTTAAGGGTCGTCTATGTCTTTTCTCAACTTGATATCTCATATTGTTTTAGAGTTAGATTTTATTGTTATATGGATATACTTATTGATTTACTTATGGAAGTACAACTTGTTATATGCAGATACACCCACCCACACACACGCACGCACGCACGCACGCGTGTGCCTGGGCACTGTCCCTGAGCCTCGTTGTGCTCAAGGCTAGCACTCTACCACTTGAGTCACAGCACCACTTTCAGCTTTTGAGTGGTTAATTGGAGATAAGAGTTTCATGTGCATTTCTACCTGGGCTAGCTTTGAAATGCGATCCTCAGATCTTAGCCTCCTGAGTAGCTAGGATTATAGGCGTGAGTCACTGGTGCTTGGCCTACCTCAGTATTTTAATTTACTTCAATTTCATTGTTTTTTTTTGTAGTTTTAAAAAGAATTCTGTACTCATCAAGATAGTCATGTTGTTTGGAAATTTATAGTTACTATCCTTTAACATAAATGTTTTTCAGCTCACAAACCAGTTGTCTATCTTCAGCATGGTTTGATGGCAGATTCCAGTAACTGGGTTACAAACACAGATGAGAACAGCCTGGGCTTCCTCCTTGCTGATGCCGGTTTTGATGTGTGGATGGGGAACAGTCGAGGAAACACGTGGTCTCGGAAACACAAGACTTTCTCCATTTCTCAGGATGAATTCTGGGCTTTCAGGTACTTTGCAGTTGCTTATGACTTGGGTTTGTTTCTGTGACACTTAAGAAGCAGATAGATACAAAGGAATTCAACAGACGAGGCCATTCATAAACACCCCTGAAGTTGTATGAGAGGAGAGAGTCTTGTCTTTTGAAAGTTTTAAACCTTGCCAGGAATTTAATAATAAATATTAAGGTAAATTAGAAAGAAATAAGTACACAAATAACTACATCTAATTGGGAATTTTGGCATTCCTTGTGTTATAAGCATTTGGAGTCAGATGCCCTGCCCTGTTCCACCATAAACACATTTTCTAGGTGTTCATTTTTCTTCCTCTCAGAAACTCTTCTCTGTCTCTTACTTCTGGATCCATCGATAGGTGTCATAGGACACTGGACATATTACATAAACCATAGTATCTGATTATTTATTTATGACGTGGGGATAAAGAACATCTATCTCATAAGGTTTTTGGAAATGTGATAGTAGAAGGTACAGGAAAAGAAATTCCCCTGAGACTGGCATATTATAAAATATATGAGAAAAATTGGCTCTTCTGAGAGTGATCACACACATACACGCATGTACACACACCCACACATACACAAACACACTTAACTACCTGGTTTTGGGCTACAGCTTGATGTCTGAGGTATTAGCAGAGGTCAGCATTGTGGGTATCTCTAGTTTCTCTTTCCAATCATACAACCAGAGCCTCCCTAAGGATATGAAACTCAAGAATAAGAACTTCTACCACAAGGAATGTATCAGAATGTTTCTTGTCATCTGTTTGTAACAGTGAGAAACTGGAAGCTACCCAGTTGCAATTCAGTGATGAATGTCATAAATGGACAATGAGAGTGTGGTGTTTTAACATAATAAAATGGGACTAACCAACTGGATACCAACAAGGTACCAACTGGTACCAACAAGGATAAAACCAAGTATAGCCACTCAGACAGTACACAGAAAGATCAGGGTACTAGTTCTGTTTGAGAGGCGTATATGGAATGGAGTCCAGGGATGTTTTTTAGCCTAGGTAAGGTTTAGTTTCCTGAGCTCAGAGCTGGCTTACCCAGTTCATTATGTGACAGTGCCTCAAGTTTTAAGCTTAGTATTCATGTTATCTTCTATTTATGTACCAGTTAAACAAAAGAGTTCTTGTTTGTTTGTTTTTGGATTATAGTTTTGATGAAATGGCAAAATATGATCTCCCAGCTTCCATTGACTATATTCTGAATAAAACCGGCCAAGAGCAGTTGTATTATGTGGGTCATTCTCAAGGTACCACCATCGGTATGTATGCAGTAAGGACTGAAAGTTGATATAATGGCTATAATATGGAGTTTACATTTGTTTTTATAAGAGAACTATAAGAAAGTCACATTGTTCTAATCTAGTTCTTTTTCTAATGTCAAGAAGAAATCATGGAAGGGTTAAAGGATTTTGAAATTTGATCTTATATGGAAATTCAGATTTTGCTATAAATTGCTAAATATGGTATATGTGGTTCTCTTCTAATTGAAAGGATTAATGTGACCAACATCCTTTTATGTATTTTTTCCAGTAAAACAATATAAGGATGTGAGATGGGTGAAGTGAGGGAAGTTTTCTAAGGTCAGAGACTTCAAAATGGAAACAAGAGGATATGCTCACTTTTAAAGTTCAGTGGAGAGCTTGGGGGTGTGGCTAAGTTCCAGAGCAGTTGCTCAGCTTATGTAAAGCTCTGGGTTATGCCTAGTACACAAAATTTGAGTAAGTAAGTAATTAACTAACTAAATAAGGAGAGAGGAGGAGAAAAGGAATTAAATCTAAGTTGAATACAAGTCTGACAAGTTATACTTTATAGTTTAAAAAATCTATATGCAAATTTATTTTATGCTCATTATAAAATGAGTATGTTTTAGAAAAATTAAGAATGTAGTAAACTTTTAAGAAATTACAAATTACCCATCATTCTAACAGGTAAGTTTCTCTAAGGAGACTCTAAGGACCTGTTTCATAATTCAATTAATTCCCTTCTTTAGTGTTTAATGAATAACACCTCTGTCTTCATATCATGTGATCTGTTTACAGTACATTCCTACAAGGTGAATTACTGTGGCTGATATGAATGATTTTAGTCATATTGATATGTGTGGTTAAATTACCCCACCTTCAGGAAAATGGAACTGGGTATTCTTCTGCATTTCTGATCCTTCTTTCATGTCCAGTTTACTTGTTTCCTAAAGTGACATTCTGGGGCCAAGTTGCAAGAAGTGACCAGAGAGAAGGCTAACTGATACCTTAAAGACAAGGAATTCTGAATGTTTGAGTTTCCCTCGGGTTATGGCTGTCTATTTGTATGATCTGTGAATTAGGGATGGAGGGAGGGCCAGGAGATTCAAGAGATTGAGAGCAGAGCTCTTGACATGTTACAGACTTAGAGTTCACATTGTTAAAAAACATGGAAAGATTTTGTGTATCTCTCATCCTGGACTTCTTTACAGACATTTTCTAAGTTTTAGATTGGAAATAAGCACTTGGCAAATGCTTGATTTTCTAGTTTGATGAAATTCCTTGCTTGCAGCTGGTGAGGGCATCATTTCAGGTGCTCTGTCTCCTGGCTGCTACTCAAGGGCCTCCCACATTCACTCTTGCCTTTTCTGAGAAGAAGTGTCCTATGAGATGCAATTCCTTTTATCTTCCTTTTTGTTCCCACAGGTTTTATAGGATTTTCGCAGATTCCTGATCTGGCCAAAAAAATCAAAGTGTTCTTTGCCTTGGCTCCTGTGGTTTCACTGGATTTCAGTTCCAGCCCTCTAACCAAGTTAGAAATCTTCCCCGAAGTTTTTGTTGAGGTATATGGCTGCCCTCACCTTTCCCTTCTTCACAGATTTCCTCTTCATGAAGCACTGCTCCTTGGAGGGAGACACTGCTGTCCTCTGTGTTTGCTCTTAGGGGAGCAATGGATTTCTCTTCGTTCTTTCACCCCTACTTGCTATGACTGGGGCCTGTGAAGGCATAGAATTTGTGAATACTGCATCTGTGTGTACTCATAGCTAACATGCTAGTCTAGGTCTGTATCCACTACAGAGGAATGTTATTTAAACATGAGCACGGCTAGCCTTTTATTCCAGGAGGTGAGCTCTTGCATAACTGTGGGTGGGAAATGGGTATGAGCCATTCCCACTGGCCCATCTCTAAGCACACGAAGATGATCTAAAGATAGTATTTAATTATATTCCCCAAAAGGGCCATTGAGCACATCAGCCCTCAGCCCATAGCTTTGCAGGCCCAAGTTCTATTCAGGAAAGAATTACATTCCTGAGAAGGTATTTTAAGCCCCCTGAAAACAGAAGGCCCTTAATTCATGCATTAGGTGATTTGTGCATTTGTGCACATGTATATACTCAATTGGAATCTTCTCCACAAAGCTACAGGATCCTGCAACATACAATGTACTTTCATTTAATAAGGGATCACATATTGGGTGGTATCCCTGTAAGTTCATAATAGAGATGAGCATTTCCTGTCCGTGAAGTCACAATTCAACCTATTATACTGGTGATTCTGGTGTAAACCAACCTACTATAATTCCATTCCTATCGAAAAGTCTAGCACATGCAATTTATGTACAGTGCATAACACCAGATAATGATAATAGACAACTATCACTGTATTTATCATTGTATGCTTCTCATTATTATTTTAGGGTATATTGCTATTACTTATAAAAGGAGAGTTTGGACTAAAGGAGTATGCTGTTAGCTGGCAAAATCCTCAATCTTACCATCACTTTTACCAGTCAAATCTGAGAATGATGGCACTTGCTCTCTTGAGGTCTACCCATTTATACTTACACTCCCACTTGTATTAGCTTACTAGAGCTATGAGGACCAATCTTTTTCATGCCTCTCCCCTATTGGTAGTTGTTGGCAATCTTTGGCCATTCCTGTTGGTGGAAGCATCATTCCAATTTCTGCATTCCTCTTCTCATAGTGTTTCCCTTTGTGTCTACCTAGCTCCATGTCCACTTCCCCTTTCCTTAAGGACATCGACTTTCACTTTGATTCTTCTATGAAGACCCTAAGTAAGGCCATTCTAAAGTACTGGCAGTTAAGAACTCTATGTCTAGTTTTTTTTAATGGAGTACTCATTTAACCCCTGAAACTGCCTTCCATTTCCACTTGTCAATATAGATGGTAGACATGAGCAAGAGACAGATTTGATTTGAATACAGGAAGGCATTTCTCCCATTCCCTGTTACACACTGCATGTTGTTAGAATGTAATGATTGCCCTGGTAGTTAGTCACAGATTTGCTGAATTAGGTAGGGTTGCCATAGACCAGTGTTTCACAAACTTCTTTTCTAAACTATTAGGTAAGAACTATATTCTACCCTTTCAGAATGAAAATATACAACAGTAATAGAAAGTGTGACTCTTTTTTGATAAAACTTTAGCATGAATGATGGGAGAAGGAGGATGGAGATGAAATAGTTTAATTAATGGGAACAGAGTTTGAGATTAGAAGGCTCAGAATGTTCTGGAAATGGTGGTTGTTCCACAACAGTGTGACTATACTTGCTACAACTTGACTGAACACATAAAAATGAATAAAATGATAAATTTTGCATTGCACATGTTTTATCACTATAAAAATACCTCACTGTGGCTCATATTGGTGTACATGCACACTGGTCTAGAATAGCACTGACCATTCCCCACACTGACTATTTGTCCATAGGTCAGTACCATTCATCACAGAAGACTAACTGGGTGTGGCCCTAGAACCAAGGGTACTAGCTCCTGTACTTTGTAAACATCTGCTATAAACTTATTTAATTTTCTGTATTTCACTCTGAAAATCCTCTATGTCTCTAACATATCTATTCTTGTTGAGTATCCTGGTTTGAATATTAACTAGTCTCCATTTTATTCCTGAGGCTACTGGTAGACGTTTGTTGGTCTGTGCCTCTGCAGGGAGTTGTGGAAGCTTCCATCCCAGCAATGCTGAGATAATCTGGGATTCTTTATATTTTCTAGGACATATTTGGACACAAAGAATTCTTTCCTGAGAATCCAATCACAAAGTGGCTCAGTACCCACTTTTGCACCCATGCCATTCTGAAGGAGCTTTGTGGAAATTTCTTTTTTCTCCTCTGTGGATTTGACGAGAGGAATTTAAATATGGTATGTATAGTCATAATAACAATTGATTTAAACACTCAGTGGTTTTGATTTTTGAATGTGCTTACTTTGGATGATGTGGGAGACACAGAAATGACCTTGTTAGAGCTCTGAAGGGCCTTTCTTTCAAGAGGAACAATAGTGATTTTCAGCAAGTGGTTGTGGTCACATCTGTCCTCGTGGTGGCTGTTATTTTCTACTGAACCTCTGTGGAGAATTGAGTATGAGGAGCTGGCACAATTTAAGCCACAATATTCTTTTGACAAATATGTGGGTTCAAGTTTGAAGTTTTTATTATATATACACACATACATATACCACATTCATATATGTGAATATTTGCAATACATGTATGTTATATATTTTTTCTTTATGAAATACAAATCATTGGCCAGAATAAACTTTTGTTTATGAAACTACATGTAGTTTATAATGATGAATTTTGAAAATAGATTTTAAAAGTCTGAAATGCAGCCAGACATTGTGGCTACCCCCTGTAACCCCAAGATTTCAGATACTAGGGCAGAAGGATCATAAATTTGAGGCCAGCCTTGGTTACCTAGCAGACCTTGTCTCAAAAAACAATTCTGCAGTAAAGGCTGTGGTGAATCTTTCAAAATAATATCACTTTTTTCTTAATGTTAAAGGAAGGGTGATTGTCATTTATAATTTTGCAAGTTCAGGAAAGCATAAAGAAGAAAATAAAAATGGCCTGTGGTTGGAACCTGTATAGTTCCACACTCACCTTATGCTTATTCATATTTTATAGGACATATTTGTAGTTAGACAATTCTTTTTTCCTCCCAATCTCATATATTTGTGATTGTGGCTCTGTAGTTTTTAATTCTTTGAAGGACAAAAAATGTTGATTTTTAATATCACCTTAATGCTGTTTTCATTCTTTAATTTTTCATGTTTACTGTACAGTCAAGAGTGGATGTGTATGGAGCACACAATCCTGCCGGAACTTCTGTGCAAGACATGTTACACTGGAGGCAGGTAGGCCTTTCAGAAGGCAGCTGAGGTTGGGTACATTAAGTTTTTGGAAAGGAATGGGTCTTCATTGATGAACCTCTGTATCCAACTTCTTAAGCTGACAGTCTGTGTAGTAGAAGTGTGATCTGGTTTCCTTTCTGGTCTCGTCACTATGCTTGTATTGTCTGTGTTATCCTCCGTGAGACACACATATCATATGGTCACCAAACAGCTGTGAGCTTTGTCTTGTATCTTCTTTTCTTCCCTTTCCTTCTCCTTTACTTACCTCTCAGTTATCTATTTCCTTCCTGCTTCTCTTTCCTCCTTCTCCATCTGTTTGTCATTGATTCACAGATTTATTTTATTTCTGTATTATTTCATAAAGCATGATTTTGGAGTAGTGATGGAGACAGGGGCTGCTATTTCCACAGTCGCCTGTGATCATGATATGTTTGGAATGTCAGTGGATAGACAGTCACACCAAACATGAACGTGGAGGAGAATCACTACCTTTGAAAATAGAGTTTTTCTCATGTTATCACAGAAGTAATACATGCTTGTTCCAGATCATATATTAGCAAAATAGGAGCATTATCTTTCAATGAAATAATAGTTCTATAGCTTGGCACTGTTTGAAATATGTATTTAGAGTTAGGAGATATCTCTATATTCTGCTATATACTTTAGCACAGCAGTGGATGTACAAATACGTTATTTTTCTCCATTTTTTTTTCACTTTTCCTTGACACTATATCAGGAGGCTTATGTCCAACTCCAGACAACTGTGAGATTTTTTTCCAGGCAATTTTATTTTAAATATAAATAATTTATGGTTAAACTTCAAGGAAAGGTACTATAACTGTTTTACTGCACAATTTCCAGCCAATAGGCAGGCAGAGTCACACTGTGTGTGTGTGTGTGTGTGTGTGTGTGTGTGTGTGTGTGTGTGTGTGTGTGTGAGGCTTGAACTCAGGTCCTCAATCTTGTATTTGGCTCTTTAGCTCATGCTTGGCTCTTTAGCTTAAGCGGCAATTCTACTGCTTGAACCACACCTCCACGTCCACCTTTCTGCTCATGAATTAGAGATAAGATCTCATAGAATTTTCTGCCCAATTTGATTTTGACTTCAAACCTTAGTTGTCAAATATCAGCCTCTCATGAAGCTAATGCTATAGCATTAGACAGGATTGCTTTTGAAAAGGACATCTTTTCCTAAAATATTGCTTAAAAAATAATGGGATTCAGATTTATACTATCTACAAATGAAGACTTTTGAAAATAGAGACTTCTGGGGGAATAATGGGATGAGGGAGAGTGACATTTATCAAGATGTGTTGTTGCTGGGTGCTGGAGGCTCACGCCTGTAATCCTAGCTACTCAGAAGGCTGAGATCTTAGAATGGAGATTCAAGCCCAGCCCAGGCAGAAAAGTCTCTGTGAGAAACTTATATCCAATTAACCACCAGAAAAAAGAGTTCAGAGACAGAACCTAGGCCCTCAGTTCTAACTTCATGACTGACAAAAATAATTCATTGTACTCCTAATCATTTATTGAATTGAAAAATGAAACACCTTTTTACAAATACTTAAAGGAAAATAATTAAAATAAAACAAAAACCAGATTCCTTTGTATGCAGCAATCCAGATTCTTTTGCACTGGAGTATCTATATTAGCATTATTAATTTTTTTATTATTGTTCAGTAGTTTACAAAGGAGTATTTTTGATTTTTTTTTTTTTTTTGGCCAGTCCTGGGCCTTGGACTCAGGGCCTGAGCACTGTCCCTGGCTTCTTCCCGCTCAAGGCTAGCACTCTGCCACTTGAGCCACAGTGCCGCTTCTGGCCGTTTTCTGTATATGTGGTGCTGGGGAATCGAACCTAGGGCCTCGTGTATCCGAGGCAGGCACTCTTGCCACTAGGCTATATCCCCAGCCCAGTATTTTTGATTTTTAACTGCATTGTTTAGGCTTAAATGATATAATGCTACCCAAACTCTATAACTTGATAGATTTTGCCGTAGGTATACTGTTGCAACACCATTGTGTCAATGAAGATAGTGAAGATACCATCAACCCTCAAAAGGGTTCTCAAGCCCATTTGCAATACCTTTTCCTCTTCCCCTCCTCCCATCCTACCTGTTTTCTGTCACCTTAGGGTATTTTGCATTTTCTAGATATTGTAGTGGGAAAAAGCCCACCCGGTCAGCAGGCAAGCCCAGCTAGCACCACCGACCCACTGTAACAAAGTTGAAAAAATGAAAACAACTTTATTGAGAGAGTTCCTACACTGACCAGTCAGGGCCGCAGCACTAGCTCAGGAGTAGATACTGCAATCCCGTCTGATCTTACAGGCTAGTTTTATAGCAAAATCACACATCTAGTCCGAGCCACATGCAGGTGGCCAATGGGATTAAAACACATATAGAAAACTGCATAGTCTTACCTGGCCACACACAGGCGTCCAATAAGGTCACAAGTTATCATATAGTTTCTGCTTAAAACTAACCTATCCTTTTACTCTAAATTGGTGTGTACTGACAGGTTGGCTCAAACCCCCTGTGCAGGTGGTTGAGTAAGATTACATGTTTGTTTTTCTGGTTTGCTTGATCTTTGTTAGCTTCACCACATTCTTAAAACAAACAGGAAAGTTTTGTAATTAAGTTGCCCAGGGAGATAGGGGCCAGGTGCTCTTCACATTTTGGGAATCTGGCCTCTATCAGGATGTGGGCTGGATGTTTCTTTGCAAGCAAGCAAAGGCAAGCAAAGGTCACATTGCCCCCATCAGCTAAGATGAACGCTCTAAATTTAAAATGGAGCTTCACTAGCTCAGGATCCACTAGTTCAGGGTCCACTTCATATTTAATGCAATCAGATAGTATACGTTTGTCTGGCTTTTTCACTCATCATAATTGGTTTGAAATTTGCTATATTCTGTACATCATGTGTGTGTACATGTTATGCTGTAAACTTTTTGCTCCTGAGAAATCTGTTTTTTAAAAATCTACCTAGGAGATTCCTCTACCTAACCACCTGTTGGATATCCTGGTATGGAATATCACTGTGGATTTAGTCTCTTTCCTCAGAGCCCTGTCTACTAGAACTATGGCTTTAACACTTCCTGACCTGAGCCCTCTGCTGTGGATCAGTTATAAGGAGTCATTTCCTGGACTCAAGGTCTTAGCTGGTAGAGACTGAAAGGCTAAATATCAGAGTTTGTTGTGGCTTAGAAGAGGAGCCCCTGGAATGCAGATTGTTCCTACCATGCTGGCAGAGCTCACTTAGCATTTAAGGGTGGCCTGGGCCTTTGAAAGTCCCCTTATTCACACATGTGCTTCTTTTAGGTATTGACTATCTCCCTCAGCCATATTTCAGTTTATCATCTCTTGTTTGTTTCACATATGCTAACAAAACCATTGCCCTACGTTGCTGACAACTGTTAACTCCTACCAAATAGACTATGTGTTAGAGAGGCCCAATTTCTGTCACCTGGGGAGTGCGGGCCTTCAGAGATGCAAGGAGGAAGACTGAGCCAGACTGAGGGCAAGGGCCTGGTTATTCTTCAGATTAGTGAGCAGCGGCAACCAAGGTTCTGAATTCTGAGGACCTGGCTAAGTTCAGTGATCTCTAATATCTCCACTTTTTTTTTTGTTTTCCCTCCTCTTAGGTTGTTAAACTTAATAAGTTTCAAGCTTTTGACTGGGGAAGCAGTGCCAAGAACTACCTACACTACAACCAGGTAAAGGTTTCACTCTTTCAATGTAAATGCACACCAAAATAACACACCTAGGAAACTGGCCTGCCTTAGTGAGATTCTGGCTGTGCTTCGATACTAAGGATTGCCTAGGTATTATTTGATTTCTGTTTATTCTCTCCAGAAGCTCACAGGCTTGCAGTTGGTATTGTGGACTGGCCTTGCTCTCTAACCCTTCCTGACTCCAAGTTAAAGCCATGCTGTATTCAGAGTGAGCATGAACACAGACACTGTAGAATCAAGAAGTTCTAGATCTATTGCAGGCTTACTAACTGTTGGGTCTTGGATATTGTGTATGCCTATCCCTGTATGGATAGAATTAGCATCTTTGAGCACCAATTACTCTAATGTGTGAGCTACTTTAGCTGTGTTTTCTTATTTCATTTTCACAGCACCCTGAAATTTCACTTAAAGATGAGAAGCTGGCCCTGGTGTCTCATGGCTGTGATCCTAGAAAGTCAAGAAGCTGAGATCAGATGAACATGGCTCAAAGCCAGTCCTGGCAGGGAAGTCTGTGAGATTCAGATCTCAAAATAACCATCAGAAAACTATAAATGGCACTTTTGCGCAAAGTGGTTTAGCACTAGCCTTGAGCCAAAATGCTCAGGACAGTGCCCAGGCCTTGAGTTCAGGACCCAGTACTGAAAAAAAAAAAAAAATGAGGAAACAGGCTGAATTTTTCTGACTTGCTGGTTCCCTCCAAAAGAAGAAAGTTGGGGGGTCTGGCTCAATAGCCCCTTAGTTATGCCTATGGTTCTGTGTCTGCATCTCAGGAGAACAGTGCTTTTGCAAGTGTTTACTCTCAAGGCTGTGGTTCTACCACTTTGAACCCAAGCACCACTTCTGGTTTTCTCGTGGTTAATTGAAGATAAGAAGCTCATGGACTTTCCTGCCCGGGCTGGCTTGGAACCTTGATCCTCAGATCCCAGCCTCCAGAATAGCTAGGATTAAAGGCAAACACCACTGGCAGCCAGCTATGGATTACTTTTTGTTCTTGCAATGGCAACCCGAAAAAAATATTGAAATAGATTTTCAAAGCGGAGTCAATTATTCTCAAATCAGACTAATTGGACAATGTTTAACTGAGATTGTGTTGATTGTAGTTTTGAAAATTATAATAAACCTTTTGTCTTTCTTTTTTTTTAATTGTAGAGTTACCCTCCCATGTACAACGTGAAAGACATGCCGGTGCCCACGGCCTTGTGGAATGGGGGTCGAGACTGGCTGGCAGATGCCAGTGATGTCCATATCTTACTGACTCAGATCACCAACTTGGTTTACCACAAAGAAATTCCTGATTATAATCATATCGACTTTATCTGGGGCTTGAACGCCCCCTGGAGGTTGTATGATGAAATTATCACTCTGATGAAGAAATACCAGTGAGAGCCAGAGATACACAAAAGAGTATTTGCTTAATTGCTGTAAAATGATTGTTTACTTTTCCCAGATCATTTGTACTTTTATATTCATGATAACATGGTTTTAAAGATGAACGATCTTAATTAGAAGCGCACACACTAGCTATATTTTTTCTAATTATGACAATATATATCAAGTTAGGGACTCAAGCATAGTGTTAATTTTGTAGTCTATTAAAAAAATGCCATAGGGCATGAAAAAGTCATTATGCCTATCTTTTTCTCCTCACAATTTAAAGTCTACTCAGTTGTCTTTTTATTCTCATTGAAGGCAAATTATCATGTTGGAAAATTTTAAACTGTTGGTAGTTATCAATAATCCGTCTCTGACTTGAGTGCAATATAAAATGTACCTAGTTTTTGTCATTTTTTTCTTAAAATGAAAACTTACCTGTGTAATTACCTTGTACTTATGTATCAAATTACACTGTTATCTGTTTTTTTTTCTAGTAAGTACCTTGTCAAGTCCAATGGTATCCCAGCTATTTTAATCAAAATTAGGTAACGGTTCAACCTGCACAAAATAGTGCTCTGGAGTCTTCAAATAGTAGACTAAACAGACTTTTAAAGGTCTATGTCATTATGAATAGCTTAACGACATATGGAGTCTGTGTTATTTTGATGACATACACTTTAAGAAAAGTGCTACAGAGAGTAAACCACTACCCCTCTCCCTATTATAATAGCCTCTGAACCAGTCCTCTAGGCTCTGCCTGTCCATGTGAAGCCAGCGCCCATGAGAAGTGTCCAAGTTCATTTACACTCACAGAAACTAAGCACAGGAACGATTTTAGAGTAAAGCTCAGCTCATGAATTGTTTTTCATTTCGTTTTGCTCCTATTTTTTAACAATGCAGCTTTGCATGTGGAAGCCCATGTTCACCTGCTTCCATGTTGCCTCTGCATTACTGTGTGAGGAACAGAATGGAACTTGATAGGTCGTTGTGTCATAGCTACTAAACAACAGCAAACTAGTACTTGTCATTGACTGACTCAGGGAGAATAAATAACATTTGTAACATTTGAAAGATCATATTTAATATTTCCAATAAAACTCAGCCTCATAGGCCTGAAGGATTGCCTGCCTTCCTTCCTTCTTTCCCTCCCTTCCTTCCTTCCTCCCTTCCTTCTTCCCTTCCTTCCTTCCACCAGTCCTGGGGCTTGGACTCAGGGTCTGAGCACTGTCCCTGGCTTCTTTTCGCTCAAGGCTAGCACTCTGCTACTTGAGCCACAGCGCCACTTCTGGCCATATTCTGTTTATGTGATGCTGGGGAATTGAACCTAGGGCTTCATGTATATGAGGCAAGCACTCTTGCCACTAGGCCATGTCCCCAGCCCCTGTGTTTCTTTCTTGATGGTCGAAGTATTTATTTTTGGCAGGACTTCTGATTTTCTCCTCTGTCCTTTGTTCTTCCTCTTTGGAAACTTAATTTAGGCAGTCCATGCATTTTTTTTAATCCCATGGAGAAAGAAAATAAATACCAAAGCTAAAGAGAGCTACTTTGGAAACGTAGTCTTCTCCATTGGAAACTGTGAATGGAGTTCAGGAAGTAATGAACCCCAGAAACATAGCAGCAGAAACATAGTTCAAGGCCTGTCCATCTTACTCCCTTCCTCACTAGAACTAGCAGCTAACATGTGTGTTCAGCCTCTAAAACAGAGATGTGAGTCCTATGGGTAGTCTCTTTGTGTACCAAGACTGTATTTTTATTGGTCTTTGTAAATCAAGAGCCCAATAACAGCGTTTGAGAAATTGTGAGTCAATATCTATGACAGATGTATGTGATAATAGTGGAATCTCCATTTAGCTAAATGAAATTGGATTCACAGGTAACTTTTGGGAGGGCCTAACAGCTGACATAGCACCAACCTGATCTATCATGACAGCCACAGAAGAGTGAGATGCTGTGAGGGTGGCACGCCAGGAGGATGTCAAACTTCTTCCTGGCCATAGCTCATCAGGGAGCTCATCTTTCTCCTTTGATCAAAGCATTCTAGCCAACCAAGTATGGATACCTGGGTAGGACAAAAAAGAAAGGGACAGAGTGAGTGTTTCTGTTTGTTGTCTTGTCCAGTAGTAGTGAGAGCTTGTCAGAGTGTGGCTTCAGTGATGCAGGTGACTTGGTTTCTCTAGTTGGGGGCCAGTGTCACAGAAGAAGATCCAGCAATTCCCTTGAGAAGTTGTGGTTTTCTAACATCCCACAGAGACAAGAAGCAGGGGAATGATTTCCACTGGTGTCTTTTCTCCTTTTTATCTTCTTTACCAACTTTTCACTAGGGATGTTTCCAAGGACAAGTGGCTAGACCAAGGTAATGGGGGAGATACTGCATAGCCACTCTTTGTGAAGTTTGTATTACATTGCTCATTTGGTTTTGGCCGTGCCCTCTTGCCTCAGATGAAGTTGCAAAACTCTTTATCGCCTTCATATTCTGGCTGAATTCATGTAGTTTTGCCTCATGATTAGCTGACCAAACTTCACCACAGGCCTGTGACAATTTGACAGGGAATCTAGGTCTGTTTTTTTTTAAAGTGTGTTGTACCAGTACTGGGACTTGAACTCAGGGCCTGGACACTTTCCCTTAGCTTTTTTGCTTAAGGCAAGAGCTCTACCACCTCCACAACATTTCCACTTCTGGAATTTTTCTGGTTAATTGGAATAAGAGTCTCACAGACTTTCCTGCCTTGCCTGGATTTGAACCACAATTTCAGATCATAACCTCCTGAGTAGCTAGGATTAAAGCATAAGCTTCTGTCTCTGTTCTTTTCAACTATTTTTTGTGAACATTTCTGATTCACACAATTATCTCCACAAGTCTCTATCTGAGGAGAGGACCCGATACATTTCAAATGCCAGCATCTTGGCAGTTCTTGTGTTAGCCGATGAGTTAGTTGTTCTAAAGGAATTAAAGCATTACAAGTCTCCATGTACATTCCATACTTGGTTAATACATTTGATACACATGCATGCATCTCTGTATATTTTTAGTTAAATATATACAGATTAGACCTACTTGGGCATTTTAAAGAGAACATGCATCCTTTATCTCCCTGTGCCTCATTTATATTTTCCATAACCATCATTATTTTACACAGCATATGAAAAGATACTATATTTTAATGGAACTTTAAAAGTCATCATAATGAACATTTCTTTTTGCATTCACCACAAGAGGGCACCCACAGCCTTGCTTGGGAATAGCAGCAAGCTCCTCATCTTCCTTGTCTTATTTTTTTGTTGGGAGTGGTGTTTGGCAAGAAATGTAACGGTTTCATTCATGTTGTTAGGCTAATGTCAAACTCCTGATTTTCCTATCTTTTCTTCTAAGTGCTGAGATTGTCTATCCCACCTCCTAATAATTTTTTTTTTAGGAGGAGGATTTCTCTGAGCCCTATGTCTAGGGAACACAGAAAAGGATTGATGGACCAGCTCGTATTTTGATTATGGGTAAGGCCAGCAATGGCTGTGACATTACTATCTTGGATTATGATGAAAAATTTCTCCTGATGTATAACATCAAGAAAATATTCTCAAGGAATAGCTGTCCCCCCAAAAAAAAATCTGCTTTGAAAATAAATATAAGTGAATGATCAGAACCTTGGGCATGGGTGGTAGGTAGATTGGGAGAGGAGAAGGCTTTAATCTCAGGCTTAAGTTAGTGAACAGAGGAGATCATTTTTTTTGTGTCCTGGGATATTAAATGTTTCATTTACTACATGTAATATTTAAGTATAACTTGATGGTATCTTGTCATTTAATTTTTGTCCTATAGTGAGATTTCCAAAATAATCTCGTGACAAATGAACGGTAACATCAGAAGTTAATATATTCTGATTTTTAAAAAGTTGTCAATTACTCATTCAAGCATATTTATTGCATCTGATTGTGCATTAGATATGTCTTGTATTTTAATTTCTAATTTACTTCCAAACCATGAAAGTCAAAATTTTCTCTTTTTAGCTTGACTACAAATAATACTTTTTATTTAACCATATGTCTTTCTGGGTTGTTAGAGCCTTCTCATAAGGCTTTGATCATTGTAGCAGACCCTTTGACAGTGAGGATCTTCATTTCCTCTTCTCTACAGATCATAGTATGCCTTTTATTGGGAATGATTTTCTGTGCTTTCCACTTTTTTTTTTTTTGCCAGTCCTGGGCCTTGAAGTCAGGGCCTGAGCACTGTCCCTGGCTTTTTTTTGCTCAATGCTAGCACTCTGCCACTTGAGCCACAGCACCACTTCTGGGCATTTTCTATATATGTGGTGCTGAGGAATTGAACCAGGGATTCATGTATATGAGGTAAGTACTCTTGCCACTGGGCCATATTCCCAGTCCTGTGCTTTCCACTTTTTAGAGAAGTTGATAAGAGTCCCTACAGTAAAAGTAGTAGTGGCTGCTTACATGAGGCATGAGAGCCAAAATTAGATGTCTCAAAAGTTACATTAATAGAAGCATCAAAGAAGTGTCACCAACATTGACTAGAGCTTATGGTATTAATTTTCCTAATGAATGCTTTCTTAATCTTTTGTAAATTGCTGCATAAAAGTAGCTCCAGGTCATCTCCTGACACCAAACTCCTGTCTAATACTTTGTGGGATTTATACTGACATAATTTCACTCTTGATTTGGCTTTCGTTTTCTATTTAAGACTGCCTAGTCTTGGCTTTCTGAGACTGAATCCTTGATCTTTAAGGTGCAGGACTTGATTTAGCCTAGGAGATTTTTCCAACTCTGATTCTCATGGGTTATGCAACACTACATATCTCTGAGATCCAGGAATAACTGTCCCAGGTAGACAGTCCACTTCACACTGGAAAGTAAAAAACAAACAAACAAGCAATGACTTACACAACCATGAAAAAAATAGAGAAAATAAGGTTGGTGACTGGTTTACCAACAGTGTTTTTTGATGACAGGATGGTGGGCAGTATCTAAAGTATTCCATTGAGTTGGTTCTAAATAAGTTTGACACTGAGTTAACCATATGTAGATCCCTAGGATAACTAAAGAAAGGATTCCTGTTAAAGACAGTGTGACCAAAGTACCAGTGTCATCTAATTACAGAAAACAGTCCTCATGAGGAAAACACCTGAACAAACCCAAACTACATCAATCAGTGTTCCAGATTAAAATGTAATTCTACAGTTTCATTTCAGTTTTGAGCTGATATAGTTAAAAATAAGAACCGACTATCTTTTCATTGCTAGGTACAATGCCCATGGCTGTGGCTAGAGGTGTAGCTTAGGTAGAGTGCATGCATAGCATAAAAATTGTCCTGGGTTCAATACCCAGAACCAAAAAAAAAAAAAAAAAAAAAAAAGAAAAGAAAAGAAAAAGAAGAAAGATGTATAGAGAGCTTGTTTCAAAGATACATCTGAGGTTCTAGAACGACCAATTTGTCAAGCCAAGCTAGTGCATTTCACACAAATAGAAAATATTGAAAGGCATGCACTTGCCTGCTTTAGTCAGCACAATATAGGATTCACTTTTACTCTGGTTCATTTAGTCGTCACTGTCCCTGGCTTCCAGGGCTGCTTCACAGGGCTTTGTCACTAGCTCATGGCATCCATTGAGAATGATAAAGACAGAGCTACCAACACAGGAAGGATATGGATTGGTTTTGGCTGAAGACTCAAAAGACCCATTTGGGACAGTCAATCTCATAACTAAATGCTAATCAAGAAAATCTTCCGAGATTATCCACTTCAGAAAATCTGCAAAAACACTTGAGGCCCTCAGGCATGGGAGCTAAGACTGCAGTGTAAGAAGCATGGTGTGTTCTGGTAGGATTTTTGCACACCAGTGGAACTGGAGTGGAAGGTAAATGTGAGTGGTATTAATGATGGACATTCATTTGTAATTCTGATAATGGGAGCTCTGGGGGGCCCTGGCGGGTCCCCGAGAGACCTGGGAGTGTGGGAATCACAAATCCTCTTCTGCTGTTCATGATGCTGCCCCATGGACAGGAGCATGTCTATGAGAAATGAGAGAGCAGGTCTTTTACACTTTCCATACAACGGATTTGGAAGATAATTGCCTGTTGTTTTCCTTTGGGTGGATAAGAAAACTGTAAGCCTTGGGGCTAAGGGCTGGCCCCAATGATATAGATATTGAAATTAAAGCAGGACTCAAGTGTTCCCTGCTTTCTGTTTTGTCCCAAATGGCCATCTTTGAAACTTTCCTTGTATGGTATGAGTCACCAGGGCAAAGGCTGAGTGGTTGGTTTCTGTTCTGGCCCCACCATCTCCCCAGCCTTTTTTAGACAGACCTACTGGTCCTCAGTCTCTGGCCCAATAATCCCAGTTTGGGGGTGGAGGGGCAGGTCAGGGGGTGACCAGGAGTTGCTGCTAGCTTTCTCTGTGCTAGGAGAATTTTAAGGGAATCCGGAGGAAGATTGGAGCTAGGCATCAGCTAAGGGCAGGATGGGGACATGGAACACTGGAGGCATTTACCCAGCAGGAGACTTTAAGGATAGCCCAAACCACTCACTAGATTTGACTGCTGCTTCCTGGCTTTTGGCTAAGATGGCTTTTTAGGCAGCTCAGTGGAGGCTCTGGCTATAAATCCCAGCATTTTCCCATTCCCAAGCCAAACTAGCAGTCTAAGTTCTCCCACTCTCCACTTTCTTTGCCTCCCCCTCCCCGCCCCGCTCCTTCTGTATCTTTCCATCCTTCCCCATCTCCTAAACAGTGCTGTGCCTCTGAGTCCTATGCAGCTAGTTTAGAGGCCTCAGGGTCACCGACAATGATGGTCAGTGTCAGTCAGCTTTAGTTTCCAAAACAAATCTGTTTGCTTCAGGAAACGGGAGCTTGTGGTTAGTCGGCCAGGCAGGTATGTCCTGCAGAAGTCCCCATCTAGCCATCTGTCCTGTAGGATCTCCTCAGCTGACGGACACTGGGACTCCTGGACCATGATTCCCTCTGTAAAGGAATCAATTTGCATTTGGCAACTGGTTATAGCGCTAGACGCTGGGCACACAGAAAAGACCCTACTTGCACAAGGTATGTTGCTTATGAGTGTTTTGATATGAGCAGAGAGTTTGTGTCTTGTCTAAAGCAAAATGACACAGTTCCTTCTATGCATTTTAACATAGAAATAATTCTGCCAATTGATGCATTTTAGCATACAGGTAATTCTGCATTGATTGCAAGCAGCATTTTCTAGTGTGTTGAGGACATTAGTGTAGAAGCTGTGATGACACTGGTGGATGGAGTTGTCAAAACTCAGAAACAGCCAGGTGTGGTGAGAGATTCTCGTAATCCAGCATTGGGAAAGCTTCAGACAAGGGGATCAAAAAGAGTTCCAGGTCAGCCTAGGCTACAGAGCAAGACTCTTGTGGTAAGCACAAAAGAAAACCTCAGAAGCTCTCTGCAGTAAGTCTGTATACGATGTATCATGTGTAAATTTTATTTCAACTGAAGAAATTACAAACAAAACTCTGCATACTTATGAAAAGCCACTAAGTTGCACTTTCATAGAAGCAAATATTAAAGCAGCTCTGAATGAGCATACCTGTAGCAAGGAGGCATAACTCCTAGGTTTATTTATGCAAGATTCCCCCAGCCAGAAAAGGGGGATAAATTAAAGGCTCCTCCTATCAATTGGGACTGGAGTCAGTCCTAAGAAAAGTCAATGGGAAGCAAGCAGCTGCAGCAGATGCCAGGCACTGTCTTGCCATGAGTTGCTACAGCAACTCTGAGCTCCTGGTCTCTGGCAGTTCTGGCCAGCTGTTCCTGCAGCCCCTCTGGGATTGGCTTACCCGACTTCCCTGTTTCCCGGTCTTCTTTTCGAGCACCACTTAAATGGGCTTCTGCCTGCCTTTGTGGACACCCTGTGTCCCTGGATGCCTGAGCTGAGACCTACAAAACCCACCCGGACTTTTCTCCATCTCTGCTGCAGGTGCTCCCCTGCCTGGAACAGATGCTCTACCGGCATGCCATGTGGTGTTCCTGTTCTTCACCAAGGTGCTGAGCTGGGCGCAGAGCCCCGTGTTGCTGCCATCCAAAGCCAGGAGCTGCTCCAGATGCTACGCCACGTTGTCTGCCGCTTGCTGCTCTTTCACACCGAGTTCTTGAGAAAGCCACAGAGAAAAAACAAACAAACAAACAACAAATGATAGTAATTAGTAATAATATTAGTAAAAAAATAAACTAAATCCTACCTAGATAATGGGCCGTGAATATTCATTTAACATGGAACATAAATGGCTAAGCAGGAACAGCCAGTGAAGAATAAGAAATGATGTAAGCACTAGAGAAACACCACAGAGGTGAAAGATCTAACTGGTTTACATAAACATAAACATAGAAATAAGTGTAAGTCATCATTATATCAAAGGTGGGTAAAGATTGCCACTTCATCTGAGAGACAGAAGTGGGAACAGTCTGTTCACTAAGCCCTTGGTACATGCTCCAAGTGGAACTTCTGCTAGCATGCCCCATGATCCAGCGATTCACATGCTCACATCTGGCACAAAAAGATTCTCCCATAATATTGATCCACTAAAATGACCTATGTCTTTATACACGTTTATATTATTCCAGTTAAATCTCTGCACCATGAATTGGTGGAGGGGTTTCAACTTCCATACAGTCTTATGGATGGGAAGTGGCTCATGGCATCAGGTCCTTAATCTGCATTCTCCATCTCATCTAATGATGTGGAAGGAGCATGGCTTCCAGAGTTTGCAGCCATTTCAGAGTCTTCATCTGTTTCCTCTGCCTCTCCATCTAACTCCTGAAGAAAGGCCAAGACCCAAAGTCATGTTTGAGCAAAATTTTTTTGGTTTTCTTTTCATTTTTTCTTTTGCGTTTGATTTCTGGTTTATTTTTACACCTTCTATAAACTGCTGGATGGCTTTGTCTTCGTGTAACGTGTGATACCCCTGAAAATTGCCATAGTGTAGATGAAGCAGTTGTTTAGGTACAGGAGCAGGTTCCTTGCTAAATTCTTTTTGGAAGTAAAAGTCTGCTTCTTTGTACTGACCTGGGATGACATAAATACCGCCAGGATAGATACCTAAATGCACAAAATTCACATTGAGATCTTCAGCTTTTCTTAAGTGACCTATAGCATGTTCTGTTAGTTCTTTTTTTTTTTTTGAAAATTAAAATTCAATAAACACTTTTATTGCTTAAGTATGTACATGTACCAGTTAATGGGTCCTAATCTCAGGGCCTAGACACCCTTTAGCTTTTTCTCTTCTTTTTTGTTTTGTTATTTTCTTTCTTTCTTTTTTTTTCCTTTTTTAATCAATTAAATTTTGTTGACAAGGTGTTGTGCAAAAGGGGTACTGTTATATAGTAAGGCAGTGAGTACATATATTGTGATATCTTACACCCTCATTTTTCTTTCCCTTCTCTAGATCAGGTAGGCATATATACAATACCAGTGTACCAAACTCATATACAGTAACCACGTGGCGTATTACACTGAAAATTCACCTAGAGCTTTCAATGTAACGTCAACAATAGAGTCTTCCTGTGTTCTTCTCTTGGGGTTGTTTTTGCTTATCCTTGTCTTAAATGATCATATCTACATAGCTGTTGAGCTACTGTTATCCACTGAGAGGTCTATTCTAGACCTTTTTATGTTTACTAGTTGTTTGGTTTTAGATACATAATGTAAGGTCGCTGACCCAAATATGTGGGAAATACCATTTGAAAAGACATTTTTTGTTTCACAGACCTGGTCTCTACTTCCCCCCCCCCCCAACAGTTATATATCAAGCAGACCGTGCCCCTTTGTTCTCTGTGTTCTTGGCTTGTCTCGCTCAACATTATTTGTTCAAGTTCTGGCCATTTCCCTGCGAATATCAATTTTTTTAAATCATTTCTAATCGCTATGTAGTATTACATTGTATGTAGGTACCACATTTTTTGGATCCATTCTTCTGTAGAGGGGCAATCTGGGTTTTTTCCATATTTTGGCTATTGTGAATTGTGCAGCGATAAATATGGATGTGCAGATGCCTTTTTGATATCCTGAGACCTATTGTTAAGCATAGATGCCTAGGAGTGGTATGGCTGGGTCAGAGGGTATGTCTATGCTGAGCTTTGTGAGGAACCTCCATACTGCTCTCCAAAGTGGTTGTACTAATTTGCATTCCCACCAACAGTGGAGAAGGGTTCCTCTTTCCCCGCATCCCCTCCAGCTTTTGTTGTTGCCTGAGTTCAGAGTATAGGCCATTCTAACTGGAGGGAGGAGATATCTCAGGGTAGTTTTTATTTGCGTTTCCTTTACTACCAGGAATGTTGAACATTTCCTCATATGTTTCTTTGCCATTTTTATCTCTTCTCCTGTGAAGTCTCTCTTTAGCTCCTTTGCCCATTTAATAATTGGTTTCATGGGTTTGGAGGGGCTTAGGTTTTTGAGTTCTCTGTAGATGACGGATATTAGGCCTTTGTCTGTTGCTATGCTGGTGAAGATACTTTCCCATATGGTTGGCTGTCTTTCTAGTTTGGTGGCTATGTCTTAGGTATGCAGAAACTTTTTATTTTGTAGTAGTCCCATTTGTTGAGATTCTCCCCTATCTGTTGTGCCCCTGGGACTCTATTCAGGAAGTTCCTTCCTGTGCCTATAAGTTCTAGCGTCTCTCCTACTCTGTCCTTCAGTAGTTTCAAGGATTCAGGTCTGATGTTGAGGTCCTTAGTCCATTTTGAGTTGATCTTGGTGCATGGTGATAGGCTAGGGTTTACTTTGAGTTTTCTACATGTGGCTGCCCAGTTTTCCAAGCACCAATAGTTGAAGAGGCTATGTTTTTTCCATTGTATGTCTTTAGCTCCTTTGTTGAATATCAGCTGCCTTTAGGAATGAGGCTTTATTTTTGGGTCTTCAATTCTATTCCATTGGTCTTCAGGTCTGTTTTTATACCAATACCAGGCTGGTTTTGTTATGATGGCTCTATAATAGAGCTTGAAGTCTGGTATTGTGATTCCTCCTGTGTTGCTTCTTTTGCCTAGAATTGCTTTGGCTATTCTAGGTCTTTTGCTGTTCCATATGAATTTATGGTTTTTTTTTCCTCTCTATTTCAGTGAAGAATGTAACTGGGATTGTGATGAGGATTGCATTGATTTTTATAACATTTGGGGCAATATGGACATTTTGACTATATTGATTCTGCCTACCCATGAGCATGGGAGGTCTTTTCAACTCCTTGTGTCCTCATTGATTTCCCTTTTTAGATTTTTATAGTTCTCATTAATAGGTCATTCATGTCTTTAGTTAGGTTAATCCCTAGGTAATTTATTCTTTTTTAAGTTATTGTAAATGGTATTAGTTCCGTAATTACTTTTTCTGCTTGTACATTGCTGGTGTACAGAAAAGCTGCTGACTTTTGTGGGTTGATTTTGTATCCTGCTGCATTGCCAAAATGGTTTATTAGGTCTAGGAGTTTGGGGACTAATTTTTCTTGGGTCCTTCAGATATAAGATCATTTCATCTGCTAATAGGGACAGTTTGATTTCTTCTTTGCCAATGTGGATCCCTTTGATACTTTCCTCTTGCCTTATTGCTATGGCTAGGTATTCCAGCACTATGTTGAAAAGAAGTGGGGAGAGTGGGCATCCTTGTATTGTTCCTGAGTTTAGGAGAAATGGTTTTAGTTTCTCCCCATGTAATATGATATCAGCAGTTGGTGTGTTGTGTATGGCTTTTATTGTTTTAAAGAATGTTCCCTCTATTCCTGTTCTCTCCAGGGCTTTTAACATGTATGGATGTTGTATTTTGTCAAAGGCCTTTTGGGCATCGACTGAGATGACGATGTGATTCTTGGTCTTAGCTCTGTTTATGTGGTGTATTACATTTATCGATTTACAGATGTTGAACCATCCTTTTGTCTATGGGATGAAGCCTACTTGCTCATGATGTATAATTCTCTTGATCAGTTTCTGGATCCTGTTAGCTAATATTTTGTTGAGCAGCTTTGCGTCTGTATTCTTTAGTGATATTGGTTTGTTGTTCTCTTTTTTTGTTGGGTCTTTGCCTGGTTTGGGGATGATTATAATATTAGCTTCATAGAATGAGTTTGGGATTTCTCCCTCTGTTTCTATTTTGTGGAAGAGTTTGAGGAGTATTGGTATTAGCTCCTCACTGAAGGTCTTACAGAATTCATTGGTGAATCCATCCTGGCCTGGGCTTTTCTTTGTTGGGAGGCTCTTGATTACCTCCTGTATCTTTCTGTAAGTCATTGGTTTATTTAGTTGATTTATTTCTTCTTGATTCAGTTTGGGCTTTTTATACTTCTCTAAGAATTGATCAATTTCTGTAAAATTATCGTTCTTTAGTGAGTAGAGGTTCTGGAAATAGTTTCTTATGATTGTTTGAATATCCTGTGTATTTGTTGTAATTTTTCTGGTGGAGTCCCTGATCTTACAGATATGAGTCTCTTCTTTTTTTTTTTTTTTGTAATTCTTGCAAGGGTTCTGTCAATTTTATTTATTTTCTCAAAGAACAAGCTTTCAGTTTTATTTATTTGTTGAATGGTCTTTCTATTCTCAATCAGATTTATCTCTCCTTTAATCTTTGTGATCTCTCTCCTCCTAGTCGTTTTAGATTCAATTTTTTCTTCTTTCTCCAGATATTTTAGCTGCATCATGGGGTTATTTACCTGTTCTGATTCCATTCTTTAATGTGTACACTGAGGGCAATTATCTTGCCCCTCAGCACTGCCTTAGCTGTATCCCACAGGTTACTTTGTGATATATTTTCATTGTCGTGTGGCTTACGAATTCATTAATTTTATTCTTAATTTGCTCTGTGACCCAAGTGTTAGATAACAGGGAGGTGTTTAGCCTCCAAGTATTTGTGTAGTTTCTGTGATATCCTTTGTTATTGAGGGTTACCTTGATTCCATTGTGATCTGGTAGTATACATGGGATAATGTCAATATTCGTGTATTTGCTGAGGTTCTTTGTGTGGACTATGACATGATCTATTTTGGAGTATGTTCCATGGGCTGCTGAGAAGGATGTGTATTGGGTCTCTGTAGGGTGAAAAACTCTGTACAGATCTGTCAGATCCATGTGAGATTTGGTGTTACTTAGGTCTTTGGCTCCCTTGCTAATCCTCTGTGTGTTGGATCTGTCTCTTGGAGAGACTGGAATATTAAAGTCTCCCACTATGATTGTATTTGGGTCTATCTTGTTCTGTAGTTCTGAAAGCATTTGTTTGACATATTTAGGGCCTCTTTTGTTTGGTGAGCATAAATTTATCACTGTGTTATCTTGATTCATGATTTTTCTTTGTATTAGAATGTAGTGCATTTCTTTATCTTTTGGAACTGATTTTAATGAGACGTCTAGCTTGTCTGAAATCAGGATGGCTACCCTGGCCGTTTTGGTAGGTGCATTTGCTTGGAAGATCTTGCTCCATCCTTTCATTCAGAGCCTGTTTTTGTCCCTTGCTATAAGATGGGTCTCTTAAAAACAATAGATAGCAATTTTCTGTTTACGGATCCACTCTGTCAATCTGCTCCTCTTTATCAGAGAATTTAAACCATTTATAATCAAAGAGATCACGGATAGGTGTGGTTCTTTTCCCTTCCGTTTTCCTGTTAGGCTATGTTTCCTCTCCCTTCTTTCTTGTCTTTCTTGAGCTTCTCTTCCTGTTGGGCTCTGGCTATTGTACTTTCTTTCTGTTTCTCTCTGGAGGTCCTGTACATTTTCTGTTGGGTAGGGTTCCACTCTTAGATTTCACTGTAAAGCTGATTTTTTATTCACATATTCCTTTAGTTCCTCTTTGCTGTGGAAAGATCTGGTTTTTCCCTCAAAAGTAATTTCTACCTTTTCTGGGTATCTAATTCTGGGTTGGCAGTTGTTGGCCTGGAGTACTTGGATTGTGTTCTTCCAGGCTCTTTGTGCGTTGTAATTTTGTGTGGAGAGGTCTTCTGTGATTCTGATCTTTTTTCCATTGTAATATAGTTCTTTATTTGTTTTGTGCATTCAAAATTTGCTCCTTATTGTTGAAATCTGAGGCCTTGATTATAATGTGTCTGGGGGTGTATCTTCTAGGGTCTGGTCTGCCAGGTGTTCTATATGCTTCTGTTATTTGGGTGAGGTTTTCCCTTTTGAGATTGAGAAAATTCTCTGTAATAATTCTATTGAATATGTGTTGTATACCTTTGCTCTGGTACTCCTCTCCTTCATCTATTCTGATTATAAGTAGATTATATCTCTTCTCCCTGTCCACTATCTACTGGATTAGTCTGCCCTGGAGTTTGACAATTTCTTGGAGTACGGTAATCTTCTAGTCCTTATCAGCTGAATCATCATCCAAAAGAGAGACTTCGAGTGTGGCTTCGAGTGTGGTTTGCATTGAGGCAAGTGAGCTGCTTATGGTTGCCAGATCAGCTCTCATTGTGGTAATTTCTTCTTTTAATGAGTTATGTTTTGAATCTATTTTTTCATGCATTTCATTTCTCAGGATGTTAAGGTCTTCTTCAACGGAGGAGTAGACTGTATCTATTTTTGCTTCCATTTCTTTCTTGACTTCCTGAAGGTCCTTCGAGACTTCCATTCTAAACTCCTGGAATTGTTTTCTGAATTCGTTCCTAAGGCTTTTGATCATTTCTGTTATCTTACCCACAGCTGTTTTTTTATTCTCCATTCCTCTTCGGTCGTACTGCTTTTTGGAGCTGGCGAGTTGGCTTGACCTTTCATAAAACTTGTAATATTTCTTTGTGATTTACACATCTGGAGTTTTTGCACTTCCTTTCAGGGGCCTGTAGGTGGGGGTCTTGGCTTGGCTTTGTGCTGGTTCCCATTGGTGTGCCAGCAGGGACTTGTTTGTATACTGGCTCCGAGTTTGAGTTCGGCTGTTGAACCTTACTGCTCCTTGGGTGAGTGTATCCATCTCAGATGTAGCTGAGGCGGTTACCCTCACTGCAGTTAGGGGTGGGTACATTCTGTGGCTTTCTCCGCAGGACTGTGCTCTGCCACTGTGTTGTGCAGACCCTTGTGGGCCCCTGTTGGGGGTATGCGGATCGCTTTTTCAGTGTGGCCTGGAGACTTTTCTCTTCTTTGATTCTTTCCCCACTAGTTGCTATGGGTCAAGAGCGCTCACCCCTGAGATTGAGTGTTGCTGCTGAGGGGCGGCTTTCCCACCTGTGAGGAGTGTACCTGTGAGAGCAGGTGTTGCAGGTGTGGCCCGCCCATCTGTACAGAGTGTGCCTATCAGAGCGGGCATTGCCGCTGGGGGGGAGGGGGAACTATATATGTTTTCATAAGCATTTGCCTAATTTTAAATAATCATTAATTCAGATTTCTGGACTGTATATATTATCAAGAAAAGCTCACTTGGGGCTCTTTGCGAATGACCTCTGTGCCAAACCTCATGCCCAGGTACTTACATTTATGTAGGAGTGCACGGATTTATAACCTCAGGGTAGGTCTTTAAGAGGTGTGTATAACCCATAGCAAACCTGACCAAAAAACGAAAGCAGCAAACCCAGATAAACAAGTTCAGAGATGAAACAGGTAACATCACCACAGAGACAACCAAAATTCAGATCTCAATAAGGGACTAGTTTGCAAACCTTTATGCCAACAAATTCGAGAGCCTGAACGAAATAGATGATTTCCTAGAAAAAATTGATATCCCCAAACTCAACCATGAAGATTTAAACCTTCTGAACAGACCCATATCCAGCATTGAGATAGAAACTGCAATAAGTGATCTGCCTTCCAAGAAAAGCCCAGGTCCAGATGGATTCACAGCAGAATTCTTCAAGGCCTTCAAAACAGAACTCACACCAATGTTTCTCAAACTATTCAATGAAATTGAAAGAGAAAGTTCACTACCAGACACATTTTATGAAGCCAGTATAACCCTCATCCCAAAACCAGTCAAGGACTCATCATGGAAAGAGAACTATAGAACGATTTCCCTGATGAACATAGATGCAAAAATTCTCAACAAAATTCTGGCCAATCAGCTTCATCAGGTCATCAAAGAAAGCATACACCATGATCAAATTAGATTCATCCCAGAGATGCAAAGTTGGTTCAATATACGCAAGTCAATTAATGTAATCCACCACATCAACAGGAGCAAGGTAAAAAAAACACATGGGTATATATCTCTGGATGTGGAAAAGGCATTCGATAAAATCCAGCACTCGTTTATGCTAAAAGCCCTGGAAAAACTGGGATTCCAGGGAACACTCGTGAATGTAATAACAAATATGACAAACCAACAGCAAGCATAACTCTAAATGGTGAAAAACTAAAGCCATTCCCTTTAAAATCAGAAACAAGGCAGGGATGTCCAATCTCTCCCCTTCTCTTCAACATAGTACTAGAATTCCTAGGGAGACCAATTAGGCAAGAAGAAAATACAAAGGGGATCCAAATAGGACAAGATGAAGTTAAACTTTCTCTCTTCGCAGATGACATGATCCTATACCTAAAGAACCCCATTACCTTTACTCTCCCAAGCTACTAGAGCTGATCCAAAACTTTGGCAAAGTTGCAGGATATAAGATAAAACCTCAAAAATTATTGGCATTTCTATATGCTAATGACCCTAACGCCGAGGCTGAAATCAGGAAAGCAACTTCTTTTGCAATAGCTTCAAAAAACATAAAATACCTAGGAATAACCTTAACCAAAGAAGTGAAAGACCTCTATGATGAGAACTTTAAAAACATGAAAAATGAAATTAAGGCAGAAGTAAGGAAATGAAAAAACCTCCCATGCTTCTGGATTGGGAGGATTAATATAATCAAAATGGCAATATTGCCAAAGTCTATCTACAAATTCAATGCAATACCCATTCATATCCCAACACAATTTTTTAATGAAAGAGAGGAAGCAATCCAGAAATTTATATGGAACAATTAAATACCCAGAATAGCAAAAACAATCCTAAGCAGAAAGAACAGTGCTGGAGGAATTACAATACCCAACTTCAAGCTGTATTATAAAGCTATAGTAATAAAAACAGCTTGGTATTGACACCAGAACAGGCCTGAAGACCAATGGAACAGAATTGAAGACCCAGAAATTAACCCACAGATTGATGCCTACTTAATCTTTGGTAAAGGAACTAAAAAAATAGGATGGAAGAAAGACAGCCTCTTTAACAAATGGTTCTGGCAAAACTGGTTCAACACATGCAACAAACTAGAACTAGATCCTTATATATCACCCTGCACCAAAATCAATTCCAAATGGATCAAAGACCTCGAAATTAAAAGAGATACCCTGAAAACACTAAAGGAAAGAGTAGGAGAAACACTTGGGCTCCTTGGCACAGGACGGAACTTCCTTAACAAAGACCGAGAAATGCGACAAATCAAAGAAAGGATGGACTCATGGGACTGCATCAAACTGCAGAGCTTCTGCAGGGTAAAGGACATAGCTCGCAAGATAAACAGAAAGCCCACAAATTAGGAAAAGATATTTACCGGCCATACAATGGACAAAGGCCTCATATCTAAAATATATGCAGAACTAAAAAAATTACATTCCTCCAAAACAAAACCGCAAAGAACCAATAGCCGCCTCAAAAGTGGGTTAAAGACTTAAAAAGAGACTTTTCTGATGAGGAAATGAGAACGGCCAAGAGGCATGTGAAAAAGTGCTCTACATCAATGTAAACTGGTTCAGCCACTCTGGAAAGCAGTATGGAGTTTCCTCAGAAGGCTAAACATAGAACTCCCCTATGACCCAGCTGCCTCACTTTTGGGCATCTACCCAAAAGACCACAAACAAGAACACACTAAATCCACAGCACAACAATGTTCATTGCAGCACAATTTGTCATAGTTAGAATTTGGAATCAACCTAGATGCCCCTCAGTAGACGAATAAATCAGGAAAATGTGGTACATATACACAATGGAATTTTATGCCTCTATCAGAAAGAATGACATTGCCCCATTCATAAGGAAATGGAAGGGCTAGGAAAAAATTATACTAAATGAAGTGAGCCAGACCCAAAGAAACATGGACTCTATGGTCTCCCTCATAGGAAATAATTAGCACAGGTTTGGGCTAGTCAAAGCAGAGGATCACAGATCCCAACAGCTATACCTTTATGAACACAAAAGATGATGCTAAGTGAAATGAACTCCATGTTATGGAAACGACTGTTATATCACTGTTATAATTACTTTCAACATGTGATGTGAAACCATAGCTTCCATTATTGATGATCCTCTTGTATCCCCTTCCTGTGGTTGTACCTGCACTATCTCTGTATCTTATCAGTACATTGGAAACTGTGGATACAAGTATTAGAACTAGGAAAGTGAAAGGGAATACCAAAATCGTGAATCACAGGGTAAAACAGACAAAAGATTACAGAAGCAATACTTGCAAAATTGTTTAGTGTAAATCTAATGAATATCTCATGGGGGGAAAAGGAAAGGGGGAGAAGGAGGGGGTAATGAGGGTGGATCTCACAAACAGTACAAGAAATATATCCAATGCCCAAAGTATGAAACTGTAACCCCTCTGTATATCAGATTGACAATAAAAATTAAGAAAAAAAAAGAGGTGGCTGTAGAGGATGCTAATCAAAGGCGATCACATGCTGGAATGAGTTGGCCTCTTTTCAATGATTTCAATAGTGTCTGGTGTCAGGAAATGCCCAGTTCCTGTCTATTTATTATGATGGAACCACCTGGAAAGCTCAGAACAGGAAAAAGTAGCTGTTCTGGTTTCCTTTTTCATTGGTCAATACCTGCAATGTTCTGGATTCCTCAACTACATTCATCCTCTCTCAGCACCCTCTACTGTCCCTCTAACTTATATGCTTGGTTGTTTCAACACCATGCCAATATAGACTGCATCTGAATTGAAATGGAAATGAGAAAAATAAGAATCATTTAAAGTAACTCTGAGTGGGAGGCAGGGCAGGGTTCATTGAGAGGGTGTGCCTTGAACTCTTCTTCTCCTTTTTTTTTTTTTGGAAATACAGAATTTTATTTAGAAACTGTTAAAAGTACAAAAAACCCTGTCAGAATAGACCAGGTGGAAAATGTGTTCCCAATAAAATGGAATTTTGGGGCAACAAAAGTCTAAAAGAAATAGCACCATGGTCCTTTCAACAATGGCTGGTTACTTTCATTTTTGGCATTGTTAATCAATGACTCTGGGTTTCCCTGTGAATTCCACACAAAGCATGCACTACACAACAATTTTATCATAAAATAACTTGCTTTCCACACACATTTTTTGACAAGCTACCACCAGAAACAAATCAATACAAACACATCAGGGACTGAAGAATCTCAGTAGTGAGTGAAATACATTTTGCAGAATTCTGCCAAACAAAGGGGTTGAGTAGGCCAGGGGCAAAGCAAATGAGGGAGAGGGAATGAAATCTTTTAAATATTAATAATTAATTCAGACACAGTACTGTATTTTCTGCAAAAGAAAACTGACATGTAATAACAAACTAGTGAATTTTATCTTCAAAGAGATTAGTGCACTGGCAAAGTATCCAGATAACAGTTGAGAGCTGTGAACAGCATACGCGGAACACATCCAGCGATGGCTGTCAGGGTCACTCCCTGTGCCAGAAGTCCTGTGAGAACTTGCAGCATCATTACCTGCCTGCTGTACTTCCAACACTAAGCAGCAAACTGAAGGAGCCAAAGAGGACCCTCCAGTGGACTTTAAAGGGAGCAGAGAAGAGAAACATGTTCAATGTAAACTTTAAAAAACAGTAACATGCAATGCAACTCCCATTTGAATCCCAGAGATGTGGGCAAGTTCCCAAAATTAGTTGTTAGATTTTTAAAAAATCCACACAGAAAACTGTGCCTGGGAATGTGACTTAGCAGTAGAGTGCTTGCCTAGCATGCATGAAGCCCTCGGTTCAATTCCTCAGCATCACATAAACAGGAAAGGCTGGAACTGGCGCTGTGTCTCAAGTGGTAGAGTGCTAGCCTTGAGTAAAAAGAAGCCAGGAGCAGTGCTCAGGCCCTGAGTCCAAGCCCCAAGACTGGCAAAACAACAACCGAAAAAAACAACAACAACAACACCAAAAAACAAAAAACAAAAAAACCCAAACCTGGGCATATCTCATTTCCCAAAAAACACAATACAAAGCAATTTCAAGGACAATTGGAAAAAATCAGTGGACTGATTGATGAAAATCTAGGTCTTCACCTCAAACCATCTCAGGGTTGAAGCACACTATTCACCCAGGCAGCCATGCCACTTGTTTGTAGCAGGGATGCCTATGGCCAATGACACCAAATGGCCTTATAGAGCAATTTTTTAGACTTCACTTTGGGGCCAAAGATGTGGCCTGTGAGGATTTAAGCAGCCCTGTAAGGCCTGAGGCAGCAGGCTCCAAAGGTCCCAAAGTCTGGCCCCTCCTTCCCAGACCACAAAGTCAGACACATGATATCTCCTGTCATGTTCATTTTCTATTTTGAAATATGGAAGCATATTTTGTTTGTTGGTTTGTTTTTTGCCAGTCTTGGGGCTTAGACTCAGGGCCTGGGCACTGTCCCTGGTTTCTTTTAGCTCAAGGCTAGCAATCTTCCACTTGAGCCACAGTGCTACTTCTATCTTTTTCCGTATATGTGGTGCTGAGGAATTGAAGTTCATGTATACGAGGCAGGCACTCTACCACTAGGCCATATTCCTATCCCTGGAAGCAGATTTTAAATACTCTCAGGGCACTTATGTGTTAAATTGTTCTTGGTCAGGATTTCACATTAGCTTAAAATTCAATTAAGTCTTTACATATCTCTACTGAGGCTGCCACCTCAGTGTTACATCAAACACCTTCTTTAGCCATCAGTATGACCAGTGTCCACATGCTGAGCCCCATGGTCAGCCTCTCTGTTCCCAGGTGAACCACATAGATGTTAATACTGCTTCTGCTATAAGCTCCTAACTCAAACTTATTGGAAAAGGAGTAAAATTCCTGCCAAGTGCACTTTTAAGAAGAGGTACTTTTTGCTTATGAAAAGAAACCAGTGAATCCTTTAGGAACAATAAAGGAGTATTTTACAGTTAAGCACATGATTTTGGAGTGAAGAATTCAATGTTGATCTGCTGGTCCAGGCTGTTAATACTCTTCTTGCTCTTCCTGTGGGCCCTCTTCATCAGGTATCACAAAGCCTTCATCTGTGGCATAGAGAATATCTACAATCCTCTGCAATACAGGGTCATTTTCCCCTTCATTCTCCTGGCAAATCAGTTCAACGTTCCTTAGCTTTCTGAAGTAGGAATCTTCCACAATAAGTTTCAATACTTTGACCTGATGCATCAATTCGGCTGCTTCATCATTCCTGTTGCCCACCCCAGGATTCTTTCACACCACCCCTGGGCCAGCCTTAGGAGTTGCAGTAGTTCTCTGTGTTGAAATGGGGGCCTTGTCGGAGCTGCGCTGCTAGAGCCAAGAGGGTTCTTGGGTTTATTCAGAGCTGGAGAAACAAGGGTGGGAGCCACTGCGGTTTCTTGGCCTTGTCTGGCAGCTACAGGGTCATAGTCTTTTCCATCATAGTTCACATAAAAAAATTTCTTGAACCACTGGACAAATTCAAAGTTGTTCTGAAACTTTCCTTTTACTAATTTATCCACAGGAATTATTTTGTCAACACCCATCCTCTTAAAATATGCTTGTAGTATTTTGAAGTTCTGGATATATTCATGTTCTAGTTTAGCTTGGAATTTCACTTTCTTCAAGGCAATAGAGCCAGGGAATAGCATGTCCATAAACTGACAATAGGCAGCATCTGAGCACAACTGTTCAATCTTTGTCAGATTCAACTGTAGAGACTCACTGATCCAGGCCAGCATATCATGTCGACTTAGGTTATCACTGGTTACTGACATTGAATATACGTTCACTGCCATCTTTGGCTCTCAGCAGAACTGTGTCCCTTACCCGTACCTGGCTCAGGTTCTGTCTTCATCTGTTCAAACCATCTGACCTGCCTTGAATTCTTAAACATTGAAATGCATGTGAGGACTAGGGGCATTGGGAGTTTGGGATGGACAGACCCAGCCAGCTACCCAGGGCTCTATGTGGTTTTGAACAGCTCTCAGATACCACAGGTTGGACAGGAAAGAGCAGCAGTGCTCAACGTGACCTGAGAATTGATCCAGGTTGAGACTTTCTCAGGGTGGGTGAGAAAAAGGTCCCAGAAAGACAATTCAAATCTCCTTTCCTCTCTGGCATATTCCATCATCACTTCAGGGCCTCAAGGCTTCCAGTCCTTGAGGCTACCATGTAGACTCTCCATAACAGTCAGTAGACAAATTTGCTTTCTTTGGGTATATAAAGTATCTTTAGCCATTATGAACATTCCTTAATCCATAATCCTTAATCCTTAATTCCTTAATCCATAGTTGTTCCTGGAGCCAGCGGTGCCTTCCCACTCTCAGCCTGGACAACCTCAATTTGTTTACCTATAAATAGAGAATATGAAACAACTACTGAGGGACAAATGAGACCCTCATGTAAAGAAATATCACAACGTCTGAAATGCAGATGTATTGCTAAATTAATGGTCAATTCTCAGGACTTGCTTCACTGAAGGTATAATTAGCAATTACCTCAGCTGATCATTTCTGCTTTCTTCACATTTTGTTCCTTACATTATATCAAGTGCAACACTCTCAGTTCTCCAATTCTCCTCTCAGTTTTTACATTTTCTGAGTCTGCCTTTAATTCTTTTGCTGTTAGGCAGTTGTTATGATTTAATGAGTTTACATTCTGTCTCTCACCTGGTTCTTCCCAAATGCTATGTCTAGTCTAAAAGATGACTTTGAAACTTTGCATACTACACATTCTGGTTCCAACTGAACATTTCTTGTGGATGTATTGTTTACTTCTGCATTTATTTACTTACTTATTTCCTCAGATCATTTCCTGTACTTTCTTGACTATATTTTGTGTCTCAGAAGGTATAGATGTCTGACTCTTGCAGCCTAAATTGTTAATCTCCCTATTCTGCCAGCTTCTGGCTGCATTTGACGACAGGAGGAAGCTGGGGGAAGATGGGCTGGCACAGGGAAAGGAGAGCCAAGGTGTTACTAACTCTTCTGTTTTGGAAACTTGGAAAGCAGTTTTGGTAATCTGTAGCTTAACCCCTATTCTCTGTTGACATTTTCTCTCAACCTAGCCCCAGCCTTCCTATTGTTTTAAATAAACCCTGGGGTGCCTGCTCAAACCCTACTTGGCTTCAGTTGCATGATCTGCGTGACTATTTATTCTGCTTGGAATTCCATCAATGGCTTCTTTTTCTACAGTGGCCATAACTGGTATTCCCTAATAATGTTATCAAAATCAAAACACCTGGAACCTACTTTTGAATTCCTCTGTAGCTATCCTTTCTGGTGCTTTCTCTGTTTCAGTTCATGGAACCATCACTTTACCTGATGCAATGTTAGTATCCCTGAAGTTGTTTTTCTTCTTATATGTCAATCCATCTTCTCCCAAGCCAATCCTCTTAGCTTATCTCTTTGAGTAATTCTAGATTTACCACTTCTTGTGTGAAATACTGACTGAAAATAGCTATGCTTGTCCAACTCACCACTAACATATCTAGAGCTACCATGTTTTCCACAACAGTACTTACTAGTAACTACTATGCTTCCTTAAATCACCAGTAACTCTTTGTTGGGCCACTGTGGTAATCTGATTTCCTCCTTCATCGCTAACCTCAGCAACCAGATTGATCTTTATGTTAACCACATTATGTTGCCTTTGACTAAAATCCTAGCAGTGGATTCTTACCTTGGTCTGAAAATACAGAAGAACCCAGAGTCTTGATTCTCTGTCCAGCCAATGACTTCCAGTACCTCAAGTTCTCCTTTTCCATAAAGCAGAGTTTATTTGAGCTGCATTGACCTCATAGCTGTTTCAAGAATTTATAGGTGATATACCAGTGGCTGGGACTTTGCATTTGATGTTATCATCTCAGAGTGCTTTTTCCCAGAGTCCACATGGCTCTCAATCTCTGTCTGAGCTCAGATGCCACTTCATTAGTCATTTTTAATATTTATATTCTTATGTGTATATATATCTGTATATACATACATGTACATATATATATCCATCCATACTTATACATCCATATGGTTTGAATCTGTGTGGAAATGTGTGTAGAAAATACTTTATTATTGTGTATTCCTTCCCTCTGTTTTATTGCTTTCTATAACTTTCGATAGTTGTTTATTCTTCCCATTAGGTTACAAGCAAAATAGAAAGTATTTTCCTAAGTATATTCCAGTTTGAATAATGTATAACCTCTAATAGGTGCATTATCAAATTTTGGTAAATGCTCTGATTAGTATACAATACAGGCATGTTGAATGATGCTATGTTCCTCCTCTTCACAAATATTTAACACAAATAAATACAATGCACATAGACTGTTTGACATCAGAATCCCACTGAGCAGTTTGTGTGGAGATGTGATTTGTGTTTATTTGAGGACCCAGGTGTTCTTTTCCAGTATCAGTGGACACCAGTTTTTCAGGATCTGTGGTTTGGGTTGCAGGGAGGAGGGGCCATGTGAGGGGATAGAGAGTGCTGGGGACAAGACTGATGACCCAGTTGTGATGACCCCACAGCCTCTGGGCTGCCCAGGGATCAATCTCCTTGGTTTACAGGTAAGGTTCACCATGGTGCTCTGTCAGAAGCTGCAGGGCCTGGCTAGAGCAGAGTCTCAGGGCACTCAGTGGCAGGCTGTTGATGACAGCTGAGCTAATCCACCCTGATTGGTTGTGCTGGTACCTGTCCATCCTCCTGGGCCACCTACAGATTCACTACCAACACCCTTCTTATTGGAGTGAGCAGTGCTATCAGGACTGCGGCCGGGAAGGCAGCTGTGGTGAGTAGCAGCCCTCTGTGCTCAGGATGAGGTCTGGTGCAGGGGTGATGGTGCTCTACGTGTCTCTGCAGGCTAGGCAGGTGGTTGCGCACAGGTCCTGCCTGGAATCTGACCCAGGGTTCCTGCGCCTCCCTACTGGGCCTGAGCATTTGTTGTGCAGGGCTCCTGGGATACCTGGGTGCAGAGGGTAATCCTAGGCATCTCCCCACACTTTGGAGTTGGGGCTCTGGGCACTGGTCCAGCCTCCTCCTGGCTGTCTGGGATTTGTCAACTAGTGAGGCCAGTTATTCAGTAGAAAGCCACAGGACAAGCTTGAAGTCTTCTGATTCTGTTGTCTTAGGCTGCTCCATCTTCCCTCTCAGAATCCTCATTGGGCATCTGATATTTCTGCCACACTTGGCTCTTACTTGGCCCCAGACTGCACTTCCCTTCTCCTTGGGTGAAATTAAAGAGAAGGAGCACTACTTTATTATATCTGTACAAAGTCAAAAGAACCCACAAAAAAGTATAAGGGCCAGAAGCACATTCTAAACCCAACTTAAAGATTTTTGTTTTGTTTTGGTTTTATATCAGTACTGGGCCTTGGACCTGTCCCTTCAATTGTTTGCACATGGGCAGTGTTCTACTACTTGATCCACAGCTCCACTTCTGGCTCTTCATGGTTAATTAGAGATATGTGTCCTATGGACTTTGCTACCCAGACTCCCTTTAAACCACCTTCCTTCCATCTTAACCTCTTATTTAGCAAGGACTACAAGCATGGTCCAGTCGTGTCTCAATCTAGTGTTTTTAATTCTCACACCATCTTCTCTAGAAGAACAAATTGTGGAGTATGTTGAAAAGTGAAGTGTTTTGGGAGAAGGAAAGAGTAAATGGATGACATGTTCATATCAGTAGCATCATCTGCCACTCTAATGGCCACCCATTGGTTTGCTGTGCCAGGTTCTATAGAATAGACACTAGGTTGAAAGCAGCTACTCACAGATGCCAACTTGAACTGTGACAATAAACTTGCTGTTTCTTTATCAGTCAGTGCATTTTTCTCTAGTCGGAAGGGCCTTTTGGTGAAGTGAATTTAGAATAATATGTAGCCCAGAGTTGAACAGCTCTTCCCTGGGTGAATATGTAGCTCAGTAGTAGAACTTTTACCAATTTCCAGAAGCCTTTATTTTGATTGCCTGCACCAAATAAGTAAGTAAGTAAGTAAATAAATAAATAAATAAAGATGCAGTCAGAATTTAAATCAATGGGTTGCAGGGCCAATATAGACTCATGATAATATGACCTCCTTACTAGAATTTTGAGGTGTGTTATTGCCTGGAAAAATTACTCCATGGTGGATTGCATCAGAAGGGGAGGATTGATTGACCTTTGTAATCCAAGAATCACTTTCTCATTAGTCCTGGATTACTTAGTTTAAGCATGGCTTTTGTTATTTAAACAGTTGTGTGGAGGTTATTATTATACTGTAGGAGTAATAATATAGTCTTGTGGGGTTTCAATATATTTGTATAAGTGTACATTGTTGTACAACTATGTATCACCTCTGCAACATATTTCTGGTGCATTTCACTTGGTAGGCCTTTTCTCCTGTTCCTTCTTTCTCTGGTAATAATGTATTTACTGTCAATATAAATGACCTGGTTTCTGCCAATATTTCAAATGAATGAGTGAGACTACGTTGATTCTCTTGTGTGTGTGTGTGTGTGTGTGTGTGTGTTTGTGTGTATCTGTCTGTCTGTCTGTCTCTGTACTTCCTTCTTTAACATAGGAGAGTTATTTTGCGATCCGTTCATGTGCATTAATTCCTTTTCACTGATGATTTGTTTATCCACAAATTGTTTATCTAGTTATACATTTGGAAGAGTGGAGTTTCCCAACGTTTATCTATTACACACAAAGCTAGTATAAGCACTTTGATGTATATCTTAGTTCTGCTGTATGTACAAACATATTTTTAAATGGTTACCTTTATTGTTTTCCCTGTAGGGAGTCTGGGCTCCAGGCCCAGCCTTTTTTCCCTAAGCATTTGCATGTGTTGAGGAGTGTCATACCACTACATCCTCAGTGTTCCTGGGGTCTTTGCTATACTGCGATTTCGAGTAAACCTGCCAGAAACTAGGATATCCTCAGGTGATGGTTGGAGACTTAGAGAAGACAGAGTGATTCTTTCTTCCCATTTTTTCCCCACCCAAGTGACAAACTTAAATCTTGACATAGAGTTTAGGTGAAGAATAGAAGTGAGTAGCTAGCGGGACATAAGGGCTCATAGTGCCTGAAAGAACACAAAAAGATTTGAGTTCCACATGAAAGGGGACAGGTGCGAAGCTAAGCTGCTTTGGCACTTTTTTCCTCTCCCTGTTTCTCACCCTATCCAAGTGTATGACCCACCCACACTTCTCTGGGGACCCTTTAAATTTAAGGTGAGTTACTAAGTGGATGTGCTATGCTTAATTTGGTACATGTTAACTCAGCAGGAGAATTTTTTAGGAAATGAATATTGCCTCTTTTTTCTTTCACAGGATTCTGCTTTCCAGAAAGTTTTTGTGAGTACATTAAGCTCTAGTGTAATTGTGGAGAAGTAATAATGGATTGCTTTGTTTAGATGACAATGCACTTCCTGGAGTTCCTGGTGTGTTTGGTCCTGGGGATCCTGCACTCCCAGGGGAGCAGAGGGACAGTATCAGCTGTGAATCCTGAAGTAAGCATGACTGTGGTAAGTTTTCCCAAGTTACATGCTCTTAAAATGCAAGCATGACAAATGTGGTTCCCTTAATTATAGCTATATAGCTGTATGAAAGCAAAACCGTGATCTCTTAATAGCTCATTAAGTTTTCTCCACTTCCTCTGAATCTTAGATTCTGTAATAAGTCACATTTATGAAATGAACTTCATGTGTTTGTTGAGAACTCTGTACTTGTTAAGATACTGTTTTTTTTTTTATTAATCTATTTGGGTGTTGAGTTTCACAGAATTTCATTAAAGAGCAGTATGAAAGGATATTACAGCTCCTTAAGAGCATTATTACTAATAGTTGTCTAAATGATACTTGGAACAAAGATCATGATTAAGAATTTCTAGTGCCCATGCTTTATCCCCAAAATCAAAGTGTCTGAAAAGAAGTTTAGGTGAAATAAAAATATACCCATAATTATTTCTTGCATTTCACAGTTATTCTCATGTCAATTAAAAACCTTGAAAATATATTTAGGCCTAATATCAGAATGATACAGTTTACTAAAGCACACAATAGCTCTAAACTAGAGGATGAAGGAATCCAGCTGAATAATGAGGTTAGGAGTTGGAAAAGTTGATAGCCTGATAACAGGGTCTTTTTTTTTTTTTTTGCCAGTCTTGGGTCATGGCCTCAGGGCCTGGGCACTGTCTCTGAGTTTCTTTTGCTCAAGGCTAGCACTCTACCACTTGAGCCCTTTTTCTGTTTGATTTCTATTTATTTAGCACTGAGAATTCAAACCCAGGACTTCATGTATGCTGCACAAACACTCTACCGTGAAGCCACATTCCCAGCCCTCATAATGAGTTCTTGAGGTTAACTTTTACAGAGAGAGAAAGAGAAAGAGAGAGGAGAGTCAGAGTCAGAGACCTAGAGAGACTGAGAGTCTGCCTTAACTGCCCCTGGACTTTCTAGTGTAACTGTTATTGGTCTGTTGATGAAAATGAATTTTTTTTTGCGGTTTGATTTCTTATGCTAGGATCATGAAAACAAAGTAATACTTGTTTACATATTTAGAAAAAAAGGAAGTTATGGTGTATTTATTTATTTTTGGATGGTTATGGGTTTGAACTCAGAATGGGCGCTCTCTGAGTTTTTCAGCTCAAAGCTAGCACTCTTCAACTTGAGCCACAGGGCCACCTATAGTTTTCTGGTGGCTTATGGGAGCTAAGAGTCTCGTGGAGTTTCCTGTTCAGGCTGGCTATGACTGTGATACCTAATTCTTTGCCTCCTGGGTAGCTAGGATTAGAGGCATGAGACACTACCAACTAGTGTAAAGAGTTTCTTTTGACGTGGTATGCAGGATAGAATGAAGGCCTAAATCCAAGTGCTACAGCAATATTAGATAACTTGGTATAGAACCTGCTAGAATGATGAAAACAAAGTTTAAGAATATATCTGTTCTTGTAGAGGATTTAGTTATATGATGAGCTGTTGGCTATGGTGAAGAGACACAAATATCAGTAACAGTTAATTTCCTAAATAACAACCCAGAGAATGTTATTATGTGCTGTTTTATCCTTTTCCTGTTCATAAGGGAAATTGGACCAGATTCTGTCCATAGAATGCATGTTGCCTTTTCTCCTCCCAGATTCAAATGATAAGATACTGGGGATACGCTGGTGAGGAACATTTCGTGGAGACAGAGGATGGGTATATTCTGGGTGTTCACCGAATCCCTCATGGGAAAAAGAACCACTCTGAGCAAGGTATGGTGTTTTGTGCGGTAAGAGAGAAGAGCTCTTCAAGTAACCTCTTTAAGCTACCTTAACATTCATCAGCTCAATTCTAGTCTCCTTCCAAGAAGTCATTCTTTTGTGTTTCTTAAAGAAAAACTTTTAATTCCTATACATATTACACAGCTAGAAGCCTCCCCTTAGTTCAACTTTATCATCAACTGTGTTTTTGGTTTTTTTTTAGTAGCCACTGCTTGTTTTTGTTTCTTGGGGTTCATTTTGAAAAATATTATTTTATATGATCATATGCACATAGCTAATGAGGCTTGTGATCCTCTCCTAGGTATATCCTCCTTTAGTCTTACTCCCTGTGAATACCTAGAGACTTACAAACTTTAACACGTCCCAGTGTATTTTTTTGTCTTTTATCATTCATTGTGTTCAACTTGTAGATTTATAGGCACACTCTAGTTACCACAAATGAAGGAAAACGTGCAAACAATGTTTCTAAAGTTCTAGCTTTCTTGGCTTAACATAATTTTTTGCAAGTCTCTCAATTTCTTTATGAATGGTAAAATATCATTCTTTCTGATGAAATAGTAGAATTCCATTCCACATTCAATTGATCCATTTGTCCACTGAGAAGCACCAAGAAGTCATTCTTCCCATTTCTTTTTCTGGACATTTAAATTTTTATTTTATTTTATTGTCAAATTGATGTACAGAGAGGTTACAGCTTCATATATTAGGCCTTGGGTACATTTCCTGTAATGTTTGTTACCTCCTCCCTCAATCCCCCTACGCCCTTTCCCTCTTCCTCCATGAGTTGTTCAGTTGGTTTACACCAAATGGTTTTGCTGATTTTGATATTCCCTTTCACTTCCCTAGTTTTAATACCAGTATATACAGTATCCAGTGTATTCAGATGAGATATAGTGATAGTACTAGTACAACCACAGGAAAGGATACAAGAGGATCATCAACAATAGAAGATACAGTTTCACATAGCATGTTGAAAGTAATTAAAACAGTGATATAACAGTCATTTCCATAACATGGAGTTCATTTCACTTAGCATCATCTTATGCGTTCATAAGGGTATAGCTGTTAGGCTCTTGTGATCCTCTGCTGTGGCTAGCCTAAACTGGTGCTAATTATTCCCTATGAGGGAAACAATAGAGTTTATGCTTCTTTGGATATGGCTGATAACAATAAGTACAATTTTTTTCCAAGTCCTTCCATTTCCTTATGAATGTGGCAATGTCATTCTTTCCGATAGAGGCATAAAATTCCATTGTGTATATGTACCACATTTTCCTGATCCATTTATCTACTGAGGGGCATCTGGGTTGGTTCCATATTTTAGCTATGACAAATTGGGCTGCGATGAACATTGTTGTGCTGGTGGCTTTAGTGTGTTCTTGTTTGAGGTCTTTTGGGTAGATGCCCAAAAGTGGGGATGCTGGGTCATAGGGGAGCTCTATGTTTAGCCTTCTGAGGAAACTCCATACTGCTTTCCAGAGTGGCTGAACCAGTTTACATTCCCACCAACAATGAAGTAGGATTCCCTTTTGGCCACATTTGTCATTGTTAGTTTTCTTGATATAGGACATTCTTACTGGGGTGAGATGGAATCTCAATGTTGTTTTGATTTGCATTTCTTTCATGGCCAGTGAAATAGAGCAGTTTTTCATATGTCTCTTGGCCATTCTCATTTCCTCATCAGAGAAGTCTCCTTTTAAGTCTTTAGCCCACTTGTTCAGGGGGCTGTTGGTTCTTTGAGGGTTTTTTATGGAGGAATTTTTTTTAGTTCTGCGTATACTTTAGATATGAGGCCTTTTTCTCCTTTTTTGCTCCTTTTGCATGGGCATAGTTTAGCATAGTCTATCATTTTGAATTCTGCCTCTATTTTTTGTTATCCTCTTAGCTTTTTGCACAGTCACTCTCATTGTTGATGGCTGATTTATTACACCACATGGATTGCACTTTAATTATTTGTCCAGTTGACAATTAGCTTATTGTTTTGCTATGATAAAGAATGAATTGAAAGCACAGGGAGCTATTTGTTCAGTTTGAACAATGTGTCATGTACTGTCCTTCATACTTTATTATCTTCCTTTTCTTCATTTTTGACTTTCACTTTATTTATTTTACATATGTTGTGGGGCTTACACTTGGGAGCTAGACATTAACTCTGAGCTTTTCTGTTCAAGGCTAACATTCTACCAATTTGAGCCACAGGGTTTTTTTTTTGTGTGTGTGTGTGTTGTTGTTTTGTTTTGTTTTAAGATGGTCTCACTGTGGAGTCCAGGCTGGCCTTAAACCCTTTATCCTCTTACAATAGCCTCTCATTGCTACTACCACGGACATTCCCCACAATGCCAAGCTCAGTGATCTCATTCATTCTCTTGAACTATTATTTATGAATCTGTGGCTCAGGCTGGCTAAACAGCAAATGAATATTTGAAGCTGATATAGATTGCACCCTGTCTGTATGTCAATCACTTGGTTTGTAATTTCTCACAGAAGAATTTCACAGATCATTGTTCCTTATAAGGTCCATATTATCATAGTTACTCTGCAGGGATGATAGACATTTTGAATATTATTCAAGGTTTCCTGTCAAAGCTTGAGGAGAACCTGTGCTGAGCCCAGGTCTGTCTGACTCAGGATATATAATGTAAGCTATATGGGGATAGTGTTTTGTTCCTGCAACTTTTGTTCTTTGCTCTGTCCCTAATTCAACACATTTTACCTATATTAATTAATATATGTACAATATGTACATATGTACATATCCCTGGGATATTTCTATACATGCATGTACTGTAGCTTCTCATGCTTAAAAAGATGCCTAACATATAGTTGGCGTTGAGTTAAGGATTGTTTAGCTATTGAATGTTTTCAACACTTTGGGGAGTTGAGCTCAGGTTTCTTTCATTTCCAAGTCTTGTTTTTCTCATGCTCTTTCACTATCTCAGATGAATAGAAAATAAGTGTATGTAGACACATTTATGAATTCAGGGTGTTTCTTTAGTTTAAATTTTAGTCAATTTAAGTTTTACACGTGTGTTTGTGGTGTGTGTGTGTGTGCATGTGTGTGTGTGGCTGGCTTGCTGTTTGTTTGTGCAGATATGAGGGCTTCAACTGGGGGCCCTGTAACCCTTCTTAAGCTTTTTCGCTCAAGGCTGGCACTCTACCACTTGAGCCAGAGCTCCACTGCTAGTTTTTTGCTAGTTAATTGGACATAAGAGTCTTAGGGATTTTTATGTCTGGTCTGGCTTTGATCCTCATATTAAGTTCAAAAAGAGGAAAATAAGGGAAGAAAAAGAGTACACAGATGGCTCAACACCAGCACAGGTTTGTTATGAAAAAAAAAAAAAAAACAACTGCAAGGGTAGGCTTGCATCCAAAACTAGAGACTCTCTCTTTGCTTTACAATCTCAACTGTTTATAGTGGGTTTGAGAGAATGCTAGAATTATCTAGTGGAGGCATTTGAAGGTAATTAATGGTGAAAGAAATGCTGAGAATTAAGGTCAAGGTTGAAGGCAGAAATGGAGTAGGGCCAGGATTTCTGCTCAACAATTAAACTGGGAGGAGATTCAGATCTGGTATCTGCTAGGTACATTTATGTAGCCTGAGAAAGAGGGCAAGGTGAGAGTGTCAGTGAATCAAGGAACTGTTCTATGGCCTTAAGATAAGGACATCTGGCCATGTGGAGATTACCCAAGTGCGTTTTGTTTTTATTACTAATTAGGACAGGTAAGATAAAAGAAGGGAGGAAGGCTCTCTGGCTAGAGGAGCAATATTGTCAGTGGTGGGGTTCCGGATTAAAGGCGGGAGGTCTGGTTAGGTATTCCTGGCCCAGGAGCTGAGGAACCTGCTGCTAATGAAGCCATTTGAGAAGAATATTGTCGACATGTTTTGTGGGGATGTCTTTCACAAAAAAAGGATCCAGATGTTGGAAAAAATTTTTGGAGACAAGGTTAATAATGTATGAACTTAACCCATTTTAGGAGTAATATAATTAGGGACCTCAGTTTTGGTACTACACAAATGAGCCATGTAGACAGTGAAGAGCAGCCATCCCTGGAGTGGGCTGTTAATTCTCTGAAGGGGAAACTGAGGACTTTGAGCTACTTTGTTGTCTCTTGGAGGTGCCAATCTCATTCACAAAAAGGCAACATTCTTCCCTTCAGAAGACACTGATTCTACTCTTTGTTGGGCTAAGTAAGTCCATTCTCCTGCAGTTTGAAATCTCATGGCTTCCAGGGATCTTTTCTCTCTGGAGGTCAGTTATACCGGATGAATATGTAATCTATGGATGTTTGAACCGCTGTTGAAAGAGATTGATTGTGTATTTGAGTGGTAATAGTACCTGATATTCCAATGTCCATTCCACTTGCACTCCTTGACTGCAGGTAGAAGAGGAAGGGCTTGCATTGCCCTTTTTGATCCAAAATCATCAAGCTCCCAGAGTAACTAGGATTCCAGGTGTGAGCCATTAGTGCCAGGCTCTCAGCTGGTTTTCTTTTCTTTCTTTCTTTTTTTGCCAGTCCTGGGGCTTGAACTCAGGGTCTGAGCACTGTCCCTGAATTCTTTTTGCTCAACGCTAGCACTCTGTCATTTGAGCCTACAACTCCATTTCTGGCCTTTTTTTTTTTTAAGAAAAAAAATTAACTTTTCCTTATTTTTTTTTAAATTTTATTTTATGTTTTTATTATTTATTGTCAAAGTGATGTACAGAGAGGTTACAATTTCATACATTAGACCTTGGGTACATTTCTTGTATTGTTTCCTGACCCTCATTGCCCCCTCCTCCTTCCCCTTTCCCTCTCCCCCCATGAGTTGTTCAGTTGGTTTACACCAAATGGTTTTGCAAGTATTGCTTTTGGAGTCATTTGTCTTTTTATCCTTTGTCTCTCGATTTTGATATTCCCTTTCACTTCCCTAGTTCGAATACCATTATATACAGTTTCCAGTGTACTCAAATGAGATACAGTGGTAGTTATGCAGGTATAACCACAGGAGGATACAAGAGGATCATCAACAAAAGAAGCTACGGTTTCACATGGCATGTTGAAAGTAATTACAACAGTGATATAACAGTCGTTTCCTTAACACAGAGTTCCTTTTCTATATATGTGGTGCTGAGGAATAGAACCCAGGGCTTCATGCACTCTTGCCACTCGGCCGTATTCCCAGCCCTCTCAGTTGGTTTTCATGGGTGGGAGGATACCTCTCTCTCTCTCTCTCTCTCTCTCTCTCTTTGTCTCTGTCTGTCTGTCTGTCTGTTTGTCTGTCTGTCTCTCTCTGTATTTATCTCACACTAGAGCAGGTGACTGTCAGTTCAAGTGTGAGTCTGTACCGTAAGACATACAAGTGGTTATAAATTTAAGCAATAAGTTACCACCAGAAACATCATCCGGGGCTGGGAATATGGGTTAGAGGTAGAGTACTTCCCTAGCATGCATGAATCCCTGGGTTTGATTCCTCAGTACCACATACACAGAAAAAGCCAGAAGTGGCCCTGTGGCTCAAGTGGTAGAGTCCTAGCCTTGAGCAAAAGGAAGCCAGGGATAGTGCTCAGACCCTGAGTTCAAACCACAAGACTGGTAAAAAAAAAAAAAAGAACAAAGAACTATCTCCCAATTATGGTTTCCCAAAATTGCTGACAACGTGACACTGAGAGACCACCTTGTATAAGCTTAAGTGCAAGTGTTCCAGAGGAAGATTAAGTCTGCAATGACAAGAGACTTAAAATTAGCTATGGTGAATGTCTGAACAATAACTGGTTAAACAATGTTGGTATTTCTGTTGCAGATAGTATTTTATGATACTAGTTAATATTGACATTATAGATGTCATTTAACTCTTTTTTATTATATCTACAAGGAACACATGGACTCAAGCCTGTTTCATGTAGTCACATTATTTTAGAAGGTCCCTGCTTGGTTCGGTAATATCTTTTTAACTTTATATCTGAGGTAGTTATATACTTGAGGAAAAGAAATATTAGACATCAACCATTGGCATTATAGTTTTTCCATATTTAATCAACTAAAAGTGATGATTTAAAGGTTCTTGACATGAGCAGACAAGTGAACTCTGACTTAGTTACCATTGAGGATGTCTTCTTGTGTGTGCTGTGTGTGTGTGTGTGTGTGTGTGTGTGTGTGTGTGTGAGTGTTTGTTTAATCTTGAGAAGTTTAAAAACATACATTTATTTTAAAAGAGACAAAATTAGGAACATCAGGGCATTAATCCTGATCTTTCATAAATCTTTAGATAGGCTTTGAAATGTAATGAATCACTTAAATATGTATATAAATGTTTATCTTTTTACATATTCCTTAATTTTTGTCTTTGTACTGGGATTCAATGTACAAAGTTGCATGTGCTGAACACACACTTTATCACTGAGCTACAACAGAGCCCCCTTTGTATATATTCTTGTGTGAAGACAAGTTTATAGTCTCTTATCATTGTTGCAGTTATTTTTAACATACTATGTGAAATTACTTCTTTTTCTTTTGTTTATCTTCCCTATGGTTTAGCCTCTGTTGTCACTCTATTTGATTTTGGTACACTGGGTATTGAATATATGTTTTTCTGAATTAGGGAAGTGAAGGAGAACTTCAAAACGGTGAAAAAAAAGGGTAAAAGGCAAACCAATGCAACAGGAATACTTACAACACAGTATGTTCTAAACTAACTGTCTATCTTAGGGTGAGGGGGTTGGGGAAGAGGGAAGGTGGGAGAAAAATGAGGGGGAGGTAAACAGTTTGACAAGAAATGTACTCATTACCTTACCGAAATAATTGTAACCCTTCTGTACCTTGACAAGGCATTTAAAAAGAAAAGATTGTTTGCTTCTGTAAGAAATGACCAAAGTGCTTACAAAGTAGCTCTGCCATTTTGCTTTCCTACTAGCAGCGATGTGAATTTTTATTGTTCTTCCTCCTTGACAGTCATTGGTGGTGTCAGTGTTTTCAGCTTTTAGGTCTTTATGCCTGTAGTGGCATCTCATTGTTGTGTGTTAGTATTTGATTTTTCTTTTTGGCACAGGGTGTATACTCAGGGGTGTCACACTTATCTTTCCAGCTCAGTGGCTGATGCAGTCACTTAAGTCCAACATTTTAATGTGGGATGGAACCTCACAGACTTTCCTCCCCTAGTAGGCTTTTGACCCTTAATCTTCAGATCACAGCCTCATGTATAGCTGGGATTGCTGGTGCTTGACATTTACAACCATTTTGCTTGACTTATTTACTTATAAATTATTGTGAGGAATTCAATTATTGGAGCAAAGTATAGAAACACATGGCACATTTTTAAAAAGAAGTAAAATATTTTTGAGGATTAAGTCAGTGTTTATTTTTCCAGACATGTTAAAGTAACGTAGATTAAGCTGGGCACTGGTAGTTTATCTCTGTAGTCCTAGCTACTCAGGCGGCAGAGACCTGAGGATCATGGTTTAAAGGCAGTCCAGATAGGAAAGGTCATGAGACACTTAACTTCAATTAACTGAGAAAAGGCTTGTAATAGAGCTATGACTCAAATGGCACAGCACAGTACACAGGCCCTGAGTTCAAGCCCCAGGATACCTCCCCTGCCTCTTCCAAACACACATACAAAGTAATCCGGTTTTGTTTCTAACTTGTAGATACTGTTTCCAACATATTTAGTGCTGTGTAATGGGAAATATCACCTCAACATTTTAATTAGTTTTAATTTCATTATATGTTTTAGTAGTTTTATATCAATTCTGTGTATTTAGATATCATATTCGGTTTGAAACATAGTTCCTTCCCATCCTTAAAAGTGAATTTTTTTTTTCAGTTCCCAAACCAGTTGTGTATCTTCAGCATGGTCTGCTAGGTGATTCCAGTAACTGGGTCACAAACTTGGACAATAGCAGTCTGGCCTTCATCCTTGCTGATGCTGGTTTTGATGTGTGGATGGGAAACAGTCGAGGAAACACATGGTCTCGGAAACACAAGATTCTCTCAGTTACTCAGGATGAATTCTGGGCTTTCAGGTACATTAGAGTTGCTTATGATTTGGGTTTGTTTCTGTAGCACTTAAGAAGCAGGCAGATACATAGGAATTCAACAGAAGAGGCCATCCATAAATAATAATCAAACTGTTTGAGTGAAGATACTAGTGTTTTTTGAAAGATTTAAACCTTGCCAAGAACTTACTAGTTAATATTAAGGTAAGTTAGAAAGAAATAAGAACATTAATAATTAGATTCAGTTGGGAATTTTGGCATTTCTGTGTGTCGGGTTCTATAGAGTCTGATACCCTTCCTATCTCTTCCATAAACACATTCCCAAGGTGCTCATTTTTCTTCCTTTCAGAAACTCTTCTCTGTCTCTTACTTCTGTCTCCCTCAACAGGGGACATATGATAGTGTATGTATTAAAAAACCTCATATCTGATTCATTATTTATGACATGGGAATAATGAACACCTATCTCATAATGTTTTTGGAAGGCTGATAGTAGAAGGTCCAGGTAAAGAACTTTCCCAGAGCCTTGCATGTTGTAAAATATATGGGAACGGGCTGGGGATATGGCCTAGTGGCAAGAGTGCTTGCCTCCTATACATGAGGCCCTGGGTTCAATTCCCCAGCACCACATATACAGAAAATGGCCAGAAGTGGCGCTGTGGCTCAAGTGGCAGAGTGCTAGCCTTGAGCAAAAAGAAGCCAGGGACAGTGCTCAGGCCCTGAGTCCAAGCCCCAGGACTGGCCAAAAAAAAAAAAAAAAAAGGGGGAACAATTGGCTTTTCTGATCTTGATGTCACACACACACACACACACACACACACACACACACACACACACACACGCGCGCGCGCGCATATACTCAAACACAAGCAAGTACCCACCTATCTGGTTTTTGGCTATAGTTAGATTGAGGTATTAGCAAAAGTCAGCATTGTGGGTTTCTCTAGTCTTGCCTTCTATTTATACAACCAGAGTCTCTCTAGGGACATGGAATCATATAAGAACTTCTATCAAAAGGCCTCTATCAGAGTTAGTTTATTGTTACCTGTTTGTGATAGTGAAAAACTGGAAAGTACACAATTGTATGCCAGTAATAAGTGTCATAAACGGGCAATGAGAATGTGGTATATTAATGTAATAAGCTGTGACTAAATTACTACAACTCCATGCACCAACGTGGATGAAACTAAGTATAGCCACAGACAGTACACAGAAAGGTCAGGTTAATAGTTCTGTTTCACAGGCACACCTGGAGTGGAATCTGTATCCTAAGTAAGGTTTAGTTTCCTGAGCTAGAGCTGATTTACCTAGGTCATTATGTGACAGTGCCTCAAGTTCTAAGCTTAGTATTTGTGTTATCTTCTGTTTATGTACCAGTTCAATGAAAGAGTTCTTGTTTGTTTGTTTTTGGATTATAGTTTTGATGAGATGGCAAAATATGATCTCCCAGCTTCCATTGACTACATTCTGAATAAAACTGGCCAAGAGCAATTGAATTATGTGGGTTATTCCCAAGGTAGCACCATCGGTATGTATGTAGTAAGGACTTGAAAGTTGATATAATGGCTATAATACAGAGTTCACATTCATTTTTATAAGACAAATATAAACATCTCACAAGTTCAAATCTAGTTCTTTTTTAATGCCAAGAAGTGATTATGAATGGTCAAAGGATATTCGAGTTTCATGTAATATCAAAATTCATATTTTGCTATAAATTTCTAAATATGGTATTTATAGTTCCCTTCAAACTGAAAGGATTAATGTGACCCACATTTTTTTTTATATATTTTTCCAGTAAAGCAATGCAAGCATGTGAGAGGGATGAAGTGAGGTAACTTTTCTAAGGTTAGAGACTTAAAAATGGAAGCAAGAGGACATGCTAGCTTTTTATTCCTATTTCTTTAAAAAAATTTATTTATTGTCAAAGTGGTGTGCAGAGGGGTTACAGTTTCATGTTTAGTGGTGAGATTGGGGGTGTGGCTAAATCACAGAGCCAATTGCTCAGCGTATGCAAAGCTTTGGGTAATACATAGTACACAAAATTTGAGTAAGTAACTAAGTAACTAAATAAATAAATAAGGAGAGAGAAGGAATAAAAGAGGTAAAATTTGTGTGACAAGTTATACTTTATTTACACTTTTAAGAATCTAGATGCATATTTTATTTTAAGATGATTACAAAATGAACATGTGGAAAAATTAAAAACGTAGAAAAGTTTTAAGAAAAAATATATTATCCATCATCCTAATAAGCAAATTTCTCTAAGGAGACTCTAGGGACCTGCTTCATAATTCAATTAATTGCCCTCTTTAGTCTTTAATGAAGAACACCTTTGTCTTCATATCATGTGATCTGTTTACAATCCATTGCTACATGGAGAATTAGTCAGGATGGTTTGAATGATTTTAGTCATATTGATATATTGATATCTGGTTAAATTACCCCACTTTCAGGAGCATGGAAGTGGATATCCTTCTCCATTTCTCCTTCAAGTCCACTTTACTTCCATCCCGTGTCCCAGGGTTTTCTTTTTTTAAGATAGTACATTTTTTAAGTTATTTCATTTTTTTTTTTTGCCCGTCCTGGGGCTTGAACTCAGGCTGAGCACTCTCCCTGGCTTCTTTTTGCTTCTAGCACCCTATCACTTGAGCCACAGAGCCACTTCTGTCCCAGGGTTTCCTAAAGTAATATCCAGGAGCCAAGTTGTAAGAAGTGACCAAGGAGCAGGCTATATAATACCTTAGTGACAGGGACTTCTAAATGTTTGAGTTCCCCTTGGGTGATGGCTGGCTATTTGTATGGTCTGTGAATTAGGGATGGAGGGCAGACTTGGAGATTCAAGAGATTGAGATTTTCTGAGAAGAAATGTTGTATAAGGTGCAATTCCTTTTATCTTCCTTTTTATTCCCACAGGCTTCTTAGGATTTTCACAGATTCCTGAGCTGACCCAGAAAATCAAAATGTTCTATGCCTTGGGTCCTTTGATTTCACTGGATTTCAATTTGAACCCTGAAATCAAGTTATCTGACGTCCCAGATGTTGTCATTGAGGTAATTGGCTGCCCCCCATCTTTTCCCTCCTCACAGATTTCTTGTTTAGTTTGAAGCACTGCTCTTTGGAAGGAGATTCTGCTGTCCTCCTTGTTTGCTCTTAGTGAAGTAATGGGTTTCTCTTCTTTCTTTCACCCCTCCTTGCTATGACTGGGGACCTTTGGAGGCATAGCATTTTCAGATACTGCAGCTGTGGTACTCATTGCCAGCATGCTAGTCCAGCTCTCTACCCATTCCAGAGGAAATGCTATTTAATATGAGCCTGGGTAGCTTTCTATTCCAGGACATAAGTTCTTGTATAAGAGAGTGAGGGGAAATGAGAGACAGGATATGCACCATTTCCATAGGCCATCTTATGCACACAAAGATGATCTAAAGATATTATTTAATTGTTTTTTCCAATATGTCTACCACAGATATCAGCCCTCAACATATAAATCTGCAGGCCAAAGTTCTAGTCAATGGAGAAGCAGCATTCAAGAGAAGATATTTGTTTTTTCAGTAATGGTGTACATTTATTTGACAATGTTTAGGGCATAATAATACTTGTGCACAATATGATATTTTTGATACACCTTCACTTGGAATCTTGATTGAATCATGAGACTTTTTCTGTCACTCCTGGGGCTGGACTCAGGGCCTGAGCACTGTCCCTGGCTTCTTTTTGCTCAAGGCTAGTACTCTACCACTTGAGCCACAGTGCCACTTCTGGCCATCTTCTATATATGTGGTCCTGGGGAATCGAACCCAGGGCTTCATGTATATGAGGCAAGCGCTCTTGCCACTAGGCCATATTCCCAGCCCCAAAAGAAGATATTTTAAGCCCTCTGTAAATGTAATGGACTTTATGTGTGTATTACATGGTTTCTGCATTTTTTCCAGGTTAGGGACTCGAACTCAGGGCCTGAGCACTGTCTCTGGTTTCTTTTTGCTTAAGGCTAGCACTCTACCACTTGAGCCACAGAACCACTTCTGGCCTTTTCTGTTTGTGAGGACTCCAACCTAGGGGTTCATGCTTGCTAGGCAAGTACTCTACTGCTAAGCCATGTTCCCAGCCCTGTTTCATGCATTTTTACACACACATGTACACAAATGAAATGTTGTCCACAAAGCTACAGGATCATGGAACATGCAAGGTGCTTTCATTAAATATGGGTCCACATGTCAAAGCTTTCCTCTCTAAGATTCTAATAGAACTGAACATTTCCTGATAACTTGAGAAGTCAATGTTCAAACTATTATATTTGTGATGGTGGTTCAAACCAATTTAGATATTCCCAAGCATGTATAATAGTCTATCAGTATAATTTATGAATGATAATAAGCAACTATCCCTAGCTTGTGTACTTACCTTAGTATGATTCTGATCATTATTTTTGAGTTTACTCCTACTTATGAAAGGAAAGTTCTGTCTAATGGATTATGTTGTGTGCAAGCAAAACCTCACAGCTCATAGTCACTGAAGCAAGAGGTTTCCCTGTACAACTAGGTTGTGAAAGAACACTGTACTCATCAAGCCTGAGACAGGTGGCATTTGTGCTCTTCAGGTCTACCCTTTCATATTTAGGTGACCACTTGTATTAGTTTGCTAGAGCTCAGAGGACAAATGTGCTCCATGCCTCTTCCCTACTGGTAGTTGTTGGCAATCTTTGGCTATTCCTGTTGGTGGAAGCATCATTCCAATTTTTGCCTTCCTCTTCTCTTGGTCTTTCTCTCTGTGTCTAGCTATTTCCATCTCCACATTTTCCCTGTCCTTGTGGCTATCCATTTTTGCCTTATTCTGCTATAAAGATCCTATCTCCAAGTAATGACTTTCTAAAATACCGGCAGTTAAAAACTGTATATCCATTTTATAAAGGAATAATAATAATAATCTCTGAAATTGCCTTCCATTTCTAAGTGTCATGAGCAAGAGATTGATTTGATTTTAATACAGAATGAGATTTTTCCCATTTCCTGTTGCTCATTGCATACCTTGAGAATGTAATGATTTCCCTGGTAGGACCTGGTCACAGATTCCTGAACTGGTTAGGCACACTGTAGACTGGTTTCAACAAACATCTTTTCTAAACTATTAGGCATGTCACCTGTTATCGTTTGTAAGGATTCCACTCTGCTCTTGTAGAATGAAAACATCCAGCAGTAACACATAATGTGTCTGTTTCAATAAAACTATCCATATATAGGTATGCTATGAAGGGAGCAGGAGGAAGAGATGAAACAGATTAATTAAAGGAAACAGTTTGATATTAGGAGATGGAGCGTGTTCTGGAAATAGATAATGGTGATTTTTGCAAATATACATGCTGCAGCTGATCTGATTATATAAAAATGATTAAAATGAAAAAGTTTTGCATTAAACACTATTTATCATTGCAAGAAACACTTAAAAATTCCCAGCAGGGGCTGTGTGTGGCTCGTATTGGTGCATATGTGCACAGGTCTAGAATGGCACTGATCTATCCCAACATGCACAGTCTCACTATCCAGAAGTCACTATCAGCCATCACAGAAAACTGACTGGGTTTGGCCGTATGACTGAGGGTCCTTACACTTGCCCTTGTAAACTTCTGCTATAGTCATATTTAATTGTCTGCATTTTCACTCTGAAACCCAATTCCATGTCTAACATACCTGAATTTGTTGAGTATCCTGGTTTGGACGTTGCCTTGTCTCCATTTTGCTCCTGAGGCTACAGATTGAGACGTTTGTGGGTCTGTGCTTCCTCAGGGAGTTGGGAACCTTCCATCCCAGCAGGCAACACTGAAATACCTTGGATTATTTTCTTATTTATATTTTATTTTTAAATTGGCTTATTTATTGTCAAAGTGGTATACAGAGGGGTTATAGCTTCATACATAAGGCAGTGAGTAAATTTCTTATCAATCTTGTTACCTCCTCCCTCATTTTTCTCACACCTTCCTCCCTCCCAAATTCCCTTCCCCAGGGGCTGGGGCTATGGCCTAGTGGCAAGAGTGCTTGCCCTGTATACATGAGGCCCTGGGTTCTATTCCCCAGCACCACATATACAGAAAATGGCCAGAAGTGGCGCTGTGGCTCAAGTGGCAGAGTGCTAGCCTTGAGCAAAAAGAAGCCAGGGACAGTGCTCAGGCCCTGAGTCCAAGCCCCAGGACTGGCAAAGAAACAAAAACAAAAACAAAAAAAAAACCAAATTCCCTTCCCCTCCCTCCATGAGTTGTACAGTTGGTTACAGCATATAGTTTTGTAAGTATTGTTGTTGCATTGGTTCATGTTTTACCCTTTGTGTCTCTCTCCATTTTGAAGATCCTGTTCCCTTCCGTCCTTCTGATAAACATGTACTCAATACAAAAGGTACCAAATTCAGTTACAGTGACATCAGGCAAAAAGACTTTTGGGTCTGTGCTTCTGCAGGGAGTTGTGGAAGCTTCCATTGCAGCAGGAAATGCTGAGATAATGGTGGGATTCTTTGTGTTTTCTAGGACATATGTGGGCACAATGAACTCCTTCCGCAAAGTATAGTCACAAAGTGGCTCAGCACCCACTTTTGCTCCCATGTTATTCTGAAAGAGCTTTGTGGAAATTTCCTTTACCTCTTGTTTGGATTTGATGAGAGGAATTTAAATATGGTATGTAGAGTGACACTTAGAATTGATTTATGTATTCTATGTTTTTTTTCTTTGAATGTGCTTATTTAGGATTGATTTATGTATTCTATGGTTTTTTCTTTGAATGTGCTTATTTCAGATGATGAAGAGGACACAATTATGACCTTGTTAGATCTGAAAGTCCTTTCTTCGAACAGGAACAAGAACGATTTTCAGCCAGTGGTTATGGTGGCATCTCTTCCACATAGTTGCTTTTATCTCATGTGGAGAGTTGAATATAAGGACATGTCACAATTTAAGCCATTATATTTATATATTTCTTTTAACAAAAGTGTTTATTTCAATTTGTAGTTTCCATTATATATAAACAAATACTTATGTATATTTGTATATACATATGTACATATATGTTAATTGTTGCACATACTGATATAGATAGGTATATATATATTTTAATAACAAATACATGTTATAGAAATTCTTATAGATTTATGTTATATATGTATTCATTTGTTTTATTAAATGCAAATCATTGGGCAGAAATAACCTTTTTATATACCTATGTCCAGTTAGAAATGATGAGGTTGAAAATAGGTTCTAAAAGTCTGAAACAAAGCCAGGTATTTTGGCCCTTTGTATAGTCCCAGGATTTGAGGGATGACGGCCAGAGGATCATGAGTTTGAGGCGAGCTGGGCCTAATTAGCAGCTCTGTGTCAAAACAAAAATTTGTGTAGTAAGGGCAATTACAATCATTTTCTTTCTTTTTTATTTTTATATTTTTTAGCTTTTTTTTTTTTTTTTTTTTTTTGGCCAGTCCTGGACCTTGGACTCAGGGCCTGAGCACTGTCCCTGGCTTCTTTTTGCTCAAGGCTAGCACTATGTCACTTGAGCCACAGCGCCACTTCTGGCCGTTTTCTGTATATGTGGTTCTGGGGAATTGAACCCTGGGCCTCATGTATAGGAGGCAAGCACTCTTGCCACTAGACCATATCTTCAGCCCCTATTTTCTTTCTTTTTGTTAAAGGAAACTTGATTGTCATTTAAAATTTTGCAAGTTCAGGAGAGCATAAAGAAGAAAATGAAAATGGCCTGTGATTGCCAACTATATTGTTCCATATGCACTCAATGCATATTCATAATTTATTGGACATATTTACAATAAAAAATTCTTTTTCATGGTATTCTCATATATTTGAGATTGTAGCTCTGTAGTGTTTAATTCTTGGCAGGACAAAATGTGTTGATTTTTAGTATAACCTTAGTGCTGTTTTTCATTCTTTAATTTGTCATGTTTCTCATTCAGTCGAGAGTGGATGTGTATGTGGCACACAATCCTGCTGGAACTTCTGTGCAAAACTTGTTACACTGGAAGCAGGTAGGCATTTTAGGAGTATAGCTGGATTTGGGTAAACTGAGATGTTGGAAAGTGGCAAGCATTGGCTGATGTACCTCTCTCTCCAGCTTTTCTCACACTTGAAAGACAGTTTCATTAGAAATCTCATGAGGTTTCATTCCTGTGTTTGTGTTGTCTGTGTTTCCTATGTGAGCCACCAATGTTGATGATGAGGTCACCAAACAGCTTTGAGCTTTGTCTTCTGTCTTCTTCCTCTCTTCCCCTGCCTTCTACTTAGTTTGCCTCTCAGTTACTATTTCCTACTTACTTGTCTTTCCTCCCTCTCCATCTCATGTTCATTTGGATCACAGATTTATTTTAATTCTGTGTTGTTTCATAACGTAAGATTTGGGAGTAGCAATGGAGATAGGAGCTGTTATTTCTGCTCTCGCCTATGAGTACAAAGTGTTTGGAATGCCACACCAAGCATGAGCATGGAGTGGAAACACTAACTTTGAAAATAGAGTTTGCTCATTTAATCACAAAAGTAACATGCTTGCTCCATATCATATACTCGCAAACTAGGGGCATTACTTTATAATGAAAATAATTTACATATATACATTCACAAATTAAAAATGTGTATTTAGAGTTATCAAATACCTCTATATTCTGCTATATATTCATAAAATGATTGATACAAGTATATATACACATAGCAATAGATATACAAATAGATTATTTTGTTCTTATTTTTTTCTTCCTTTTCAATATGTCAGGAATTTTTTGCAAGTCTAGACATCTTTGAGATTTTTCCCAGGCAATTTTATCTTATATGTAAAATAATTCACAATTAAATTTTAAACAACCTTATTAGAAGTGTTTCACAATATAATTTTCAAGCTTTGGGAAGTCAGTCAGCCAGGACGATTTAATGGACTAGTAATTGTTTTGTTTATTTGAATATGTGTATGTATGTGTGTGTGTGTTTGTGTGTTGGTACTGAAGCTTTTACTCAAAGTCTTGAGCTTCTATTTGGTTTTTTATTTCATACTTGACTCCTGAGCTTAAGGATGAAATATTCTTCCCAGGCTTGCTTAGAATCTAGTCCTCACACATCAGCCTCCCGCATAGCAAGTATTATAGCAATTGACTGGATTGCTTCTGAAAATGACCTCTTTTAATTAAACTTTGCTGTGAAAACATAATTAGGTTTGGGTTTGTACTACTGTGTATAAATGCGTATATAAGTATGTGTACATAAGCTGTGTATAAATGTGTATAAAAGACTTGGGGCAGGGATATGGCCTAGTGGAAGAGTGCTTGCCTTGCATACATGAAGCCCTGGGTTTGATTCCCCAGCACCACATATATAGAAAAGCCAGAAGTGGCTCTGTGTCTCAAGAGGTAGAGTGCTAGCCTTTAGAGAAAGAGCTCAGAGACAGTGCTCAGAACCTGAATTCAAGCTCCTAGTCCAACAACAACTGAAAAAGATGCACTGGAATCCTAATCATGTATTCAATTGAAAGCACATTTTGCAAATACTTAAAATTTAATGTAATTATTAAAACAAAAAAATTACAGACTACTATGTGTGCAGCAACTCAGATTCATTTGTACTGGAGAAACTACAGGAGAATTTTGATTTCATTTTTTAAAATATCCTTAAGAGCTTATATAAAGGGCTTTTTTAAAATTAATTGAACATAAATTTTTTTACAAGGTGTTGTGCAAAGAGGGTGCAGTTACATAGTAGGGCAGTGTGTACATTTCTTGTGATATCTTACGACCAGTTTTTCTATCCCTTGTCTAGGTCAGGTAGACATATATGCAATATACAATATATCAAGAACATATACAGTATTCACAGACTCGGTCTCTACTGTCTCTCCGTCTCCCTTTGTTAACAGTTATATATCAGGGAGATCATGCCCCTTTGTTTTCTGTGTTCTAGGCTTGTCTCACTCAACATTATTTGTTCAAGTTCTGACCATTTCCCTGCGAATAACAATATTTCACCATTCCTAATCGCTATGTAGTATTCCATTGTGTATAAGTACCATATTTTTTGGATCCATTCGTCTGTGGAGGGGCATCTGGGTTGTTTCCATATTTTGGCTATTGTGAATTGTGCCGCGATAAACATGGAAGTACAAATGTCTTTTTGATATCTTAGGTTTTGCTGTTTAGGATAGATGCCTAGGAGTGGTATGGCTGGGTCATAGGTTAGGTCTATATTGAGCTTTTTGAGAAACCTCCATACTGTTTTCCAAAGTGGTTGTACTAATTTGCACTCCCACCAACAAGGGAGAAGGGTTCCTCTTTCCCCACAGTCCCTCCAGCATTTGTTGTTTCCTGAGTTCAGAGTATAGGCCATTCTAACTGGGGTGAGGTGGTATCTCAGGGTTGTTTTTATTTGCATTTCCTTTACTAGCAGGGATGTTGAGCATTTCCTCACGTGTTTCTTTGCCATTTTTATATCTTCTCTTGTGAAGTCTCTCTTTAGCTCTTTTGCCCATTTCCTAATAGGTTTATTGGGCTTGGAGGGGCTTAGTTTTTTTAGTTCTCTGTAGATGACCGATATCAGGCCTTTGTCTGTTGCTGTGCTGGTAAATATCCTTTCCCATATCGTTGACTGTCTTTCTATTTTGGTGGCTATGACCTTAGCTGTGTAGAAACTTTTTAATTTGTAGTAGTCCCATTTGTCGAGTCTTTCCCGTATTTGTTGTGCCCCTGGGACTCTATTCAGGAAGTTCCTTCCTGTGCCTATAAGTTCTAGTGTCTTTCCTACTCTGTCCTTCAGTAGTTTCAAGGATTCAGGTCTGATGTTGAGGTCCTTGATCCATTTTGAGTTGATCTTGGTGCATGGTGATAGGCTTGGTTCTACTTTAAGTTTTCTGCATATGGCTGCCCAGTTCTCCCAGCACCAGTAGTTAAAGAGGCTATGTTTATTCCATTGTATATCTTTAGCTCCTTTGTCGAATATCAGTTGGCTGTAAGAGTGCGGTTTTATTTCTGGGTCTTCAGTTCTAATCCACTGGTCTTCCGATCTGTTTTTATACCAATACCATGCTGTTTTTGTTATGATGGCCTTGTAGTAGAGCTTGAGGTCTGGTATTGTGATACCTCCAGCACTATTTTTTTTTGTCTAGAATTGCTTTGGCTATTCTAGGTTTTTTGCTGTTCCATATGAATTTATGGATTGGTTTCTCTATTTCAGTGAAAAATGTGGCTGGGATTTTGATAGGTATTGCATTGAATTTGTATAACAATTTGGGCAATATGGCCATTTTCACTATATTGATTCTGCCTACCCATGAGCATGGGAGGTCTTTCCATCTCCTTGTGTCTTCTTTGATTTCCCTTATTAGATTTTTGTAGTTTTCATTGAATAGGTCTGTCACGTCCTTGGTTAAGTTGATCCCTAGGTACTTTATTCTTTTTTGGCTACTGTAAATGGAATTGTTTCCATAATTTCCTTTTGTGTTTGTCTATTGCTGGTGTACAGAAAAGCTGCTGATTTTTGTGGATTGATTTTGTATCCTGCTACTTTGCCGAATTGGTTTATTAGGTGTAGGAGTTTGGGTACTGAGTTTTTTGGGTCCTTCAGATATAAGATCATGTCGTCTGCGAATAGAGATAACTTGATTTCTTCCTTGCCGATGTGGATCCCTTTGATGCCCTCCTCTTGCCTTATTGCTATGGCTAGGGATTCCAGCACTATGTTGAACAGAAGTGGGGAGAGTGGGCAACCTTGTCTTGTTCCTGAGTTTAGGGGGAATGATTTAAGTTTCTCTCCATTTAATATGATATTAGCAGTTGGTCTGTTGTATATGGCTTTTATTGTTTTGAGGAATGTTCAATCTATTCCTGTTCTCTCCAAAGCTTTTAATAGGTATGGATGTTGTATTTTGTCAAAGGCTTTTTGGGCATCGACTGAGATAACAATGTAATTCTTAATTTTAGATCTGTTTATGTGGTGAATTACGTTGATTGATTTACGGATGTTGAACCATCCTTGTGACTGAAGGATGAAGCCTACTTGGTCATGATGTATGATTTTCTTGATCAGTTTCTGGATCCTGTTAGCTAATATTTTATTAAGGAGCTTTGCGTCTGTGTTCATTAGTGATATTGGTCTGTAGTTCTCTTTTTTTGTTGGGTCTTTGCCTGGTTTGGGAATGAGTATGATATTAACTTTGTAGAATGAGTTTGGGATTTCTCCCTCTGTTTCTATTTCGCGGAAGAGGTTGAGGAGTATTGGTATTAGCTCCTCACTAAAGGTTTTGTAGAATTCGTTGTTGAATCCATCTGGGCCTGGGCTTTTCTTAGTAGGGAGGTTCTTGATTACCTCCTGTATCTCACTGTAAGTTATTGGTTTATTTAGTTGATTTATTTCTTCTTGGTTCAGTTTGGGCAGTTTGTACTTCTCTAAGAATTGATCCATTTCTGTAAAGTTATTGTTTTTTGCTGAGTAGAGGTTTTGGAAATAGCTCCTTATGATTGTTTGAATATCGTGTGTACTTGTAATTTTTCCGATGGAGTCCCTGATTTTACGTAAATGAGTCTCTTCTCTTCTTTTTTTTTGTAAGTCTTTCAAGGGGTCTGTCAATTTTGTTTATTTTCTCAAAGAACCAGCTTTTAGTCTTATTTATTTGTTGAATGGTCTTTCTATTTTCAATCAGATTTATCTCTTCTTTAATCTTTGTGATCTCTCCCCTCCTAGTCGTTTTAGATTCTGTCATTTCTTGTTTCTCCAGTTGTTTTAGTTTCATCATGAGGTTATTCACCTGCTCTGCTTCCCTTCTTTTAATGTGGGTGCTGAGTGCAATGATCTTGCTCCTCAGTACTGCCTTAGCTGTGTCCCATAGGTTTCTTTGTGATGTGTTTTCTTTGTCATTGTGGCTTATGAATTCGTTGATTTCATCTTTAATTTGGTCGGTGGCCCAAGTGTTGGATAGCAGCGTGGCGTTTAGCCTCCAAGAGTGTGTATAGTCTCTGTGGTATCCTTTGTTGTTGAGGGTTACCTTTAATCCACTGTGAACAGATATAATACATGGGATGTCAATACTTTTGTATTTGCTGAGGTTCTTTGTGTGGGCTATGACGTGGTCTATTTTGGAATATGATCCATGGGCTGCTGAAAAGAAGGTGTATTGGGTCTCTGTAGGGTGAAAAGTTCTATATAGGTCTGTTAGATCCATTTGGGAAATGGTGTTATTTAGGTCCACAGCTCCCTTACTAATCCTCTGGGTGTTGGATCTGTCTCTTGGAGAGAGAGGAGTATTAAAGTCACCCACTATGATTGTGTTTGCGTCTATCTTGCTCTGTAATTCTGTGAGAATTTGCTTGACATATGTAGGGCCTCTTTTGTTCGGTGAGTATACATTTATCACCATGATTTCTTGATTCTGGATTTTTCCTTGTATTAATATGTAGTGTCCTTCTTTGTCTTTTTGAGTGGACTTTAATGAGAAGTCCAGCTTGTCTGAGATCAGAATGGCTACACCTGCCGTTTTGGTGGGTGCATTTGCTTGGTAGATCTTGCTCCATCCTTTCATTCGAAGCCTGTTTTTGTCCCTTGCTGTAAGGTGGATCTCTTGTAGACAGCAGATGTCAACTCTTTGTTTGCAAATCCATTCTGCCAGTCTGCTCCTCTTTATCGGGGACTTTAAACCATTTATATTTAAAGAGATCAAGGATAAGGGTGTTTTTTCTCCTTCCATTTTCTTGTTGGGCTGTTTTTTCCTGTTGTTTTTTTTTTTTTCTTCTTGTCTTTAGTGAGCTTGTGTTTCTGCTGGACTTTGGCTATTGAAGTTTCTTTCTGAATCTGTCTGTGTGTCTTTTACGATCTCTGTTGGGTGGGCTTCCCCTCTTAATATTCGCTGTAGGGCTGGTTTTTTATTCACATACTCCTTTAGCTCCTCTTTGGTGTGGAAAGATCTGGTTCTCCCTTCGAATGTGAACTCCAGTTTCGCTGGATATTTGATCCGAGGTTGTAAATTGTTATTCTGAAGTACTTGGATGGTGTTCTTCCACTCACTTCGAGCTTGGTAAGTTTGTGTGGATAAGTCGGATGTTATTCGAATCCTCTTCCCATTGAAAAAAGTTTCCTTCTTCGCTTTGGCTGAATTCAGAATTTGCTCTTTAATCTTGAGGTCTGTAGTCTTGAATATTATGTGCCTTGGGGTGGTTTTCCTGGGGTCTGGCCTGCCAGGTGTCCTATAGGCTTCGGTTACCTGGATGGGGTCCCCTGTGAGATTGGGGAAGTTTTCTGCAATAACTTTATTGAGAACATGATTAAGCCCTCTGCTCTGATATTCGGCTCCTTCTTCTATTCCAATTATACGCAGATTATATCTCTTGTCTTTGTCCATTAGTTCCTGGATTAGTCTTCCCTGAAGCTTCACCTTTTCTTGGAGTGTGGTCATTTTCTGGTTGTTGTCAGCTGCTTCATCGTCCAGGCGAGAGATTCTGGATTCTATATGGTCCACTCTTTGTGTTATGGTTTCAATTGCGGAGTTTATGGATGTCAGAATGCTATTTATGGTTGTCATATCAGCTCTGATCGTGGAAATTTCTTCCTTTAAAGAGTTGTATTTTAAATCTATTTTTTCATGCATTTCAATTCTCAGGATGTGGAGATTTTCTTTAAAGGCGGCTTGCATTGTATCCATTTTTGCTTCCATTTCTTTAATTGAGGCTTGCATTGTATCCATTTTTGCTTCCATCTCTTTCTTGGCTTCCTGGGTGTCCTTCCAGATTTCCGCTCTAAACTCCTGGAATTGTTTTCTGATTTCATTTCTGACGCTTTTGATCATTCCTGTTAACATGGCCTCATTTGCTTTTTTAGTCTCCATCTCCTCTTCAGTCGCGCTGCTTTTTGGAGCTGGCGAGTTGGCTTGCCCTTTGATGAACTGAGTTATGTTTCTTTGTGATTTGCGCATCTGGAGGTCTGTGTAGATCTTCCCTCCCTCCTGTGTAGGCGTGTCTACGGCAGCAGGTGCTGTCGCTGTGGCCCCGCCCACCAGTGCAGGGTACGCCTACCAGAGCAGGCGCTGTCGCGGGGGGGGGGGGTGGAGAGGGCGCCCTCCTGTGATCTGTGCGTCCACTACAACAGGCACTTTAGCGGGATATGCCTCCCAGAGCGAGCCCCAGGTTGTTGGGTTGTGCTTGCGCCCTCCTGCGAGTCCGTTGGGGTGGGGCAGTATGTGTGGGGTCCAGTGGGATTGACTGTGGGGGTGTTGCTTGGCACCCTCAGACCTTGCCTCCGCTGCGAGGGGGGGACGTGATCAGGCTCAGGTGACCCTGCTGGGCTGGTATTGCCCACCAGCGCCTGTGATTTTGGTTGTAAGAGTCTGCGAGGTCCAGGCGCCTCGGGTGAGGCTTGCCCTGCCAGCCGTCCCCCGGCCCCTGTTGGGAAGGGGTCGGGGCCGGTTCTGCCAGTTGAAGAACCTGTGGGGCCTTGGGGCTGCTCTGCCCTTTCCCTGCTAAACTGACTTCCCAGCGCCTGATGGGGGCTCCCCGCCTGATTTGGGGGTTCTTTGTTCCCTCGGGGTGGGGAGGGGGAGGGAGGGAGATCTAGCTTCTTTGTTGGGCTTGGGTCTCTGATAGCTGGTCTCCCGTTGGGGTAGGGGATAATGGGGGACTCACAGTTGCTGCTTTGTGTGTGTGTCCCACTCAGCCGTTGGCCCTTCAGGGGTTGGCGAAGTGTCGTGGTGGCTTCCCTGGTTCCCTCTTTCTGCCGCGCTGAGTTCCCTTGTCCGAACCCGGTGTGGACCCAAACTTCTCGTCGCTGCCAGTGTGTGTCTTGGTCCGCACCCTGCCTTGTGACCGTGGGGTCTCCCGCTATATGAATTCTGCGCTCCTGGAAGCCTGTCTGCCGATCCCCTGGTTCCCCTTTCCCAGCCTGGCCCTGTTTGGGCCAGGGTCGGCTGGTGGGGGGAGGGTGCCCCGGAGATTCTCCGGCTCCATGTAGGTTTTCGGTTCTTCTTTTTTGCTCCTTTTTGTTTTCCTGCGTTTCTCCACTGCTTCTGGCTGCTGGTTTTGCTGGGTTCTTGATGGGGTTTTGGGTGTTGGAGTTCCCAGCTCGCTATTCAGTTGGAGCGAGTCGGGGTGCCTCCCTACTCTGTCGGCGCCATCTTTCTCTCTTCTATTTTTGATCTTTGATAGTATCATTGAGATGTAAATGACCTAATAATACTCAATGATTATAACTTGATAAAATTTTCCATAGATCTTCACTTGCAAAATCCATATCAATGAATATAATGAAGATAATGAACTTACCATCTGCCCTCCAAAGTGTTCTCAATTCCTCAATTTCTCCTCCTCTGCCCCTCCTCCCACTCCAGTAACTCATTTGCTATCTGTCACTTTAGGTTAGTGTGCCTCTTTTTTTTCTTTTTTTCTTTTTTTGTAGTATTTTATGCAGTCACAGAGAATATGTTGGTCTAGCTTTTTCACTCATCATAATTGGTTTGAAACTTGCTATATTCTGTACATCGTGTACTTGTTATGTAGTGAAATTTTGCTCCTGAAATCTGTATTTCTGAATAATCTGCCTAGAAGATTCCTCTACTAACCACCTGTGGGATATCCCGGTGTGGAATATCACTGTGGATTTAGTCTCCTTCATCTGAGCCCTGTCTACTGGAACTATGGCTTTAACATCACTGACCTGAGCCCTCTGCTGTGGATCAGCTATAAGGAGTAATTTTCTGGCTTCAAGGTCTTAGCTTATAGAGACTGAAAGGCTAAATATCAGAGTTTGTTGTGGCTTAGAAGAGGAGCCCCTGGAATTCAAATTGTTCCTACCATGCTGGCAGAGCTCACTTAGCTGTGGCCTGGGCCTTTGAAAGTCCACTTATTCACACATGTGCTTCCTTTAGGCTATCTCTTTAGCTACATTTCAGTTTGTCATCTCTTGTCTCTTTAGCTACATTTCAGTTTGTCATCTCTTGTTTATGTCACATATGCTAACAAAACCCTTCCCCAACATTGATGAACCTTGTTGACTCCTACCTAATAGACTATGTGTTAGATAGGCCCAATTTCTGTCACCTGAGGACTGCGTGCACTCCAGAGATGCAAGGAGGAAGATTGAGCCAGGCTGAGAGCAAGGGCCCAGCTGCTGTCCAGTTTAGTGGCACACACCACCCCTTGGCAAAGCTCCAGTTACTACCCTAATTCCACCAGCCCTAGCTTTGGGAATACGGAAATCCCAGGCAGCAAAGGACTGTTCTCATTTATGTCACAGGGTGATATTATTCCACTCTTTGGTGTTCTAGTCACATTCCTTGGGGCCCATGTCACTGGACACTGTGCTCATGGTAGAGTGGTTGTCTTGGCCACAAGCTTCTTCCTGAACGGATTGCACATCCTTTTGTCCAGATACCAGGCAAGTCAAAGGCTACAGTCTAAAGTCTCTTTCCCAGCTGTGACCTAGGGGATTTTGCTTCTCTCTAATCATCCTAGAAAGTGCCTGATGATGACTTCTAAAGTCCTGATTCCCAGAAGTAATCTGGACTTTTTCCCTTCTGTGTACTGACTGGTCCAGGCCTCTTTCTGAACAAGGGCTTTTCCTTCACCTTCTCCCTTTGGTTGCTCATCCTGTGGTCTTTGGCAGGGACTACCATTGTGTCCAGCAGCAGCCTTGGTGCCTGCTGGGATTGGCTTCCTCTGAGGTGGGAAGGACCTGGACTGACCAAGCACAGCCTTCAGTTTCAGGGAGCATTTTGAGGAGTCTTCCCATATGATGTTGGGGGCGCCTTTTAAGGCCTTTTTATTCACAATATGTTCTTAGGTTTACTTTTGCTAAATAAGGCACAGACTCACACCCCCAAACCTAATCCAGTGCTTTCAAATTTAGAGCATGTCTTCCTATTTTCTTTATGAACTGGATGAGCTTCAGAGATTGCCAAAATTTAGCTTGTGGGCATTAGCTCATGTTCCTTATTCCTGTGCAGCCCCGAGGTACTTGGTCCTCTGGAGTGGATGTCTGGCTTAACTGACCTTTGTAGTGTCATTCACAGCTACTTAAGGTGTTAAAAAAAACACAGAGATTATTGGGCATATCTAAGACCTGTTGTGAATCTCTGTGTGGGTTTCTGCATATATGTTTGTTTATGTTTATGTATTTGTGTATGTGCACATGTGTATATAGATGTGTACATATGTATGTATAAACACATAGACACATACATATATTTCAAATAAGATTATGCATAAGTAAAATCATCATCTCTAAACACAGGAACATTTAGAAAGATGCACCACTAGGCAATCTTGTCATTGTGTGAACATCACATTGCTTCTTCTGAAACATTGGTTTCTATGATGTCACTCAGTGATGTCATATCATTGTGCTACAGTAATAGTCCATTACTTCTGAATTGTCATCATGCTTGTGTATCAATACCTAAAACCACTGTTTCTTTTAAGAAAGAGAAGAGGAAAGTTTCACTAGAAAATTTTTTGTGTAAAGAATCTTACTTTGGGCTAGGCATAGAGGCACAGGCCTAAAATCCCAGTTGTGGAGGAATCACAGGGAGGAGGATTGTCGTATAAGGCGGGCCCTATGCTAAAAGTGTTGAGGATACAGAAAATACACTAAAGTAAAATAGGTTGGAGGCATGCTTGAAATGGTAGAAAATTTGCCAAAAGGAATGAAGTGTAAAGCCCTGGTTTCAAAGTCCAAGACTGCCAAAATAACAATAATGATCACAACAATAAAATATTAACATAACACTCATAAACATGGACACAGTGAAATTCAAAACATTTGTAACTGCTGTCCTTTGAGATAAAATCACATTCTTCCAAGTATACGGTGAGAAATTGAGCCATAGTGTAAAGCAGAATGGATTCATTTCATTTTCTTTTAAAATCAAGATTATATTTGGATGTTGGTATAACACTCAATATGAAGACCTAGATAACTTTAGTGATCTCTAATGATATCTTTACTTGTTGAATTTCTTACTTCTCAAATTGTCTTCCTTTTAGCTTGCAAAATTTGGTAGGTTTCAAGCCTTTGACTGGGGAAGCAGTGACAAAAACTACCTACACTACCACCAGGTAAAGGTTTCTCTGTTTTAATGGAAATGGACCCCCAAAATAACACATCTATGAAACTGGCCTGCCTTACTGGGGTTATGGCTATGCTTAGCTACTAAGGGTTGCCTAGGTAGTACTTGATTTCCCTTCATCCTTTCCAGAAGCTCACAGGTTTGGTGTTGTGGACCAACCTTTCTCTCTCCACTCTTCCCTTGACTCTAAGTAAGAGCCACAGGTTATTGAGAGTGAGCATGAGCACAGACACTACAGAATCAAGTAGTTTTAGGTCTAGCACAGGCTCACTAGCTGTGGAGTCCTGGACTCTGTGCGAGCCCTTCCCTATATAGATAGAATTAGTTTCTTTATGTACCAAGCACACTAATGTGTGAGCTACTTTATCTGTGTTTCTTATTTCGTACTCACACCATCCCTGTGACCCACAGCTAGTTACTTTTGATTTCAAGATGCAGAAATTGAGGTTGAATTTTTCTTCCTTGTCTTTCCTAACCAAAAGGAGAAAGTAGGAGGGTCTATCTCAGAGGCCCTCCCCACCTACTTGGGCCTCCAGTTCTCTCTGTCCACCTCTAGAGAGTAGGGCTTCCCTTGCCTGGATTTCAACAGGCCCTGCTGATTAAGTCCATTGTAGTAACTCTGTAGCTTGCATTCTATACTTGGGGGTTGGATTTCTTTTTGTTCTGAATGACAACCTGAAAAAAGTTTACCTAGAGTTATTCAAAACTGCTTTAGTAATTCTCAGATCAGATTTATTGGATAGTGCTTAATGAAGATTGTTTATTGCTGTCTTGAAAATTTTAATCATCCTTTGTTTCTTTCTTTAATTTAAATTGTAGCCTTCCCCTCCCAAGTACAATGTGAAAGACATGCCCGTGCCCTGTGCCTTGTGGAACGGGGCTCAGGACTCTGTGGCAGATGCTGGTGATGTTCATGCCTTACTGCCTCAGATCACCAACTTGCTCTATCACAAGGAAATTCCTGACTATCATCATATGAACTTTATCTGGGGCTTGAATGCCCCCTGGGTGGTGTATGATGAAATGATCACTCTGATGAAGAAATACCAGTGAGAGCCAGAGATCATTCATAGGAAAAGATGTTTGCTTAATTGTTGTAAAGGGATTGTTTTCTATTCTTAATTCTTTGATACATTTATTTGAAAGAAAACTTGTTATTATAGGTGACCTATTTTCATTAGCTAGAATTCCAAGCCCACAGTGCCTCCCTTTGGTGTAATTATGCATATACATGGTGTTAGGGTCTCAAGCATAGTGGCATCTTTGTAGTCTCTTAAAAATACTACAGTGGTATGAAAATGTTATGAGTCTCTGTTTCTTCTCTATTTAAAAATATACCCATTTGTCTTTTTTATGCATACCTCAGACAAATTAACTTCTTGGAAAAATTTTAAATGTTGATAGTTGATAATCTTACACTAATTTAAAATCAATATAAACAGTACCTAGTTCTTATCATCTTTTCCAAATTTGCAAACTTTTGAGTGTAATTAACTTGTACTTGAGTATCAAATGATACATTTTATGTTTCTATGTACCAAATACCTTGACAAATGCAATTATACCTGGGCATATTTTAATTTTTTATTTATTAATTAAATTTTGTTGACAAGATGTTGTGCAAAAGGGGTACAGTTACATAATAGGGCAGTGAGTACATTTCTTGTGATATCTTACACCCCCATTTATTTTTCCCTTCCCTAGAACAGGTAGCATATATACAATACCCAGTGTACCAAAAATATATGCAGTAGCCACGTGGCATACGCCAAAGGTAATTCAGTGAGAACTTTAAATATAACGTCAACAATAGAGTTTGCTTATCCTTGTCTTATATGATCATACATATATAGCTTTTGAGCTATTGTGATCCACTGAGAGGTCTATTTTAGACCTTTTTATGTTTAGTAGTTGCAATGGCAACCCAAAAAGACTATTGAAATAGATTTTCAATGTGGAGTCAATTATTCTCAAATCAGACTAATTGGACAATGTTTAACTGAGATTGTGTTGATTGTAGTTTTGAAAATTATTATAAACCTTTTTTCTTTCTTTCTTTTTAATTGTAGAGTTACCCTCCCATGTACAACGTGAAAGACATGCTGGTGCCCACGGCCTTGTGGAATGGGGGTCAAGATTGGCTGGCAGATACCAGTGATGTCCATATCTTACTGACTCAGATCACCAACTTGGTTTACCACAAAGAAATTCCTACTTATAATCATATCGACTTTATCTGGGGCTTGAACGCCCCCTGGAGGTTGTATGATGAAATTATCACTCTGATGAAGAAATACCAGTGAGAGTCAGAGATACACAAAAGAGTATTTGCTTAATTGCTGTAAAATGATTGTTCACTTTTCCCAGGTCATTTGTATTTTTATATTCATGATAACATGGTTTTAAAGATGAATGACCTTCATTAGATAAAATTAGAAGCACACACACTAGGTATATTTTTTCTAATTATGACTATATAAATCATGTTAGGGACTCAAGCATAGTGTTAATTTTGTAGTCTATTAAAAAAATACCATAGAGCATGAAAAAGTCATTATGCCTATCTTTTTATCCTCACAATTTAAAGTCTTCTCAGTGGTCTTTTTACGCACACTGAAGGCAAATTATCATGTTGGAAAATTTGAAACTGTTGGTAGTCATCGATAATCTGTTGCTGACTTGAGTGCAATATAAAATGTACCTAGTTTTTGTCATCTTTTTCTAAAACTGAAAAATCACCTGTGTAATTACCTTGTACTTATGTATCAAATTACACTGTTATCTGTTGTTTTTTTCTACTAAGTACCTTGTCAAGCCCAATGGTATCCCAGCTATTTTAATCAAAATTAGGTAACGGTTCAACCTGCACAAAATAGTGCTCTGGAGTCTTCAAATAGTAGACTAAACAGACTTTTAAAGGTCTATGTCATTATGAATAGCTTAACGACATATGGAGTCTGTGTTATTTTGATGACATACACTTTAAGAAAAGTGCTACAGAGAGTAAACCACTACCCCTCTCCCTATTATAATAGCCTCTGAACCAGTCCTGTAGGCTCTGCCTGCCCATGTGAAGCCAGCGCCCATGCAAAGTGTCCAAGTTCATGTACATTCACAGAAACTAAGCACAGGAACGATTTCAGAGTAAAGCTCAGCTCATGGATTGTTTTTGATTTATTTTTGCTCCTATTTTTTTTTTTTGCTCCTATTTTTTAACAATGCAGCTTTGCATGTGGAAGCCCATGTTCACCTGCCTCCATGTTGCCTCTGCATTACTGTGTGAGGAACAGAATGGAACTTGATAGGTCGTTGTGTCATAGCTACTTAACAACAGCAAACTAGTGCTTGTCATTGACTGACTCAGGGAGAATAATAACATTTTAACATTTGAAAGATCATATTTAATATTTCCAATAAAACTCAGCCTCATAGGCCTGAAGGATTGTGTGTATTCCTTTCTTTTCTTTCTTTTCTTTTCTTTCTTTCTTTCTTTCTTTCTTTCTTTCTTTCTTTCTTTCTTTCTTTCTTTCTTTTCTTTCTTTCTTTCTTTCTTTCTCTCTTTCTTTCTTTCTTTCTTTCTCTCTCTCTCTTTCTTTCCTTCTTTCTTTCTTTCCTTCTTTCTTTCTTTCCTTCCTTCCTTCCTTCTTTCTTTCTTTCTTTCTTTCTTTCTTTCTTTCTTTCTTTCTTTCTTTCTTTCTTTCTTTCTTTCTTTCTTTCTCTCTCTCTCTTTCTGTATTTCTTTCTTTCTTTCTTTCTTTCTTTCTTTCTTTCTTTCTTTCTTTCTTTCTTTCTTTCTTTCTTTCTTTCTTTCCTTCTTTCTTTCTTTCCTTCTTTCCTTTCTTTTCCAGTCCTGCGGCTTGGACTCAAGGCCTGAGCACTGTCCCTGGCTTCTTTTTGCTCAAGGCTAGCACTCTGACACTTGAGCCACAGCACCACTACTGGGCATATTCTATATATGTGGGGCTGGGGGATTGAACCCAGGGCTTCCTGTATATGAGGCAAGCACTCTTGCCACTAGGCCATGTCCCCAGCCCCTGTGTTTCTTTCTTGATGGTTAAAGGATTTACTTTTAGCAGGACTTCTGATTTTCTCCTCTGTCCTTTGTCCTTCCTCCTTGGAAACTTAATTTATGCAGTCCATGCATTTTTGTAATCCCATGGAGAAAAGAAAATAAATACCAAAGCTAAAAAGAGGCTAGTTTGGAAACATAGCCTCCTCCATTGGAAACTGTGAATGGAGTTTAGGAATTAATGAACCCCAGAAGGCAGCAGAAACATAGTTCAAGGCCTGTCTATCCCACTCCCTTCCTCACTAAAACTACCAGCTAACATGTGCTTTCAGCCTCTAAAACACAGATGTGAGTCCTATGGGTAGTCTCTTTGTGTACCAAGACTGTATTTTTATTGATCTTTGTAAATCAAGAGCCCAATAACAGCGTTTGAGAAATTGTGAGTCAATATCTATGACAGATGTATGTGATAATAGTGGAATCTCCATTTAGCTAAATGAAATTGGATTCACAGGTAACTTTTGGGAGGGCCTAGCAGCTGACATAGCACCAACCTGATCTATCATGACAGCCACAGAAGAGTGAGATGTGGTGAGGGTGGCAAGCTAGGAGGATGTCAAACTTCTTCCTGGCCATAGCTCATCAGGGAGCTCATCTTTCTCCTTTGATAAAGGCATCCTAGCCAACCAAGTATGGATACCTGGGTAGGACAAAAAAGAAAGGGACAGAGTGAGTGTTTCTGTTTGTTGTCTTGTCCAGTAGTAGGGAGAGCTTGTCAGAGTGTGGCTTCAGTGATGCAGGCGACTTGGTTTCTCTAGTTGGGGGCTAGTGTCACAGAAGAAGATGCAGCAGTTCCCTTGAGAAGTTGTGGTTTTCTAACATCCCATAGAGACAAGATGCAGGGGAATGATTTCCACTGGTGTCTTTTCTCCTTTTTATCTTCTTTACCAACTTTTCACTAGGGATGTTTCCAAGGACAAGTGGCTAGACCAAGGTAATGGGGGAGATACTGCATAGCCACTCTTTGTGAAGTTTGTATTACATTGTTCATTTGGTTTTGGCCGTGCCCTCTTACCTCAGATGAAGTTGCAAAACTCTTTATCGCCTTCATATTCTGGCTGAATTCATGTAGTTTTGCTTCATGATTTGCTGACCAAACTTCATCACAGGCCTGTGACAATTTGACAGGGAATCTAGGTCTGTATTTTTCTTGTAAAGTGTGTTGTACCAGTACTGGGATTTGAACTCAGGGCCTGGAAACTTTCCCTTAGCTTTTTTGCTTAAGGCAAGAGCTCTACCAGCTCCACAGCATTCCTCATCTGGAATTTTTCTGGTTAATTGGAATAAGAGTTTCACAGACTTTCCTGCCTGGCCTGGAGTTGAACCACAATTTCAGATCATAACCTCCTGAGTAGCTAGGATTAAAGCATAAGCTTCTGTCTCTGTTCTTTTCAACTATTTTTTGTGAACTTTTGTGGTTCATACAATTATCGCTGCAACCCACTATCTGAGGAGAGGACCCTATACACTTCAAGTGCCAGCATCTTGGCAGTTCTTTTTTTTTTTTTTTTGGCCAGTCCTAGGCCTTGGACTCAGGGCCTGAGCACTGTCCCTGGCCTCTTCCCGCTCAAGGCTAGCACTCTGCCACTTGAGCCACAGCGCCGCTTCTGGCCGTTTTCTGTATATGTGGTGCTGGGGAATCGAACCCAGGGCCTCGTGTATCTGAGGCAGGCACTCTTGCCACTAGGCCACATCCCCAGCCCTTGGCAGTTCTTGTGTGAGCCTATGAGTTAGTTGTTCTAAGGGAATTAAAGCATTAGAAGTCTCCATGTGCATTCCATACTTGGTTAATACATTTAATACACATGCATGCATCTCTGTATATTTTTAGTTAAATATATACAAATTAGACCTACTTGGGAAGTTTAAATAGAACATGCATCCTTTATCTCCCTGTGCCTCATTTATATTTTCCATAACCATCATTATTGTACACAACATATGAAAAGATACTATATTTTAATGGAACTTTAAAAGTCATAATAAGGAACATTTCTTTTTGCATTTACCACAAGAGGGCACCAACAGCCTTTCTTGGGAATAGCAGCAAGCTCCTCATCTTCCCTGTCTTATTTTTTTTTGTTGGGAGTGGTGTTTGGCAAGAAATGTAACAGTTTCATTCATGTTGTTAGGCTAATGTCAAACTCCTGATTTTCCTATCTTTTCTTCTAAGTGCTGAGATTGTCTATCCCACTTCCTAATAATTTTTTTTAGGAGGAACATTTCTCTGAGCCCTATGTCTAGGGAACACAGAAAAGGATTGATGGGCCAGCTCGTATTTTGATTATGGGTAAGGCCAGCAATGGCTGTGACATTACTATCTGGGATTATGATGAAAAATTTCTCCTGATGTATAACATCAAGAAAATATTCTCAAGGAATAGCTGTCCCCCCAAAAAAAAATCTGCTTTGAAAATAAATATAAGTGAATGATCAGAATCTTGGGCATGGGTGGTAGGTAGATTGGGAGAGGAGAAGGCTTTAATCTCAGGCTTAAGTTAGTGAACAGAGAAGATCATTTTTTTTTGTGCCCTGGGATATTAAATGATTCATTTACTACATGTAATAGTTAAGTATAACTTGATGGTATCTTCTCATTTAATTTTTGTCCTATAGTGAGATTTCCAAAATAATCTTGTGGCAAATGAACGGTAACATCAGAAGTTAATATATTCTGATTTTTTAAAAGTTGTCAATCACTCATTCAAGCATATTTATTGCATCTGATTGTGCATTGAATATGTCTTGTATTTTAATTTCTAATTCACTTCCAAACCATGAAAGTCAAAACTTTCTCTTTTTAGCGTGACTACAAATAATACTTTTTATTTAAACATATGCATTTCTGGGTTGTTAGAGCCTTCTCATAAGGCTTTGATCATTGTAGCAGACCCTTTAACAGTGAGGATCTTCATTTCCTCTTCTCTGCAGATCATAGTATGCCTTTCATTGGGAATGATTTTCTGTGCTTTCTACTTTTTTTTTTGTCACTCCTGGGCCTTGAACTCAGGGCCTGAGCACTGCCCCTGGCTTCTTTTTGCTCAAGGCTAGCACTCTGCCACTTGAGCCACAGCACCACTTCTGGGCATTTTCTACATATGTGGTGCTGAGGAATCGAACCAGGGCTTCATGTATATGAGGTAAGTACTCTTGCCACTGAGCCATATTCCCAGCCCTGTGCTTTCCACGTTTTAGAAATGAGTCCCTACAGTAAAAGTAGTAGTGGCTGCTTACATGTGGCATGAGAGCCAAAATTAGATGTCTCAAAAGTTACATTAATAGAAGCATCAAAGAAGTGTCACCAACATTGAATAGAGCTTATGGTATTAATATTCCTAATGCATGCTTTCTTATTCTTTTGTAAATTGCTGCATAAAAGTAGCTCCAGGTCATCTCCTGACATCAAACTCCTGTCCAATACTTTGTGGGATTTACACTGACATAATTTCACTCTTGATTTGGCTTTCGTTTTCTATTTAAGACTGCCTAGTCTTGGCTTTCTGAGACTGAATCCTTGATCTTTAAGGTGCAGGACTAGATTTAGCCTAGGAGATTTTTCCAACTCTGATTCTCATGGGTTATGCAACACTACATATCTCTGAGATCCAGGAATAACTGTCCCAGGTAGACAGTCCACTTCACACTGGAAAGTAAAAAACAAACAAACAAGCAATGACTTACACAACCATGAAAAAAATAGAGAAAATAAGGTTGGTGACTGGTTTACCAACAGTGTTTTTTGATGACAGGATGGTGGGCAGTATCTAAAGTATTCCATTGAGTTGGTTCTAAATAAGTTTGACACTGAGTTAACCATATGTAGATCCCTAGGATAACTAAAGAAAGGATTCCTGTTAAAGACAGTGTGACCAAAGTACCAGTGTCATCTAATTACAGAAAACAGTCCTCATGAGGAAAATACCTGAACAAACCCAAACTACATCAATCAGTGTTCCAGATTAAAATGTAATTCTACAGTTTCATTTCAGTTTTGAGCTGATATAGTTAAAAATAAGAACCGACTATCTTTTCATTGCTAGGTACAATGCCCATGGCTGTGGCTAGAGGTGTAGCTTAGGTAGAGTGCATGCATAGCATAAAAATTGTCCTGGGTTCAATACCCAGAACCAAAAAAAAAAAAAAAAAAAAAGAAAAGAAAAGAAAAAGAAGAAAGATGTATAGAGAGCTTGTTTCAAAGATACATCTGAGGTTCTAGAACGACCAATTTGTCAAGCCAAGCTAGTGCATTTCACACAAATAGAAAATATTGAAAGGCATGCACTTGCCTGCTTTAGTCAGCACAATATAGGATTCACTTTTACTCTGGTTCATTTAGTCGTCACTGTCCCTGGCTTCCAGGGCTGCTTCACAGGGCTTTGTCACTAGCTCATGGCATCCATTGAGAATGATAAAGACAGAGCTACCAACACAGGAAGGATATGGATTGGTTTTGGCTGAAGACTCAAAAGACCCATTTGGGACAGTCAATCTCATAACTAAATGCTAATCAAGAAAATCTTCCGAGATTATCCACTTCAGAAAATCTGCAAAAACACTTGAGGCCCTCAGGCATGGGAGCTAAGACTGCAGTGTAAGAAGCATGGTGTGTTCTGGTAGGATTTTTGCACACCAGTTGAACTTGAGTGGAGGGTAAATATGAGTGGTTTTCATGAAGGACATTCATTTGTAATTCTGATAAAGGGAGCTCTGGGGGGCCCTGGCGGGTCCCCGAGGGACCTGGGAGTGTGGGAATCACAAATCCTCTTCTGCTGTCCATGATGCTGCCCCATGGACAGGAGCATGTCTATGAGAAATGAGAGAGCAGGTCTATTACACTTTCCATACAACGGATTTGGAAGATAATTGCCTGTTGTTTTCCTTTGGGTGGATAAGAAAACTGTAAGCTTTGGGGCTAAGGGCTGGCCGGCCCCAATGATATAGATACTGAAATTAAAGCAGGACTCAAGTGTTCTCTGCTTTCTGTTTTGTCCCAAATGGCCATCTTTGAAACTTTCCTTGTATGGTATGAGTCACCATGGCAAAGGCTGAGAGGTTGGTTTCTGTTCTGGCCCCACCATCTCCCCAGCCTTTTTTAGACAGACCTACTGGTCCTCAGTCTCTAGCACAATAATCCCAGTTTGGGCGTGGAGAGGCAGGTCAGGGGGTGACCAGGAGTTGCTGCTAGCTTTCTCTGTGCTAGGAGAATTTTAAGGGAATCAGGAGGAAGGTCAGAGGTAGGCATCAGGTAAGGGCAGGATGGGGACATGGAACACTGCAGGCATTTACCCAGCAGGAGACTTTAAGGATAGCCCAAACCACTCACTAGATTTGACTGCTGCTTCCTGGCTTTTGGCTAAGATGTCTTTTTAGGCAGCTCAGTGGAGGCTCTGGCTATAAAGCCCAGCATTTTCCCACTCCCAAGCCAAACTAGCAGTCTTAGTTCTCCCACTCTCCACTTTCTTTGCCTCCCACCCCCCCGCCGGCCTCCTCTGTATCTTTCCATCCTTCCCCATCTCCTAAACAGTGCTGTGCCTCTGAGTCCTATGCAGCTAGTTTAGAGACCTCAGGGTCACTGTGAATGATGGTCAGTGTCAGTCATCTTTAGTTTCCAAAACAAATCTGTTTGCTTCAGGAAACTGGAGCTTGTGGTTAGTCGGCCAGGCAGGTATGTCCTGCAGAAGTCTCCATCTAGCCATCTGTCCTGTAGGATCTCCTCAGCTGACGGACACTGGGACTCCTGGACCATGATTCCCTCTGCAAAGGAATCATTTTGCAATTGGCAATTGGTTATAGTGCTAGACGCTGGGCACACAGAAAAGACCCTACTTGCACAAGGTATGTTGTTTCTGCGTGTTTCATATGAGCAGAGTTTGTGTCTTGTCTAAAGCAAAATGACACTGTTCCTTCTATGCATTTTAATATAGAAATAATTCTGCCAATTGATGCATTTTAGCATATAGGTAATTCTGCATTGATTGCAAGCAGCATTTTCTAGTGTGTTGAGGACATTAGTGTGGAAGCTGTGATGACACTGGTGGATGAAGTTGTCAAAACACAGAAACAGCCAGGTGTGGTGAGAGATTCTCGTAATCCAGCATTGGGAAAGCTTCAGACAAGGGGATCAAAAAGAGTTCCAGGTCAACCTAGGCTACAGAGCAACACTTTTGTGGTAAGCACAAAGAAAACCTCAGAAGCTCTCTGCAGTAAGTCTGTATACGATGTATCATGTGTAAATTCTATTTCAACTGAAGAAACCACAAACAAATCTCTGTATGCTTATGAAAAGCCATGAAGTTGCACTTTCATAGAAGCAAATATTAAAGCAACTCTGAATGAGCATACCTGTAGCAAGGAGGCATAACTCCTAGGTTTATTTATGCAAGATTCCCCCAGCCAGAAAAGGGGGATAAATTAAAGGCTCCTCTTATCAATTGGGGCTGGAGCCAGTCCTAAGAAAAGTCAATGGGAAGCAAGCAGCTGCAGCAGATGCCAGGCACTGTCTTGCCATGAGTTGCTGCAGCAACTCTGAGCTCCTGGTCTCTGGCAGTTCTGGCCAGCTGTTCCTGCAGCCCCTCTGGGATTGGCTTACCCAACTGCCCTGTTTCCCAGTCTTCTTTTCGAGCACTACTTAAATGGGCTTCTGCCTGCCTTTGTGGACACCCTGTGTCCCTGGATGCTTGAGTTGAGACCTACAAAACCCACCCGGACTTTTCTCCATCTCCACTGCAGCTGCTCCCCTGCCTGGGACCGAAGCTCTACTGGCATGTGATGTGGTGTTCCTGTTCTTCACCAAGGTGCTTAGCTGGGTGCAGAGCCCCATGCTGCTGCCATCCAAAGTCTGGAGCTGCTCCAGATGATGCACAACATTGTCTGCCTCTTGCTGCTCTTCCACACCGAGTTCTTGAGAAAGCCACAGAGAAAAAAAACAATAAACGATAGTAATTAGTAATAATATTAGTAAAAAAAATACTAAATGCTACCTAGATAATGGCCGTGAGTAATCATTTAAAATGGAACATAAATGGCTAAGCAGGAACAGCCAGTGAAGAATAAAAAAAAAATGATGTAAGCAATAGAAAAACACCACAGAGGTGAAAGATCTAAGTGGTTTACATAAACATAAACATAGAAATAAGTGTAAGTCATCATTATATCAAAGGTAGGTAAAGAATGCCACTTCATCTGAGAGACAGAAGTGGGAACAGTCTGTTCACTAAGCCCTTGGTACATGCTCCAAGTAAACCTTCTGCTAGCATGCACCATGATCCAGCAATTCACATGCTCACATCTGGCACAAAAAGATTCTCCCATAATATTGATCCACTAAAATGACCTATGTCTTCATACATGTTTATATTATTCCAGTTAAATCTCTGCACCATGAATTGGTGGAGGGGTTTCAACTTCCATCCAGTCTTATGGATGGGAAGTGGCTTATGGCATCAGGTCCTTAATCTGCATTCTCCATCTCATTTAATGATGTGGAAGGAGCATGGCTTCCAGAGTTTGCAACCATTTCAGAGTCTTCATCTGTTTGCTCTGCCTCTCCATCTAACTCCTGAAGAAAGGCCAAGACCCAAAGTCATGTTTGAGCAATATGTTTTTGGTTTGCTTTTCATTTTTTCTTTGCCTTTGATTTCTGGTTTATTTTTACACCTTCTATAAACTGGTGGATGGCTTTGTCTTCGCGTTTCATGTGATACCCCTGAAAATTGCCATAGTGTAGATGAAGCAGTTGTTTAGGTACAGGAGCAGGTTCCTTGCTAAATTCTTTTTGGAAGTAAAAGTCTGCTTCTTTGTACTGACCTGGGATGGCATAAATACCACCAGGATAGATACCTAAATGCACAAAATTCACATTGAGATCTTCAGCTTTTCTTAAGTGATCTATAGCTTGTTCTGTTCTTTTTTTCTTTTTTGAAAATTAAAATTCAATAAACACTTTTACTGCTTAAGTGTGTACATGTACCAGTTAATGGGTCCTAAGCTCAGGGCCTGGACTCTACCCTTTAGCTTTTTCTCCTTTTTTATTTTTGTTATTTTCTTTCTTTCTCTTTTTTTCCTTTTTTTAATCAATTAAATTTTGTTGACAAGGTGTTGTGCAAAAGGGCTACAGTTACCTAATAAGGCAGTGAGTACATATCTTGTGATATCTTACACCCTCATTTTTCTTTCCCTTCTCTAGATCACGTAGGCATATATACAATACCAGTGTACCAAAATCATATACAGTAACCACGCGGCGTATGACAAAGGAAATTCACCTAGAACTTTAAATGTGATGTCAACAATAGAGTCCTCCTGTGTCCTTCTCTTGGGGTTGTTTTTGCTTATCCTTGTCTTAAATGATCATATCTACATAGCTCTTGAGCTATTGTATTCCACTGAGAGGTCTATTCTAGACCTTTTTATGTTTACTAGTTGTTTGGTTTTAGATACATAATGTAAGGTCGCTGACTCAAACATGTGGGAAATACCATTTGAAAAGATGTTTTATGTTTCGCAGATCTGGTCTCTACTGCCCCCACCCCCAACAGTTATATATGAAGCAGAACATGCCCCTTTTTTCTCTGTGTTCTAGGCTTGTCTTGCTCAAAATTATTTGTTCAAGTTCTGACCATTTCTCTGCGAATATCAATATTTTTTAATCATTTCTAATCGCTATGTAGTATTCCATTGTGTATGGGTACCACATTTGTTGGATCCATTCATCTGTAGAGGGGCAATCTGGGTTGTTTCCATATTTTGGCTATTGTGAATTGTGCAGCGATAAACATGGATGTGCAGATGTCTTTTTGATATCCTGAGACCTGTTATTCAGGATGTATGCTTAAGAGTGGTATGGCTGGGTCAGAGGGTATGTCTATGCTGAGCTTTTTGAAGAAACTCCATACTGTTCTCCAAAGTGGTTGTACTAATTTGCATTCCCACCAACAGTGGAGAAGGGTTCCTCTTTCCCCGCATCTCCTCCAGTATTTGTTGTTGCCTGTCTTCAGAGTATAGGCCATTCTAACTGGAGGGAGGTGGTATCTTAGGGTAGTTTTTATTTGCATTTCCTTTACTGCCAGGGATGTTGAACATTTCCTCATATGTTTCTTTGCCATTTTTATCTCTTCTCCTGTGAAGTCTATCTTTAGCTCCTTTGCCCATTTAGTAATTGGTTTATTGGGTTTGGAGTGGCTTAGATTTTTGAGTTCTCTGTAGATGATGGATATTAGGCCTTTGTTGCTGTGCTGGTGAAGATATTTTCCCATATGGTTGGCTGTCTTTCTAGTTTGATGGCTATGTCTTTAGCTATGCAGTAACTTTTTATTTTGTAGTAGTCCCATTTGTTGAGACTCTCCCCTATCTGTTGTGCCCCTGGGACTCTATTCAGGAAGTTCCTTCCTGTGCCTATAAGTTCTAGCATCTCTCCTACTCTGTCCTTCAGTAATTTCAAGGATTCAGGTCTGATGTTGAGGCCCTTAATCCATTTTGAGTTGATCTTGGTGCATGGTGATAGGCTAGGGTTTACTTTGAGTTTTCTACATGTGCCTGCCCAGTTTTCCCAGCACCAATAGTTGAAGAGGCTATGTTTTCTCCATTGTATGTCTCTAGCTCCTTTGTTGAATATCAGCTGCCTGTAGGAATGCGGCTTTATTTCTGGGTCTTCAATTCTATTCCATTGGTCTTCAGGTCTGTTTCTATACCAATACCAGGCTGGTTTTGTTATGATGGCTCTATAATAGAGCTTGAAGTCTGGTATTGTGATTCCTCCTGTGCTGCTTCTTTTGCCTAGAATTGCTTTGGCTATTCTAGGTCTTTTGCTGTTCCATAGGAATTTATGGGTTGTTTTCTCTATTTCAGTGAAGAATGTAGCTGGTATTGTGTTGAGGATTGCATTGAATTTGTATAACATTTTGGGCAATATGGACATTTTGACTATATTGATTCTGCTTACCCATGAGCATGGGAGGTCTTTTCAACTCCTTGTATCCTCTTTGATTTCCCTTTTTAGATTTTTATAGTTATCATAAAATAGGTCATTCCGGTCTTATTTAGGTTAATCCCTAGGTAATTTATTCTTTTTTAAGTTATTGTAAATGGTATTATTTCCATAATTTCTTTTTCTGCTTGTTCATTGCTGGTGTACAGAAAAGCTGCTGACTTTTGTGGGTTGATTTTGTATCCGGCTACTTTGCCAAAATGGTTCATTAGGTCTAGGAGTATGGGGACTAATTTTTCCTGGGTCCTTCAGATATAAGATCATGTCATCTGCTAATAGGGATAGTTTGATTTCTTCTTTGCCAATGTGGATCCCTTTGATACCTTCCTCTTGCCTTATTGCTATGGCTAGGGATTCCTGCACTATATTGAAAAGAAGTGGGGAGAGTGGGCATCCTTGTCTTGTTCCTGAGTTTAGGGGAAATGGTTTTAGTTTCTCCCCATGTAATATGATATCAGCAGTTGGTGTGTTGTGTATGGCTTTTATTGTTTTAAAGAATTTTCCCTCTATTCCTGTTCTCTCCAGGGCTATTTAACATGTATGGATGTTGTATGTTGTCAAAGGCATTTTGGGCATCAACTGAGATGACAATGTGATTCTTGGTCTTAGCTCTGTTTATGTGGTGTATTACACTTATCATTTTACGGATGTTGAACCATCCTTTTGTCTGTGGGATGAAGCCTACTTGATCATGATGTATAATTTTCTTGATCAGTTTTGGGATCCTGTTAGCTAATATTTTGTTAAGCAGCTTTGCTTCTGTATTAATTAGTGATATTGGTCTGTTGTTCTCTTTTTTCGTTGGGTCTTTGCCTGGGTTGGGGATGATTATAATATTGGCTTCATAGAATGAATTTGGGATTTCTCACTCTGTTTCTATTTCACAGAAGAGTTTGAGGAGTATTGGTATTAGCTCCTCACTGAAGTATTCATTGGTGAATCCATCCAGGCCTGGGCTTTTCTTTGTTGGGAGGCTCTTGATTACCTCCTGTATCTCTCTGTAAGTTGTTGGTTTATTTAGTTGATTTATTTCTTCTTGATTCAGTTTGGGCAGTTTATACTTCTCTAAGAATTGATCCATTTCTGTAAAATTATTGCTCTTCAGTGAGTAAAGTTCTGGAAATAATTTCTTATGTTTGTTTGAATATCGTATGTATTTGTTGTAATTTTTCCGGTGGAGTCCCTGATCTTACAGATATGAGTCTCTTCTCTTCTTTTTTTGTAATTCTTGCAAGGGGTATGCTGGAGCCAGCTGGCAATGAAAGGGAATCCTGAATGAGGGGGGCAAAGATTAAGGACAAGGAAAAATACAAGACCATCGAAAAATACAAGAGACAAATATGGGGTCTGGGAGGTCTGCAGCTCAAGATTGTATCTCAAGACTGCAGCCATGTTTATTCTTAACTTCCAGTTTATATGCACTTTGAAAACCAGTGTATAGCATATGTTTAAATTCCGGAACACAAAAAGGCTTGGAATTAGAAATACCCTACGATAGCTAAGACAGGATGAGGTTGGTTAACATAAGAATGGACTCTGGCAGACATAGTAAAGCATTTCCAATTTTCCATTAAGCCATGTCCTTGCACGTCCTTGAAAACACAGGCAGAGGTCAGGAAGAATTTAGCTGCCGCTTGGCTCCCAACATTTCCCCTGTCATTGTTTAAAGAAGCGAACCCGCCTGTCTTAGGTTGGGTGTGTTGCCTTGTCTGCCTTACCAGTCATGGGGAACTTGTTCAGAGCGAAGCTGAAGGCCCTGTCTTAGTTTGGTCAGACTGGGACCCCCTCTTACCTGTCTCTGGCTGCAGTTCCTCTCAGGGGAAATTCATTTTCTTGGAGCTTGATCTTATGCAACTGGCTGGCTAAACTCATAAAAGAGTTTTGCAATAAACATACAATGCCAGGAAGGCATAGGAAAACCAACAGCAAAAGTATACCTGGGCCGAGCAATGTCATTAGCAGCCCCTTAACATTTGTCAAGGAAGGGATATACTGTTGAAGTTGTTCAAACACTTCTTTTGCTGTTTTTGCCACTTCAGATTCCAGAGGTGGAGCTTGTTCTAGTGCCGCTATTTGCCTATGGGGTTGAAAGAGATCTAAGGACAAATTATTATGGTGCCAAATACCATTAAGATGTGCTACAACTTGTTCCCAAGGATAGCTTGACCCATTATATTTATGAAGGGTCACACAAATAAAGTCAAACCCAGCATGGCAGCGCACCCATTGCAAGATTTGTAAAGCACAAATTTGTACTCCCAGAGACAACACAGATTCATACAATGCTTCTAATTTTTGTTCTACCTTATCATCAATCCTGCCTTGGAAGTGCAGGGCTTGTGTAGTATTATGAGAAAGCTGATTAACATAGAGAGCTGCTTGCACACTTTGTGTTGAAGCCATGGTAGCTGCTGCAGCAGAGGCAGCTAAGGAAATAAAGGCAACAATGCCTGCTATCAATAGCCCTATAAATCGTTTAGGGCGCATGAGCTCTTTTAAATGTTTTAACACTTGAATACCTGTTTCTTCATACCAAGCTTCAGATATGTTCACAGGAAGCATGACAAATGGAGGCTGCATAATATCAATTACAGAATCAGTAAGACCACTATACAAGCAATTTGTAAAAGAACAGTTAGTACAAGTAACATTGAAATACATGGCTCCTATAGAAATATTAAAAGGTCCATACATGATGGCATAAGGAGGTGTTACACAACTCACAATATTTTTTAAAGAAGAAGTGGGCCAGGAGATATTATTTAGGGCAGCTACTAACATCCAGACATGATGTTGAGGGTGTCCATTTATCCTCCACAGACCTGGGTTGTACTTGTTGGTGAGATTGGCTTCTGACCAGTCCATCAATTGAGAATTAGTTCCTGAAATATTGGTTATAAAAGGATGTTCATGTCTACACTTTATGGGGTACAGTTCTCCCATGGATTCTACAATTTGAGAAGAATTGATGCAGCGAGGTATCATGAAGGATGATGTAGAATTAGCATGTACAGGGAACCCAGTAGGCAATGAAGTCATTCGTATATTATATACTTGATTGCTATCAGGAATCCAAATTCCATGATTGATGGATTGCATTACAGTACAGCCAGGAATATAACTGTTGGAGTCAGTTGTAAAACACAAAGGGGTTCCAATGCCAGAAGCTGCAAAGTCTCCCATTGTAACATGTTGGACAAAAGGATCTGGAGCTGTACTGTAGGCTGATCTGTTGACATGCACTAACACCTCAGCTCCTTCCCAAGTCGCAGGGTGTACAATCGGTGGATCTGGCATGTAAGCCCAGTGAGTCAGCGCTTGTGCCATTCTGATGAGCTTCCACAATCCGAATGCAACACTCAGGTAGCCAGACGGCGTAATTTTCATCGTGTGAAAAAACACAGACATGTCCTCAACTCCATGTCAATATTGGATCCGGCCCTTGCCAGGCACCTGTTAAAGGATCTTTCCACTTAACTTGGGCAAAAGCTCTTTGCTCTCTCTTTTCCCAGAACTACTGTGCTGCAGAACGGCCATTACAATTCAGATTTTAAAAATTTAGTATGAATAAAGCATGAGGAAGAATATTAACAGGAAAAAGGGGTATAATTCCCCCCCCTTTTAATTTAGAAATTTGGTGTTGTAACAAACCGTTGGCCTGTTCAACAATTCCTTGACCTTGAGGATTATAGGGAATCCTATAGAGTGAACAATTTAGTAAGATTTGCAAAAAGTTTGAAAAGCTCGTCCGACATATGCCAGACCATTATCAGTTTTAATATATTTAGGAAGTCCCACAGTAGCAAAGCAGCATAAGGCATGGGAGATACAATGTTTGCTAGCTTCCCTGATAAGAGGAGTAGCCATAATAAAATTAGAGTAGGTGTCTATGGTAACATGGACAAAGCGCAACCGTCCGAAAGAGGGAATGTGGTAACATCCATTTGCTAAGTATGGTTGGCCACTAAGCCTCGAGGGTTATTGCCTTTGGAGGGTGCAGGTAGGAAGGTAGTACAGTTGGGACAAGTTTTTACGATTTGACGAGCTGCCTCACATGTAATATGAAAATGCTGTCGTAAGGCATGACTGTTTTGGTGGTGGGCAGCATGTGATTGCTTTGCTAAGTCAATTTGAGTAGTCTCATCCGTAATAGCATTGCCCTCACTTAATGGTCCAGGAAGCTTAGTATGAGCACGTATAAATCAAAAAAAGCATGGACAGGTGCAAGAGCGAAGAAGAAGTTGTATCTGGTAAAAAAGAGTTTGGATAGTGGAATTAACTGTCCCAAGAAAAGGGACAGTTTCAATGACCTGAAGGGCTCGAATAACATAATGACTATCCGAATATAAATTAAAAGCTTTAGTAGGTAAAAATGTAAGGCCCTGTGAAACTGCTTGAAGTTCAACTTCCTGGGCTGAAGAAAGACCAGTGCCCCAAGATTTAGTTTCACTATCAATAGTAAGAGCGGCTATTCCTCTAGAAGATCCGTCTGTAAACATCAAGGCAGCCATAGAAAGAGGTGATAGAGATACAATCCGAGGAAATATAAAGGTGTAAGAAGAGGCAAAGTGAAGTGAAAATCATGCAAAGTATGCAAATGAGAAGCCTTAATCTGTAATTTCTGACTAGTAAAATAATAAGGACCTAAAATATGACCAAGATAAGTATATGGAGGATGCTCTTGCACCTTTTCACTAGCCATTATTAACCCAAAAGAGGTGAGATCTTGATTTAATTGTCCAAAAGCTTGGCGTACTACTGCAGGGTTTAGGTGAGCTAATAAAATATCATCCATATAATGAATAATATAAACAGAAGGAAAATTTTTGCGAGTATAAGAGAGAGCTTGTGCTACAAAGCTTTGGCACAAGGTGAGGCTATTTGCCATGCCTCGAGGCAACACGAGCCAATGGTATCATTTCATAGGTTCTTTAAAATTAGTTGAAGGGACACTAAATGCAAAGTGTTTGCAATCTTGAGGAGCAAGGGGTATGGTATAAAAACAATCCTTTAAGTCAATTATTATTTTGTATGTGTTTTGAGGAATTTCCATAGGAGAGGGCAAACCTGGTTGTAAGAAAAAGTCTCCATTTACCAGATTTCTTTTTTTTTTTATTTTTTTTCTACTTTTTTTTTCAAGTTTTTATTATCAAACTGATGTACAGAGAGGTTACAGTTTCATACGTTAGGCATTGGATACATTTCTTGTACTGTTTGTTACCGTCTTTTTAATAACAAAAGTAGGTGAATTCCATGGGAAAGTAGAAGGAGCAATGTGGCCCAAGTCCAGCTGTTCCTGCACCAGCTGTTGGGTGACAATAATCTTTTCAATTGATAGGGGCCACTGATCCACCCACACTGGAGTCTCTGATAGCTATGTGATAGGATCGGCATGAAGGGCAGGATGAGCAGCAGTCCCCAGTAAAAATATCCCAGCCCTTGTCTATGAGGTCAGGGCTGGGGTCGAATGGGTTCTCGAATTCCTTGTTGATGAATTCCCAATCCCCCTGAAGGCAGTAGTCCTTGACTTAAGAGTTGACAAGTAATTGCGTCACTAGGGCTAAACAAATAAACTCCCATCTTTTCCATAATATCCCTGCCCCACAAATTTATGGGCAAATGATCCAATGCATAAGGTTGGAAAGTCCCAGAATGGCCCTCACCATCTCTCCAGTTAGGGATGGCACTGATTTGTTGGGCATCTGTGGCATGGCCAATCTCCATAAGGATGTGAGAGATGCAGTAAGGGGCCAGTGGGAAGGTCAATGTCTCTTGGCTATCACAGACACATCTGCTCCTGTATCTAGTAGGCCTCGGAAGGGCTTTTCTTGTATATAAATTGTAAGCTCGGGCCTTTCCCATTTTATGTTTTGAACCCAAAATATGTCAGAAGACCCCAAACTCCTTTTTCTCCTGGGGTTTGTAGTGGCCGGGGCACAGGAGGACTTTTGACTTATAGCAGCAGCCAATACTATAATGAAAATAAGCATTATTTGGCATGCATTCTAAAGCCTTTCAAAGTAGCCCAATTTCTTTGTCTAGGGCTCCTTGACTTTGATAAAGCTTTGCAGCCCTGAGTAACACACCTGTGGCACCAGGGGCTTTCCTTATGGCTTCTTCAACAAGTTCATGTCCTTCATCTTCATTCATATTTTGGAGTTCGATACCTAAGAGGACTTTAACATACTGTTAACATACTGTTAACTTTAACATACTTTAACATACTATTGTCAGGATACAACTCAATGGCTCACCTCAGAGCATGCACTCGAACTGAACTGGTGGGTAGCAATCCAGATGGTAGCTCGCTATGGCCCATCCAAAGGTGGAGTCTGGGTGTTTTGCCTTCTTTTCCAGAGCCTTCTGGAAACACACTTTGGCCATTTCATTTCATTTTATGCCCACCCTTCCTCACACTCAAACTCAGGAGTGTCAATGCTATAAAGACAAAAATTTTGTGTGAACATGAGTCAATGTACTTCAGTTAGTAGCTTGGCAATTTATATTGTCCTTTTGACAAAAAAAGTCATTGTCAGATCAGAAAAAATCCAAGCCAGAACTGACTGTCATTTCTAATAAAATGTTTGCAAAGGTTTAGTAAGGTATTTAGATAATTTATTAGAATAATGTGGTAAGTATGTTCAATTTGTGAATCTTAAACTGATGTCACTTTGAATTGGAATCTTATCAAGAATGCTTCCTGAGCATTCTTCAAATGAGTGGCAATGTGCTAATGTGATGATTCTGAGCATCTCTTGCTCAGTCCAGGCTGATGTCAATGTGCTGGTCCACACAGCAAGGTTGTTAAGGCTGGGGCAATCTGGTGAGACTTGAAGAATGAAGAAATGAGAGCAACCAAGGCACACTTGGAAAAGCTGTGATTCAGAGGAGAAAGGATGTTGACACTCTATGATCACTTGTTTATTATGGGATCCTATAGGAGGAGCCTTGTCTGTGGGCAAATAGAAGCCAGGAAAGAGAGACTCCAACAAGTGCCCAAAGAAGAAAGGAGAGACCAAGAGAGCAACTTGTCAGCAGTCTAAGACTGGCCTGAGTCCAGTAAGGAAAACATGGTCAGAGGCTAGTCCCATTAGGGACCCTGTCAGATGTGAACACTTATTGTCACAAGTTTATAGATTCTGCAACAAAGAGCCAGAAGCATTGAATGCATTGTATGTCACCTGCATTGTGTCCAATAAATTCCTAATGCAGAAAAATATTCATTTCTAGAAGTACTGCTTTTGAGTAATATTTTACTTTATAATTCGTTTTTGACCAACTCATCTGGAATCAATAAATATGCATGAGTTTATTTTTCAAAAACCATTTGACATGGGAAATAAATTTTCTGGAGAAATAATGTTTGAGATAAATCTCAAAATTTGATTAGGCATAGGCCAAGCTGCTGGTTGGGTGGGTTAGATTGTGTGTGTGTGTGTGTGTGTGTGTGTGTGTGTGTGTGTGTGTGTGTGTGTGTGTGCGTGATGGATAAAACCATTCCAAGTAGAGACACAATTTATAGAAGGATGACCTGTTGGAAAGTGAAAAGAGAGAAAGGGTATGGCTGGAAATGCTATTGAAGAAATAATCAAAGGAAGCCACAGAGACCCACTGGTGTTGGCCTAGATAGAGGTGGTCAGACAGCTTCCAAAAGTGAAGCAATAATGAATGGGAAAAAATTGGGTTGGTACTTAGGGAGTATTGGAGTTCTTGTCAAAATTGGCATTTGCTGTTGAACACATTCTTTTTTTTTTTTTTTTTTTTTTTGCCATTCCTAGGGCTTTAACTCAGGGCCTGAGCACTGTTCCTGGCTTCTTTTTGCTCAGGGATACCACTCTACCACATGAGCCACAGTGCCACTTCTGGCTTTTTCTATATATGTGGTGCTGGGGAATTGAACCCAGGGCTTCATGTATATGAGGCAAGCACTCTACCACTAGGCCATATTCCCAGCCTGAACACATTCTTGTTATACATGATGAAGACCTAGTGGCCCTTACGATAAAAGAAATCAAAATTACACCCAAATAAACATAGACTCTTTGGTTTCTCTCATCGGGAATAACTAGTACATTAGCAGAGGAATCACAATAGCTCAATAGCTATATTCATATGAACACATAAGATGATGCTAAGCAAAATGAACTTCAAGTTATGGAAACAAGTGTTTCCATCATTGTTGTTCTTATTTTCAACATACTGTGTGAAATTATGCCTTTTTCTTTTTTTTTTTTTTTTTTTTTTGGCCAGTCCTGGGCCTTGGACTCAGGGCCTGAGCACTGTCCCTGGCTTCTTTTTGCTCAAGGCTAGCACTCTGCCACTTGAGCCACAGCGCTGCTTCTGGCCGTTTTCTGTATATGTGGTGCTGGGGAATCGAACCTAGGGCCTCATGTATCCGAGGCAGGCACTCTTGCCACTAGGCTATATCCCCAGCCCAAATTATGCCTTTTTCTTTTGTCTTTCTTCCCCATGGTTTAACCCCTGATATCACTGTAACTGATTTTGGTACCCTGGATATTGTATATATGCGTATTAGAACTAGGGGAGGGAAGGGGAATATCAAAATGGAGAAACAAAGGATAAAAGGCAAACCAATGAAACAGCAATATTTACAAATAGTACATGCTGTAAACCAACTGGGCAACTCATGGGGGGAGGGAACCGTGGAGGGGAGAAGATGGGGGAAATATGAAGGAGGCAGTAACAGGTTAGATAAAAATTATATGCACTGCTTTACGTATGAAACTGTAACTCCTCTGTACATCACTTTGACAATAAAGAAATAAACAAAAACTTAAAAAGAAATCAAAATCAGAACTATATATACTTTTATAAGCATTTGCCTAATTTTAAATAATCATTAATTCAGATTTTAGGCCTGGATATATTAGCAAGCAAAGCTCACTTGAGGCTCTTTGGGAATGACCTCTGTATCAAACCTCATGCCCAAGTACTTACATTTACGTAGGAGTGCACAGATTCATAACATCTGGGTAGGTCTTTAAGAGGTGTCTGTAACCCCTAGCAAGCCTGACCAAAAAACAAAAGCAGCAAACCCAGATAAACAAGTTCAGAGATGAAACAGTTAACATCACCACAGAAACAACAAAATTCAGAACTCAATAAGGGACTATTTTGCAAACCTTTATGCCAACAAATTCGAGAACCTGGAAGAAATGGATGATTTCCTAGAAAAAAATTGATATCCCCAAACTCAACCATGAAGATTTAAACCTTCTGAACGGACCCATATCCAGCGATGAAATAGAAACAGCAATAAGTGATTTCCCATCCAAGAAAAGCCCAGGTCCAGATGGATTCACAGCAGAATTCTTCAAGGCCTTCAAAACAGAACTCATACCAATGTTTCTCAAACTCTTCAATGAAATTGAAAGATAAAGTTCACTACCAGACACATTCTATGAAGCCAGTATAACCCTCATCCCAAAACCAGGCAAGGACGCATCACGGAAAGAGAAGTATAAACTGATTTCCCTGATGAACATAGACGCAAAAATTCTCACCAAACTTCTCGCCAATCAACTTCAACAGGTCATCAAAAAAAGCATACACCATGAACAAACTGAATTCATCCCAGGGATGCAAAGTTGGTTCAATATACGCAAGTCAATTAATATAATCCACTATATCAACCAGAGCAAAGTAAAAAAAAAACACATGGCTATATATCTCTGGATGTGGAAAAGGCATTCGATAAAATCCAGCACCCATTTATGCTAAAAGCCCTGGAAAAACTGGGATTCCAGGGAACACTCCTGAATATAATAAAGGCAGTCTATGACAAACCAGCAGCAAGCATAATAAATGGTGAAAAACTAAAGCCATTCCCTTTAAAATCAGGAGCAAGACAGGGATATCTGCTCTCTCCCCTTCTCTTCAACATAGTACTAGAATTCCTAGCCAGAGAAATTAGGCAAGAAGAAAATATAAAGGGGATCCAAATAGGAAAAGATGAAGTTAAACTTTCTCTTTTCACAGATGACATGATCCTATACCTAAAGAACCCCATTGTCTCTACTCTACTCTTCAAAGCTACTAGAGCTGATCCAAAGCTTTGGAAAAGTTGAAGGATATAAAATAAACACTCAAAAAATCAATAGCATTTCTATATGCTAATGACCCAAAAGCCGAGGCAGAAATCAGGAAAGCAACTACTTTTGCAATTGCCCCCCCCCCAAAAAAAATACCTAGAAATAGCCTTAACCAAAGAAGTGAAAGACCTCTATGATGAGAACTTTAAAAACATGAAAAATGAAATTAAGGCAGAACTAAGGAAATGGAAAACCTCCCATGCTCCTGTATTGGGAGGATTAATATAATCAAAATGGCAATATTGCCAAAGGTTATCTACAAATTCAATGCAATACCCATTAATATCCCAACACATTTATTAATGAGATAGAGGAAGCAATCCAGATATTTATATGGAACAATAAAAGACCCAGGATAGTAAAAACAATCCTAAGTAGAAAGAACAGTGCTGGAGGAATTATAATACCCAACTTCAAGCTATGTTATAAAGCTATAGTAATAAAAACAGCTTGGTATTGGCACTGGAACAGGCCTGAAGACCAATGAAACAGAACTGAAGACCCAGAAATGAACCCACAGAGCTATGCCTACTTAATCTTTGATAAAGGAGCTAAAAAATAGGATGGAAGAAAGACAGCCTCTTTAAAAAAGGTGCTGGCAAAACTGGCTCAACACATGCAAAAAAATAAACTAGATCCTTATATATCACCCTGCACCAAAATGAATTCCAAATGGATTAAAGACCTCGAAATTAAAACTGATACCCTGAAAACACTAAAGGAAGGAGTAGGAGAAACACTTGGGCTCCTTGGCACAGGACAGAACTTCCTTAACAAAGACCCAGAAATGCGACAAATCAAAGAAAGGATGGACACATGGGACTGCATCAAACTGCAGAGCTTCTGCAGGGCAAAGGACATAGCTCGCAAGAAAAACAGAAAGCCCACAGATTGGGAGAAGTTCTTTACCGGCCATTCAATGGACGAAGGCCTCATACTTAAAATATATGCAGAACTAAAAAAAATTACATTCCTCCAAAACAAAACCGCAAAGGACCAATAGCCCCCTCAAAAGTGGGCTAAAGACTTAAAAAGAGACTTCTCTGATGAGGAAATGAGAATGGCCAAGAGACATATGAAAAAGTGCTCTACATCACTGGCCATAAAAGAAATGCAAATCAAAACAACATTGAGATTCCATCTCACCCCTGTAAGAATATCCTATATCAAGAAAACTAACAATGACAAATGTTGGAGGGGATGTGGCCAAAAGGGAACCCTACTTCATTGTTGGTGGGAATGTAAACTGGTTCAGCCACTCTGGAAAGCAGTATGGAGTTTCCTCAGAAGGCTAAACATAGAGCTCCCCTATGACCCAGCATCCCCACTTTTGGGCATCTACCCAAAAGACCACAAACAAGAACACACTAAAGCCACCAGCACAACAATGTTCATTGCAGCACAATTTGTCATAGCTAGAATTTGGAACCAACCCAGATGCCCCTCAGTAGACGAATGGATTAGGAAAATGTGGTACATATACACAATGGAATTTTATGAGTCTATCAGAAAGAATGACATTGCCTCATTCATAAGGAAATGGAATGACCTGGAAAAAATTATACTAAGTGAAGTGAGCCAGACCCAAAGAAAAATGGACTCTATGGTCTCCATCATAGGGAATAATCAGCACAGGTTTAGGCTAGTCACAGCAGAGGATCACAAGAGCCCAACAGCTATACCCTTATGAACACACAGATGATGCTAAGTGGAATGAACTCCATGTTATGGAAAGGACTGTTATATTACTGTTATAATTACTTTCAACATGCCATGTGAAACCATAGCTTCTATGATTGATCATCCTCTTGTATCTCATTCCTGTGGTTGTACCTGCACTATCTCTGTATCTTATCTGAGTACATTGGAAACCGTGTATACAAGTATTAGAACTAGGAAAGTGAAAGGGAATACCAAAATCGTGAGACACAGGGTAGAAAAGATAAACAATTACGAAAGCAATCCTTGCAAAACTGTTTAGTGTAAATCTACTTAACAACTCATGGGGGGAAAGGGAAAGGGGGAGGGGGGAGAGGGGAATGAGGGAGGAGGTAACATACAGTACAAGAAATGTATCCAATGCTCAACGTATGAAACTGTAACCGCTCTGTATATCAGATTGACAATAAAAAAAAAAGAGGTGGCTGTAGAGGATGCTAATCAAAGGCAATCACATGCTGGAATGAGTTGGCCTCTTTTCAATGATTTCAGTAGTGTCTGGTGTCAGGAAATGCCCAGTTCCTGTATATTTATTGTGATGGAACAACCTGCAAAACTCAGAAAAGGAAAGAGTAGCTGTTCTGGTTACCTTTTTCATTGGTCAATACCTGCAATGTTCTGGATTCCACAACTACATTCATCCTCTCTCAGCACCCTTTACTGTCTCCCTAACTTATATGCTTGGTTGTTTCAACACCATGCCAATAATGACTGCATCGGAGTTGAAATGGAGATGAGAAAAATAAGAATCATTTAAAGTCACTCTGAGTGGGAGGCAGGGCAGGGTTCCTTGAGAGGGTGTGCCATGAGCTCTTCTTTTTTTTTTTTTTTTTGAAATACAGAATTTTATTTAGAAACTGTTAAAAGTAGAAAAGACCCTGTCAGAGTAGACCAGGTGGAAAATGTGTTCACAATAAAATGGAATTTGGGGGCAACAAAAGTCTAAAAGGCCACAAAAGAGAAATAGCACCACTGTCCTTTCAACAATGGCTGGTTACTTGCATTTTCGGCATTGTTAATCAATGACTCTGGGGTTCCCTCTGAATTCCACACAAAGCATGCACTACACAACAATTTTATCATAAAATACCTTGCTTTCTACACGCATTTTCGGACAAGCTACCACCAGAAACAAATCAATACAAACACAACAGGGACTGAAGAATCTCAGTAGTGGGTGAAACATTTTGCAGAATTCTGCCAAACAAAGGGGCTCAGTAGGCCAGGGGCAAAGCAAATGAGGGAGAGGGAATGAAATCTTTTAAATATTAATAATTAATTCAGACACAGTACTGTATTTTCTGCAAAAGAAAACTGACATTCAATAACACACTAGTGAATTTTATCTCCAAAGAGATTAGTAGTATCCAGATAACAGTGGAGAGCTGTGCACAGCAGATGTGGAACACATCCAGCCTTGTAGAGCCAAGGTGACGCGATGGCTGTCAATGGTCATTCCCTGTGCCAGAGGTCCTGTGAGAACTTGCAGCATCATTACCTGCCTGCAGTACTTCCAACACTAAGCAGCAAACTGAAGCAGCCAAAGAGGAGGCCCCAGTGGACTTTAAAGGGAGCAGAGAAGAGAAACAGGTTCAATGTAAACTTTAAAAAACAGTAACATGCGATACAACTCCCATTTGAATCCCAGAGATGTGGGCAAGTTCCCAAAAGTAGTTGTGAGATTTAAAAAAAAAAAAACCACACAGAAAACTGGGGCTGGGAAGGTGGCTTAGTAGTAGAGTGCTAGCCTTGAGCAAAAAGAAGGCAGGCATTCCTGTTGCCCACGCCAGGATTCTGTCACACCACCACTGGGCCAGCCTTAGGAGTTGCAGTAGTTCTCTGTGTTGAAATGGGGGCCTCGGTGGAGTTGCACCGCTAGAGTCAAGAGGTTTCTTGCGTTTATTCAGAGCTGGAGAAACAAGGGTGGGATCCACTATGATTTTGTGACCTTGTCCGGCAGCTACAGGGTCATAGTCTTTTCCATCATAGTTCGCATCAAAAAATTTCTTGAACCACTGGACAAATTCAAAGTTGTCCTGAAACTTTCCTTTTACTAATTTATCCACAGGAATTATTTTGTCAACATCCATCCTCTTAAAATATGCTTGTAGTAGTTAGAAGTTCTGGATATATTCATGTTCTAGTTTTGCTTGGAATTTCACTTTCTTCAAGGCAATAGAGCCAGGGAATTGCATGTCCATAAATTGACAATAGGCAGCACCTGAGCACAACTGTTCAATCTTTGTCAGATTCAACTGTAGAGACTCATTGATCCAGGCCAGCATATCAGGTCGACTTAGGTTAACACTGGTTACTGACCTTGAATATACATTCATTGCCATCTTTGGCTCTCAGCAGAACTGTGTCCCTTACCCGTACCTGGCTCAGGTTCTGTCTTCATCTGTTCTAGCCATCTGACCTGCCTTGAATTCTTAAACACTGAAATGCATGTGAGGACTAGGGGCATTGGGAGTTTGGGATGGACAGACCCAGCCAGCTACGCAGGGCTCTGTGTGGTTTTGAACAGCTCTCAGATACCACAGGTTGGACAGGAAAGAGCAGCAGTGCTCAATGTGACCTGAGAATTGATCCAGGTTGAGACTTTCTCAGGGTGGATGAGAAAAAGGTCCCAGAAAGACAATTCAAATCTCCTTTCCTCTCTGGCATATTCCATCATCGCTTCTGGGCCTCAAGGCTTCCAGCCCTTGAGTCTACCACATAGACTCTCCATGGTACATCTGAGAAGGTATCACAGTCAGTAGACAAACTTGCTTTCTTTGGGTTTATAAAGTATCTTTAGACATTATGAACATGGGAGACCCATTCCTTAACCCATGGTTGTACCTGGAGCCAGGGATGCCTTCCCACTCTCAGCCTGGACAACCTCAATTTGTTTACCTATAAATAGAGAATATGAAACAACTACTGAGGGACAAATGAGACCCTCATGTAAAGAAATATCACAACGTCTGAAATGCAGATGTATTGCTAAATTAATGGTCAATTCTTAGGACTTGCTTCACTGAAGGTATAATTAGCAATTTCCTCAGTTGATTATTTCTGCTTTCTTCACGTTTTGTTCCTTACATTATGTCAAGTGCAACACTTTCAGTTCTCCAATTCTTCTCTCAGTTTTTACATTTTCTGAGTCTGCCTTTAATTCTTTTGCTGTTAGGCAGTTGTTATGATTTAATGAGATTACATTCTGTCTCTCACCTGGTTCTTCCCAAATGCTATGTCTAGTCTAAAAGATGACTTTGAATCTTTGCATACTACATATTCTGGGTCCTACTGAACATTTCTTGTGGATGTATTGTATACTTCTGCATTTATTTACTTACTTACTTATTTCCTCAGATCATTTCCTGTACTTTCTTGACTCTATTTTGTGTCTCAGACGGTATAGATGTCTGACTCTTGCAGCCTAAATTGTTAGACTCCCTATTCATCTAGCTTCTGGCTGCATTTGACGAGAGGAGGAAGTTGGGGGAAGATGGGCTGGCACAGGGAAAGGAGAGCCAAGGTGTTACTAACTTTGTGTTTTGGAAACTTGGGTAGTAGTTTTGGTAATCTGCAGCTTAACCCCTATTGTCTGATAACATTTTCTCTCAGTATTGCCCCAGCCTTCCTATTGTTTTAAATAAACCCTGGGGTGCCTGCTCAAACCCTACTTGGCTTCCCAACAGTTGCATGACCTGTGTGACCATTTATTCTGCTTGGAATTCCATCAATAGCTTCTTTTTCTACAGTGGCCATAACTGGTATTCCCTAATAATGTTGTCAAAATCAAAACACTTGGAACCTACTTTTGAATTCCTTTGTAGCTGTCCTTTCTGGTGCTTTCTCTGTTTCAGTTCATGGCACCATCACTTTACCTGATGCAATGATTGTATCCCTGAAGTTTTTTTTCTTCTTATATTTTAATCCATCTTCTCCCAAGCCAATCCTCTTAGCTTATCTCTTTGAGCAAATTCTAGATTTACCACTTCTTGTATGAAATACTGACTGAAAATAGCTATGCTTGCCCAACTCACCACTAACATATGTAGAGCTACCACGTTGTCCACAACAGTACTTACTAGTAACCACTATGTTTGCCTAAATCACCAGTAACTCCTTGTTGGGCCACTACAGTGATCTGATTTCCTCCTTCATCGCTAACCTCAGCAACCAGATTGATCTTTATGTTAACCACATTATGTTGCCTTTGACTAAAATCCTAGCAGTGGATTCTTACCTTGGTCTGAAAATACAGAAGAACCCAGAGTCTTGATTCTCTGTCCAGCCAATGACTTCCAGTATCTCAAGTTCTCCTTTTCCATAAAGCAGTATTTCTTTGAGCTGCATTGACCTCATAGCTGTTTCAAGAATTTATAGGAGATATAGCAGTGGCTGGGACTTTGCACTTGATGTTAACAACCCAGAGTTCTTTTTTCCGGTGTCCACATGGCTCTCAATCTCTTTCTGTCTGAGCTCAGATGCCACTTGATTAGTGATTTTTAATATTTATATTCTTATGTGTATATACATATGTGTATTACATACATGTACATATATATCCATCCATCCATATACATCCATATGGTTTGAATCTGTGTGGAAATGTGTGTAGAAAATACTTTATTATTGTCCATTCTTTCCTTCTGTTTTATTGCTTTCTATAACTTTCAATAGTTGTTTATTCTTCCCATTAGGTTACAAGCAAAATAGTAAGTATTTTCCTAAGTATATTCCAGTTTGAATAATGTATAACCTCTAAAAGGTGCGTTATAAAATTTTGGTAAATGCTCTGATTAGTATACAATACAGGCATGTTGAATGATGCTATGTTCCTCCTCTTCACAAATATTTAACACCAGTAAATACAATGCACATAGTCTGTTTTGCATCAGAATCCCACTGAGCAGTTTGTGTGGAGATGTGATTTGTGTTTATTTGAGGACCCAGGTGTTCTTTTCCAGTATCAGTGGACCCAGCTTTACAGGATCTGTGGGTTGGGTTGCAGGGAGGAGGGGCCATGTGAGGGGCCAGAGAGTGCTGGGGACAAGACTGATGACCCAGTGGTGATGACCCCACAGCCTCTGGGCTGCCCAGGGATCAATCTCCTTGGTTTACAGGTAAGGTTCACCATGGTGCTCTGTCAGAAGCTGCAGGGCCTGGCCAGAGCAGAGTCTCAGGGCACTTCCCAGTGGCAGGCTGTTGAAGACAGCTGAGCTAATCCACCCTGATTGGTTGTGCTGGTACCTGTCCATCCTCCTGGGCCACCTACAGATTCACTACCAACACCCTTCTTATTGGAGTGAGCAGTACTATGCAGGACTGCGGCCGGGAAGGCAGCTGTGGTGAGTAGCAGCCCTCTGTGCTCAGGATGAGGTCTGGTGCAGGGGTGATGGTGCTCTACATGTCTCTGCAGGCTAGACAGGTGGTTGCGCACAGGTCCTGCCTGGAGTCTGACCCAGGGTTCCTGCGCCTCCCTACTGGGCCTGGGCATTTGTTGTGCAGGGTTCCTGCGATACCTGGGTGTAGAGGTAATCCTATGCATCTCCCTACACTTTGGAGTTGGGGCTCTGGGCACTGGTCCAGCCTCCTCCTGGCTGTCTGGGATTTGTCAGCTAGTGAGGCCAGTTATTCACTAGAAAACCACAGGATAAGCTGGGAGTCTTCTGATTCTGCTGTCTTAGGCTGCTCCATCTTCCCTCTCAGAATCCTCGTTGGGAATCTGATATTTCTGCCACACTTGGCTCTTACTTGGCCCCAGACTGCACTTCCCTTCTCCTTGGGTGAAATCAAAGAAAAGGAGCACTACTTCATCATGTCTATACAAAGTCAAAAGAACCCATATAAAAGTATAAGGGCCAGAAGCATATTCTAAACCCAAGATTTTTGTTTTGTTTTGGTTTTATGTCAGGACTGGGCCTTGGACCTGTCCCTTCAGTTGTTTGCACATAGGCAGTGTTCTACTACTTGATCCACAGCTCCACTTCTGGCTCTTCATGGTTAGAGATATGTGTCCTATGGACTTTGCTACCCAGACTCCCCTTAAACCAACTTCCTTCCATCTTAACCTCTTATTTAGCAAGGACTACAAGCATGGTCCAGTCGTGTCTCAATCTAGTGTTTTTAACTCTCACACCATCTTCTCTAGAAGAACAAATTGTGGAGCATGTTGAAAAGTGAAGTGTTTTGGGAGAAGGAAAGAGTAAATGGATGACATGTTCATATCAGTAGCATCATCTGCCACTCTAATGGCCACCCATTGGTTTGCTGTGCCAGGTTCTACAGAATAGTCACTAGGTTGAAAGCAGCTACTCACAGATGCCAACTTGAACTGTGACAATAAACTTGCTGTTTCTTTTTCAGTCAGTGCATTTTTCTCCAGTCATAAGGGCCTTTTGGTGAATTGAATTTAGCATAATATGTAGCCCAGAGTTGAACAGCTCTTCCCTGGGTGAATATGTAGCTCAGTTGTAGAACGTTTTCCAATTTCCAGAAGGCCTTTCATTTGATTGCCTGCACCAAATAAGTAAGTAAGGAAAGAAAGAAAGAAAGAAAGAAAGATGCAGTCAGAATTTAAAGCAATGGGATGCAGGGCCAATATAGACTCATGATAATATGATCTCCTTACTAGAATTTTGAGGTGTATTATTGCCTGGAAAAATTACTCCAGGGTGGATTGCATCAGAAGGGGAGGATTGATTGACCTTTGTAATCCAAGAATCACTTTCTCGTTAGTCCTGGATTACTTAGTTTAAGCATGGATTTTATTTTTTAAACAGTGGTGTGGAGATATTATTATTATACTGTAGGAGTAATAATATAGTCTTGTGGGGTTTCAATATATGTGTACAAGTGTACATTGTTGCACAACTATGTATCGCCTCTGCAACCTATTTCTGGTGCATTTCACTTGGTAGGCCTTTTCTCCTGTTCCTTCTTTCTCTGGTAATAATGTATTTTCTGTCAATATAAATGACCTGGTTTCTGCCAAAATTTCAAATGAATGAGTGAGACTACGTTGATTCTTTTGTGTGTGTGTGTGTGTGTGTGTGTGTGTGTGTGTGTGTGTGTGGTGTGTGTATCTGCCCATCTTTCTGTCTCTCTCCTTCCTTCTTTAACATAGGAGAGTTATTTTGCCATCCGTTCATGTGCATTAATTCCTTTTCACTGATGATTTGTTTATCCACAAATTGTTTATCTAGTTATACATTTGGAAGAGTGGAGTTTCCCAACGTTTATCTATTACACACAAAGCTAGTATAAGTACTTTGATGTATATCTTAGTTCTGCTGTATGTACAAACATCTTTTTAAATGGTTACCTTTATTGTTTTCCCTGTAGGGAGTCTGGGCTCCAGGCCCAGCCTTTTTTCCCTAAGCATTTGCATGTGTTGAGGAGTGTCATACCACTACATCCTCAGTGTTCCTGGGGTCTTTGCTATACTGCGATTTCGAGTAAACCTGCCAGAAACTAGGATATCCTCAGGTGATGGTTGGAGACTTAGAGAAGACAGAGTGATTCTTTCTTCCCATTTTTTCCCCACCCAAGTGACAAACTTAAATCTTGACAGAGTTTAGGTGAAGAATAGAAGTGAGTAGCTAGTGGGAAGTAAGGCTCATAGCGCCTGAAAGAACACAAAAAGATTTGAGTTCCACAAGAAAGGGGACAGGTAGGAAGCTAAGCTGCTTTGGCACTTTTTTCCTCTCCCTGTTTCTCACCCTATCCAAGTGTATGACCCACCCACACTTCTCTGGGGACCCTTTAAATTTAAGGTGAGTTACTAAGTGGATGTGCTATGCTTAATTTGGTACATGTTAACTCAACAGGAGAATTTTTTAGGAAATGAATATTGCCTCTTTTTTCTTTCATAGGATTCTGCTTTCCAGAAAGTTTTTGTGAGTACATTAAGCTCTAGTGTAATTGTGGAGAAGTATTAATGGATTGCTTTGTTTAGATGACAATGTACTTCCTGGAGTTCCTGGTATGTTTGGTCCTGGGGATCCTACACTCCCAGGGGAGCAGAGGGACAGTATCAGCTGTGAATCCTGAAGTAAACATGACTGTGGTAAGTTTTCCCAAGTTACATGCTTTTAAAATGCAAGCATGACAAATGTGGTTCCCTTAATTATAGTTATATAGCTGTATGAAAGCAAAACTGTGATCTCTTAATAGCTCATTAAGTTTTCTCCACTTCCTCTGAATCTTAGATTCTGGAATGAGTCACGTTTATGAAATGAACTTCATGTGATTGTTGAAAACTCTGCACTTGTTAAGATACTGTTTTTTTTTTTTTATTAATCTATTTGAGTTTTGAGTTTCACAGAATTTCATTAAAGAGCAGTATGAAAGGATATTACAGCTCCTTAAGAGCATTATTACTAATGGTTGTCTAAGTGATACTTGGAACAAAGATCATGATTAAGAATTTCTAGTGCCCATGCTTTATCCCCAAAATCAAAGTATCTGAAAAGAAGTTTAGGTGAAATAAAAATAAGCCCTTAATTATTTAGTGCATTTCACAGTTGTTCTCATGTCAATTAAAAATCTTGAAAATATATTTAGGCCTAATATCAGAATGATACAGTTTACTAAAGCACACAATAGCTCTCAACTAGAGGATGAAGGTTTCCAGCTGAAGAATGAGCTTAGGAGTTGGAAAAGTTGATAGCCTGATAACAGGGTCTTTTTTTTTTTTTTTTTTTGCCAGTCCTCGGTCTTGTCCTAAGGGCCTGGGCACTGTTTCTGAGTTTCTTTTGCTCAAGGCTAGCACTCTACCACTTGAGCCCTTTATCTGTTTGATTTCTATTTATTTGGCATGGAGAATTCAAACCCAGGACTTCATGTATGCTGCACAAACATTCCACCATGAAGCCACATTCCCAGCCCTCATAATGAGTTCTTGAGGTTAACTTTTACAGAGAGAGAAAGAGAAAGAGAGAGGAGAGTCAGAGTCAGAGACCTAGAGAGACTGAGAGTTTGCCTCAACTGCCCCTGGACTTTCTAGTGTAATTGTTAATGGTCTGTTGATGAAAATGAATTTTTTTTTTGCTGTTTGATTTCTTATGCTAGGACCATGAAAACAAAGTATTACTTGCCTACATATTTAGAAAGAAAGGCAGTTATGGTGTTTTTATTTATTTTTGGATGGTTATGGGGTTGAACTCAGAATGGGTGCTATCTCTGAGTTTTTCAGCTCAAAGCTAGCACTCTTCAACTTGAGCCACAGGGCCACCTATAGTTTTCTGGTGGCTTATGGGAGCTAAGAGTCTCATGGAGTTTCCTGTTCAGGCTGGCTATGACTGTGATACCTAATTCTTACTTCCTGAGTAGCTAGGATTAGAGGCATGAGACACTACCAACTAGTGTAAAGAGTTTCTTTTGGCGTGGTATGCAGGATAGAATGAAGGCCTAAATCCAAGTGCTACAGCAATATTAGATAACTTGGTATAAAACATGCTAGAATGATGAAAACAAAGTTTAAGAATATATCTGTTCTTGTAGAGGATTTAGTTATATGATGAGCTGTTGGCTATGGTGAAGAGACACAAATATCAGTAACAGTTGATTTCCTAAATTACAACCCAGAGAATGTTATTATGGGCTGTTTTATCCTTTTCCTGTTCATAAGGGAAATTGGACCAGATTCTGTCCATAGAATGCGTGTTGCCTTTTCTCCTCCCAGATTCAAATGATAAGATACTGGGGATACGCTGGTGAGGAACATTTCGTGGAGACAGAGGATGGGTATATTCTGGGTGTTCACCGAATCCCTCATGGGAAAAAGAACCACTCTGAGCAAGGTATGGTGTTTTGTGCGGTAAGAGAGAAGAGCTCTTCAAGTAACCTCTTTAAGCTACCTTAACATTCCTCATTTCAATTCTAGTCTCCTTCCAAGAAGTCATTCTTTTGTGTTTCTAAAAGAAAAACTTTTAATTCCTATACATATTACACAGCTAGAAGCCTCCCCTTAGTTCAACATTATCATCAACTGTGTGTGTGTTGTTTTTTTTTTAGTAGCCACTGCTTGTTTTTGTTTCTTGGGGTTCATTTTGAAAAATATTATTTTATATGATCATATGCACATAGCTAATGAGCCTTGTGATCCTCTCCTAGGTATACTCTCCTTTAGTCTTACTCCCTGTGAATACCTAGAGACTTACAAACTTTAACACGTCCCGGTGTATTTTTTTGTCTTTTATCATCCAGTGTGTTCAATTTGTAGATTTATAGGCATACTCTAATTACCACAAATGAAGGAAAACATGCAAACAATGTTTCTAAGGGTCTAGCTAACTTGGCTTAACATAATTTTTTCCAAGTCTCTCAATTTGTTTATGAATGGTAATATATCATTCTTTCTGATGAAATAGTAGAATTCCATTCCACATTCACTTTTGTCCACTGAGAAGCACCAAGAAGTCATTCTTCCCATTTCTTTTTCTGGACATTAAAATTTTATTTTATTTTATTGTCAAACTGATGTACAGAGAGTTTATAGCTCCATACATTAGGCCTTGGGTACATTTCTTATGCTGTTTGTTACCTCCCCCCTCAAACCCACCCCTTTCCCTGTCCCTCCATGAGTTGTTCACTTGGTTTGCACCAAATGGTTTTGCAAGTATGGCTTTTGGAGTCGTTTGTCTTTTTATCCTTTGTCTCTCGATTTTGATATTCCCTTTCACTTCCTTAGTTTTAATACCAGTATATACAGTATCCAGTGTTTTCAGAGGAGATATAGTGATAGCTCTATTACAACCCCAGGAAGGGATACAAGAGGATCATCAACAATAGAAGCTATAGTTTCACAGGGTGTGTTGAAAGTAATTAAAACAGTGATATAATAGTCATTTCCATAACATGGAGTTCATTTCACTTAGCATCATCTTATGCATTGATAGGGGCATAGCTATTAGGCTCTTGTGATCCTCTGCTGTGACTAGCCTAAACCTGTGTTAATTATTCCCTATGAGGGAAACAATAGAGTCCATGCTTCTTTGTGTCTGGCTCACTTCACTAAGTACAATTTTTTCCAAGTCCTTCCATTTCCTTATGAATGGGGCAATGTCATTCTTTCAGATAGAGGCATAAAATTCCATTGTGTATATGTACCACATTTTCCTGATCCATTCGTCTACTGAGGGGCATCTGGGTTGGTTCCATATTTTAGCTATGACAAATTGTGCTGCGATGAACATTGTTGTGCTGGTGGCTTTAGTGAGTTCTTGTTTGAGGTCTTTTGGGTAGATGTCCAAAAGTGGGGATGCTGGGTCATAAGGGAGCTCTATGTTTAGCCTTCTGAGGAAACGCCATACTGCTTTCCAGAGTGTCTAAACCTGTTTACATTCCCAACAACAATGAAGTAGGATTCCCTTTTGGCCACATCCCCTCCAACATTTGTTATTGTTAGTTTTCTTTTTTTTTTTTTTTTTTTGCCAGTCCTGGGCCTTGGACTCAGGGCCTGAGCACTGTCCCTGGCTTCTTCCAGCTCAAGGCTAGCACTCTGCCGCTTGAGCCACAGCACCGCTTCTGGCCGTTTTCTGTATATGTGGTGCTGGGGAATCGAACCTAGGGCCTCGTGTATCCGAGGCAGGCACTCTTGCCACTAGGGCATATCCCCAGCCCCTGTTATTGTTAGTTTTCTTGATAAAAGACATTCTTTCTGGGGTGAGGTGGAATCTCAATGTTGTTTTGATTTGCATTTCTTTTATGTCCAGTGACATAGAGCACTTTTTCATATGTCTCTTGGCCAATCTCATTTCCTCATCAGAGAAGACTCCTTTTAAGTCTTTAGCCCACTTGTTCAGGGGGCTGTTGGTTCTTTGAGGGTTTTTTATGGATTAATTTTTTTAGTTCTGCATATATTTTAGATTTGAGGCCTTTGTGTCCTATTTTACTCCTTTTGCATGGACATAGTTTAGCATAGTCTATCATTTTGAATTCTGCCTCTAACTTTTGTTATCCTCTTAGCTTTTTGCACAGTCACTCTCATTGTTGATGGCTGATTTATGACACCACATGGATTGCACTTTAATTATTTGTCCAGTTGACAATTAGCTTATTGTTTTGTTATGATAAAGCATGAACTGAAAGCACAGGGAGGTATTCGCTTACTTTGAACAATGTGTTATGTACTGTCCTTCATACTTTATTATCTTCCTTTTCTTCATTTTTGACTTCTACTTTATTTATTTTTCATATGTTGTGGGGCTTACACTTGGGAGCTAGACATTAACTCTGAGCTTTTCTGTTCAAGGCTAACATTCTACCACTTTGAGCCACAGGTTTTGTTGTTGTTGTTGTTGTTTTGTTTTGTTTTAAGATGGTCTCACTGTGGAGTCCAGGCTGGCCTTGGACCCTTTATCCTCTTACCATAGCCTCTCATTGCTAGTACCACAGACATTCCCCATAATGCCAGGCTTAGTGATCTCATTCATTCTCTTGAACTATTATTTATGAATCTGAGGCTCAGGCTGGCTAAACAGCAAATGAATATTAGAAGCTGATATAGATTGTACCCTGTCTGTATGTCAGTCACTTGGTTTGTAACTTCTCACAGAAGAATTTCACAGATCATTGTTCCTTATAAGGTGCATATTATCATAGTCACTCTGTAGGGATGATAGACATTTTGAGTATTATTCAAGGTTTCTTGTCAAAGCTTGAGGAGAACCTGTGCTGAGCCCAGGTCTGTCTGACTCAAGGATATGTAATGTAAGCTATATGGGGATAGTGTTTTGTTCCTACAACTTTTGTTCTTTGCTCTGTCACTAATTCAACACATTTTACATATATTAATTAATATATGTACAATATGTACAAAGGGACTTCGCTGGGATATTTCCATACATGCATGTCCTGTAGCTTCTCATGTTTAAAAAGATGCCTAACATATAGTTGGCGTTGAATAAAGGTTTGTTTAGCTATTGAATGTTTTCAATACTCTAGGGAGTTGAGCTCAGGTTTCTTTCATTTCCAAGTCTTGTTTTTCTCATGTTCTATCACTATCTCAGATGAATAGAAAATAAGTGTATGTAGACACATTTATGAATTCAGGGTGTTTCTTTAGTTTAAGTTTTATTCAATTTAAGTTTTACACGTGTGTTTGTGGTGTGTGTGTGTGTGTGTGTGTGCATGTGTGTGTGTGGCTGGCTTGCTGTTTGTTTGTGCAGATATGAGGGCTTCAACTGGGGGCCCTGTGACCCTTCTTAAGCTTTTTCGCTCAGGGCTGGCACTCTACCACTTGAGCCAGAGCTCCACTGCTAGTTTTTTGCTAGTTAATTGGATATAAGAGCCTTAGGGATTTTTATGTCTGGTCTGGCTTTGATCCTCATATTAAGTTCAAAAAGAGGAAAATAAGGGAAGAAAAAGAGTAGACAAAGAGATGGCTCAACACCAGCACAGGTTTGTTATGTAAACAACAACAACAACAACAACAACCTGCAAGGGTAGGCTTGCATTCAAAACTAGAGACTCTCTCTTTGCTTTACAATCTCAACTGTTTATAGTGGGTTTGAGAGAATGCTAGAATTATCTAGTGGAGGCATTTGAAGGTAATTAATGGTGAAAGAAATGGTGAGAAAGAAGGTCAAGGCTGAAGGCAGAAATGGAGTAGGGCCAGGATTTCTGCTCAACAATTAAACTGGGAGGAGATTTAGATCTGGTATCTGCTAGGTACATTTATGTAGCCTGAGAAAGAGGGCAAGGTGAGAGTGTCAGTGAATCAAGGCACTGTTCTATGGCCTTAAGATAAGGACATCTAGCCATGTGGAGCTTACCCAAGTGCCTTTTGTTTTTATTACTAATTAGGACAGGTAAGATAAAAGAGGGGAGGAAGGCTCTCTGGCTAGAGGAGCAATATTGTCAGTGGTGGGGTTCCGGATTAAAGGCGGGAGGTCTGGTTAGGTATTCCTGGCCCAGGAGTTGAGGAACCTGCTGCTAATGAAGCCATTTGAGAAGAATATTGTCGACATGTTTTGTGGGGATGTCTTTCACAAAAAAAGGATCCAGATGTTGGAAAAAATTTTTGGAGACAAGGTTAATAATGTATGAACTTAACACATTTTTAGGAGTAATATAAGTAGGGGCCTCAGTTTTGGTGCTACACAAATGAGCCATGTAGACAGTGAAGAGCAGCCATCCCTGGAGTGGGCTGTTAATTCTCTGAAGGGGAAACTGAGGACTTTGAGCTACTTTGTTGTCTCTGGGAGGTGCCAATCTCATTCACAAAAAGGCAACATTCTTCCCTTCAGAAGACACTGATTCTACTCTTTGTTGGGCTAAGTAAGTCCATTCTCCTGCAGTTTGAAATCTCATGGCTTCCAGGGAGCTTTTCTCTCTGGAGGTCAGTTATACCGGATGAATATGTAATCTATGGATGTTTGAACTGCTGTTGAAAGAGATTGATTGTGTATTTGAGTGGTAATAGTACCTGATATTCCAGTGCCCATTCCACTTGCACTCCTTGACTGCAGGTAGAAGAGGAAGGGCTTGCCTTGCCCTTTTTGATCCAAAATCATCAAGCTCTCAGAGTAGCTAGGATTCCAGGTGTGAGCCATTAGTGCCAGGCTCTCAGCTGGTTTTCTTTTCTTTCTTTCTTTCTTTCTTTTTTTGCCAGTCCTGGGGCTTGAACTCAGGGTCTGAGCACTGTCCCTGCATTCTTTTTGCTCAACGCTAGCACTCTGTCATTTGAGCCGACAGTGCCATTTCTGGCCTTTTTTTTTTTAAGAAAAAAAATTAACTTTTCTTTATTTTATTTTTTAAATTTTATTTTATTTTCTTATTTATTGCCAAAGTGATGTACAGAGAGGTTACAGTTTCATACGTTAGACCTTGGGTACATTTCTTGTATTGTTTGTTACCTGACCCTCATTGCCCCCTCCTTCTCCCCTTTTACTCTCCCCCCATGAGTTGTTCAGTTGGTTTACACCAAATGGTCTTGCAAGTATTGCTTTTGGAGTCATTTGTCTTTTTATCCTTTGTCTCTCGATTTTGATATTCCCTTTCACTTCCCTAGTTCGAATACCATTATATATAGTTTCCAGTGTACTCAAATGAGATACAGTGGTAGTTATGCAGGTACAACCACAGGAGGATACAAGAGGATCATCAACAAAAGAAGCTATGGTTTCACATGGCATGTTGAAAGTAATTACAACGGTGATATAACAGTCGTTTCCATAATGCAGAGTTCCTTTTCTATATATGTGGTGCTGAGGAACAGAACCCAGGGCTTCATGCACTCTTGCCACTCGGCCATATTCCCAGCCCTCTCAGTTGGTTTTCATGGGTGGGAGGATGCCTCTCTCTCTCTCTCTCTCTCTCTCTCTCTGTCTCTCTCTCTTTGTCTCTGTCTGTCTGTCTGTCTCTCTCTCTCTGTATTTATCTCACACTAGAGCTGGTGACTGTCAGTTCAAGTGTGAGTCTGTACCATAAGACATACAAGTGGTCAGAAATTTAAGCAGTAAGTATCATTAGAAACATCATTCAGGGCTGGGAATATGGGTTAGAGGTAGAGTACTTCCCTAGCATGCATGAATCCCTGGGTTTGATTCCTCAGTACCACATACACAGAAAAAGCCAGAAGTGGCCCTGTGGCTCAAGTGGTAGAGTCCTAGCCTTGAGCAAAAGGAAGCCAGGGATAGTGCTCAGACCTTGAGTTCAAACCACAAGACTGGTAAAAACAAACAAACAAACAAACAACAAAAAGAACAAAGAAATATCTCCCAATTATGGTTTCCCTAAATTGGCTGACAACTTGACACTGAGAGACCACCTTCTATAAGCTTAACTGCAAATGTTCCAGAGGAAGATTAAGTCTGCAATGACAAGAGACGTAAAATTAGCTATGGTGAATGTTTGAAACAATAACTGATTAAACAATGTAGGTATTTCTGTTGCAGATAGTGTTTTATGATACTAGTTAATATTGACATTACAGATGTCATTTAACTTTTTTTTATTATATCTACAAGGAACACGCGGACTCAAGCCTGTTTCATGTAGTCACATTATTTTAGAAGGTCCCTGCTTGGTTCGGTAATATCTTTTTAACTTTATATCTGAGGTAGTTATATACTTTAGGAAAAGAAATATTAGACATCAACCATTGGCATTATAGTTTTTCATATTTAATCAACTAAAAGTGATGATTTAAAGGTTCTTGACATGAGCAGACAAGTGAACTCTGACTTAGTTAACATTGAGGATGTCTTCTTGTGTGTGCTGTGTGTGTGTGTGTGTGTGTGTTTGTTCAAACTTGAGAAGTTTAAAAACATACAAGCATTTGTTTTAATAGAGACAAAATGAGAAACATCAGGGCATTAATCCTGATCTTTCAAAAATCTATAGATAAGCTTTGAAATGAAATAAATCACATAAATATATATATATAAATGTTTATCTTTTTGTATATTCCTTAATTTTTGTCTTTGTACTGGGATTCAATGTACAAAGTTGCATGTGCTGAGCACACACTTTATCACTGAGCTACAACAGAACCCCCTTTGTATATGTTCTTGTGTGAAGACAAATTTATAATCTCTTATCATTGTTGAGGTAATTTTTAACATACTATGTGAAATTACTTCTTTTTCTTTTGTTTATCTTCCCTATGGTTTAGCCTCTGTTGTCACTCTATTTGATTTTGGTACCCTGGGTATTGAATATATGTTTTTCTGAATTAGGGAAGTGAAGGGGAACTTCAAAATGGTGGGGAAAAAAAGGCTAAAAGGCAAACCAATGCAACAGCAATACTTACAAGACAGTATGTTCTAAACCAACTGTATATCTTGGGGTGAGAGGATTGGGAAAGAGGGAAGGTGGGAGAAAAATGAGGAGGAGGTAAACAGTTTGACAAGAAATGTACTCACTACCGTACCCAAGAAATTGTAACCCTTCTGTACCTTGACAAGGCATTTTTTTTAAAAAAGATTGTTTGCTTCTGTAAGAAATAACCAAAGTGCTTACAAAGTAGCTCTGCCATTTTGCTTTCCTACTAGCAGCGATGTGAATTTCTATTGTTCTTCCTTCTTGACAGCCATTGGTGGTGTCAGTGTTTTCAGCTTTTAGCTCTTTATGCCTGTAGTGGCATCTCATTGTTGTGTGTTAGTATTTGATTTTTCTTTTTGGCACAGGGTGTGTACTCAGGGGTGTCACACTTATCTTTCCAGCTCAGTGGCTGATGCTGTCATTTAAGTCCAACATTTATTGTGGGATGGAACCTCACAGACTTTCCTCCCCAAGTTGGCTTTTGACCCTTAATCTTCAGATCACAGCCTCCTGTATAGCTGGGATTGCTGGTGCCTGACATTTACAACCATTTTGTGTGACTTATTTACTTATAAATTATGGTGAGAAATTCAATTATTGGAGCAAAGTATAGAAACACATTGCACATTTTTAAAAAGAAGTAAAATATTTTTGAGGATTAAGTCAGTGTTTATTTTTCTTTCTTTTTTTTGGCCAGTCCTGGGGCTTGGACTCAGGGTCTGAGCACTGTCCCTGGCTTTTTGCTCAAGGCTAGCACTCTACCACTTGAGCCACAGAGCCACTTCTGGCCATTTTCTATATATGTGGTGCTGGGGAATTGAACCCAGAGCCTCATGTATACGAGGCAAGCACTCTTGCCACTAGGCCATATCCCCAGCCCCAGTGTTTATTTTTCCAGACATGTTAAGGTAATATAGATTAAGCTGGGCACTGGTAGTTTATCTCTGTAGTCCTTGCTACTCAGGCGGCAGAGAGCTGAGGATCATGGTTTAAAGGCAGTCCAGATAGGAAAGGTCATGAGACACTTAACTTCAATTAACTGAGAAAAGGCTTGTAATAGAGCTATGACTCAAATGGCACAGCACAGTACACAGGCCCTGAGTTCAATCCCCAGGATACCTCCCCTGCCTCTTCCAAACACTTACACATGCAAAGTAATCCTGTTTTGTTTCTAACTTGTAGATACTGTTTCCAACATATATAGTGCTATGTAATGGGAAATATCACCTCAACATTTTAATTAGTTTTAATTTCATTATATGTTTTAGTAGTTTTATATCAATTTTGTGTATTTATATACCATATTCGGTTTGAAACATAGTTTCCATCCTTAAATGTGAATTTTTTTTTCAGTTCCCAAACCAGTTGTGTATCTTCAGCATGGTCTGCTAGGTGATTCCAGTAACTGGGTCTCAAACTTGGACAACAGCAGCCTGGCCTTCATCCTTGCTGATGCTGGTTTTGATGTGTGGATGGGAAACAGTCGAGGAAACACGTGGTCTCGGAAACACAAGATTCTCTCAGTTACTCAGGATGAATTCTGGGCTTTCAGGTACATTACAGTTGCGTATGACTTGGGTTTGTTTCTGTAGCATTTAAGAAGCAGGCAGATACACAGGAATTCAACAGAAGAGGCCATCCATAAATAATAATCAAACTGTATGAGTGAAGATACTAGTGTCTTTTGAAAGTTTTAAACCTTGCCAAGAACTTAGTACTGAATATTAAGGTAAGTTAGAAAGAAATAAGAACATCAATAATTAGATTCAGTTGGGAATTTTGGCATTCCTTGTGTGTCGGGTTCTATAGAGTCTGATACCCTTCCTATCTCTTCCATAAACACATTCCCAAGGTGCTCATTTTTCTTCCTTTCAGAAACTCTTCTCTGTCTCTTACTTCTGTCTCCCTCAATAGGTGACATATGATAGTGTATGTATTAAAAAACCTCATATCTGATTCATTATTTATGACATGGGAATAATGAACACCTATCTCATAATGTTTTTGGAAGGCTGATAGTAGAAGGTCCAGGTAAAGGAACTTTCCCAGAGCCTTGCATGGTGTAAAATATATGGGAACAATTGGCTTTTCTGATCTTGATGTCACACACGAACACCACCCCCCCCCCACACGCATATACTCAAACACAAGCAAGTACCCACCTAACTGGTTTTTGACTATAGTTAGATTGAGGTATTAGCAAAAGTCAGCATTGTGCATTTCTCTAGTCTTGCCTTCCATTTATACAACCAGACTCTCTCTAGGGACATGGAATCATATAAGAACTTCTATCAAAACACCTCTATCAGAGTAAGTTTATTGATACCTGTTTGTGATAGTGAAAAACTGGAAAGTACACAATTGTATGCTAGTAATAAGTGTCATAAATGGGCAATGAGAATGTGGTGTATTAACGTCATAAAGTGTGACTAAATTGCTACAACTCCATGCACCAACGTGGATGAAACTAAGTATAGCCACAGACAGTACACAGAAAGGTCAGGTTAATAGTTCTGTTTCACAGGCACACCTGGAGTGGAATCTGTATCCTAGGTAAGGTTTAGTTTCCTGAGCTCAGAGCTGATTTACCCAGATCATTATGTGATAGTGCCTCAAGTTCTAAGCTTAGTATTTGTGTTATCTTCTGTTTATGTACCAGTTCAATGAAAGAGTTCTTGTTTGTTTGTTTTTGGATTATAGTTTTGATGAGATGGCAAAATATGATCTCCCAGCTTCCATTGACTACATTCTGAATAAAACTGGCCAAGAGCAGTTGTATTATGTGGGTTATTCCCAAGGTAGCACCATCGGTATGTATGTAGTAAGGACTTGAAAGTTGATATAATGGCTATAATACAGAGTTCACATTCATTTTTATAAGACAAATATAAACATCTCACAAGTTCAAATCTAGTTCTTTTTTAATGTCAAGAAGTGATTATGAATGGTCAAAGGATATCGGGATTTTATGTTATATCAAAACTCAGATTTTGCTATAAATTTCTAAATATGGTATTTGTAGTTCTCTTCAAACTGAAAGGATTAATGTGACCCACATTCTTTTGTATATTTTTCCAGTAAAGCAATGCAAGCATGTGAGAGGGATGAAGTGAGGTAACTTTCTTAAGGTTAGAGACTTGAAAATGGAAGCAAGAGGACTTGCTAGCTTTTTATTCCTATTTCTTTTAAAACATTTATTTATTGTCAAAGTGGTGTACAGAGGGGTTACAGTTTCATGTTTAGTGGAGAGATTGGGGGTGTGGCTAAATCACAGAGCACTTGCTCAGCGTATGCAAAGCTTTGGGTAATACGTAGTACACAAAATCTGAGTAAGTAAGTAACTAACTACATAAATAAATAAGGAGAGAGAAGGAATAAAAGAGGTAAAATTTGTCTGACAAGTTATACTTTATTTACACTTTTAAGAATCTAGATGCATATTTTATTTTAAGTTGATTACAAAATGAACATGTTGTAGAAAAATTAAAAGCATAGAAAAGTTTAAGAAAAAATATATTACCCATCATCCTAATAAGCAAATTTCTCTAAGGAGACTCTAGGGACCTGCTTCATAATTCAATTAATTGCCCTCTTTAGTCTTTAATGAAGAACACCTTTGTCTTCATATCATGTGATCTGTTTACAATCCATTGCTACATGGAGAATTAGTCAGGATGGTTTGAAAGATTTTAGTCTTATCGATATATTGATATCTGGTTAAATTACCCCACTTTCAGGAGCATGGAAGTGGATATCCTTCTCCATTTCTGTTTCTTCTTCAAGTCCACTTTACTTGTGTCCTGTCTCCCAGGGTTTTCTTTTTTTAAGGTAGTACATTTTTTAAGTTACTTCATTTTTTTCCTTGCCAGTCCTGGGGCTTGAACTCAGGCTGAACACTCTCCTTGCCTTCTTTTGGTCTCTTGCACTCTAGCACATGAGCCACAGAGCCACTTCTGTCCCAGGGTTTCCTAAAGTAACATTCAGGAGCCAAGTTGTAAGAACTGACCAAAGAGCAGGCTATATGATACCTTAGTGACAGGGACTTCTAAATGTTTGAGTGCCCCTTGGGTGATGGCTGGCTATTTGTATGGTCTGTGAATTAGGGATGGAGGGCAGACTTGGAGATTCAAGAGATTGAGAGCAGGGCTCCTGATGCGTTACTGACTTACAGTTCCCATTGTTTAAAGAAAATGAACAGATTTTGTGGATCTGCCATTCTGGAGCTCTTTCCAGGCCTTTGTATATTTAGATTGAAAACAGCACTTTGTGGATGCTTGATTTTCTAGTTTGATGAAGTTCCCAGCTTGCAAGGCTTCATTTTGGGTGCTCTGTCTCCTCAGGCAGTGCCTCTGCACTGTTCCCTTGCTGCTACTCAAGGGCCTCCTGCATGATTCTTGATCACTCCCCCTTTTCTGAGGAGAAATGTCCCATATGACGCTAATCCTCTTATCTTCCTTTTTGTTCCCACAGGTTTTATAGGATTTTCACAGTTTCCTGAGCTGGCCCAAAAAATCAAAATATTCTTTGCCTTGGGTCCTGTGATTTCACTGGATTTCAGTTTCAGCCCTCCAGTCAAGTTCTCAGACGTCCCAGATGTTGTCTTTGAGGTAATTGGCTGCCCCCCATCTTTTCCCTCCTCACAGATTTCTTGTTTAGTTTGAAGCACTGCTTTTTGGAGGGAGATGCTGCTGTCCTCTGTGTTTGCTCATCCTTCCTTGCTATGACTGGGGACCTGTGGAGGCATAGCATTTGCAGATACTGCAGCTGTAGGTACTCATAGCTAGCATGCTAGTCCAGGTCTCTACCCATTCCAGAGGAAATGCTATTTACTATGAGCCTGGGTAGCTTTTGATTCCAGGACATAAGCTCTTGCATAAGATAGTGAGAGAAAATGGGAGACAGGGTATGCACTATTTCCACAGGCCATCTTATGCACACATAGATGATATAGAGATATTATTTTCCAATATTTCCACTATACACATCAGCCCTCAGCACATAAATCTGCAGGCCCAAGTTATAGTCAATGGGGAAGCAGCATTTAAGAGAAGATATTTTAAGTCCTCTGTAAATGTAAGGGACTTTATGTGTATATTACATGTTTTCTGCCAGTTTAGGGGCTTGATCTCAGGGCCTGAGCACTGTCTCTAGTTTCTTTTTGCTCAAGGCTAGCACTCTACCTCTTGAGCCACAGAGCCACTTCTGGACTTTTCTGTTTGTGTGGTGTTGAGGAATCCAACCCAGGGCTAAGCAAGCACTCTACCAGTAATCCATGTTCTCAGCCCCGTTTCATGCATTTTTATACATACCTGTACACAAATGAAATGTTTTCCACAAAGCTACAGGATCATGCAACATGCAAGGTTCTTTCATTAAAGAGAAGCTTTCTTCTCTAAGATTCTAATAGAACTGAACATTTCCTGATAACTTGCAAAGTGACAGTTCAAACCATTATATTAGTGATGGTGGTTCAAACCAACTTAGATATTCCCAAGCATGTATAAATGTCTATCAGTATAATTTATGTATAGTGCATAATTCTGGATAATGATAATAAGCAATTATCCCTGGCTTATGTACTTACCTTAGTATGATTCTGATCATTATTTTTGAGTTTACTCCTACTCGTGAAAGGAAAGTTCTGTCTAATGGATTATGTTGTGTGCAAGCAAAACCTCACAGCTCATAGTCACTGAAGCAAGAGTTTCCCGTACCACTAGGTTGTAAAAGAACACTGTACTCATCAAGCCTGAGACAATGTCATTTGTCCTCTTCAGGTCTACCCTTTTATACTTAGGTGACCACTTGTATTAGTTTGCTAGAGCTTAGAGGACAAATGTGCTCCATGCCTCCTCCCTACTGGTAGTTGTTGGCAATCTTTGGTTATTCCTGTTGGTGGAAGCATCATTCCAATTTTTGCCTTCCTCTTCTCTTGGTCTTTCTTTCTGTGTCTAGCTATTTCCATCTCCACATTTTCCCTGTCCTTGTGGCTATCCATTTTTGCCTTATTCTGCTATAAAGATCCTATCTCCAAGTAATGACTTTCTAAAATGCCGGCGGTTAAGAACTGTATATCCATTTTATAAAGGAATAATAATAATAATCTCTGAAATTGCCTTCCATTTCTAAGTGTCATGAGCAAGAGATTGATTTGATTTTAATACAGAATGAGATTTTTCCCATTTCCTATTGCTCATTGCATACCTTGAGAATGTAATGATTTCCCTGGTAGGACCTGGTCACAGATTCCTGAACTAGTTAGGCACACTGTAGACTGGTTTCAACAAACATCTTTTCTAAACTATTAGGCATGTCACCTGTTATCGTTTGTAAGGATTCCACTCTGCCCTTGTAGAATGAAAACATCCAGCAGTAACATATAATGTGTCTGTTTCAATAAAACTATCCATATAGAGGTATGCTATGAAGGGAGCAGGAGGAAGGGATGAAACAGATTAATTAAAGGAAACAGTTTGATATTAGGAGATGGAGCGTGTTCTGGAAATAGGTAATGGTGATTTTTGCAAATATACATGCTGCAACTGATCTGATTATAGAAAGATGATTAAAATGAAAAAGTTTTGCATTAAACACTATTTATCATTGCAAGAAACACTTAAAAATTCCAAGCAAGGGCTGTATGTAGCTCATATTGATGCATATGTGTACAGGTCTAGAATGGCACTGAACTATCCCAACATACACAATCTTCACTATCCAGAAGTCACTATCAGCCATTACAGAAAACTGACTGGGTTTGGCCGTAGGACTGAGGGTCCTTACTTTTGCCCTTGTAAACTTCTGCTATAATCGCATTTAATTGTCTGCATTTTCACTCTGAAATCCAATTCCATGTCTAACATACCTGAATTTGTTGAGTATCCTGGTTTGGACGTTGCCTTGTCTCCATTTTGCTCCTGAGGCTACAGATAAAGACGTTTGTGAGTCTGTGCTTCCTCAGGGAGCTGGGAACCTTCCATCCCAGCAGGCAATACTGAAATAACTTGGATTGTTTTCTTATTTATATTTTATTTTTAAATTGGTTTATTTATTGTCAAAGTGGTATACAGAGGGGTTATAGCTTCATACATAAGGCAGTGAGTAAATTTCTTATCAATCTTGTTACCTCCTCCCTCATTTTCTCCCACCTTCCTCCCTCCCAAATTCCCTTCCCCTCACTCCATGAGTTGTACAGTTGGTTTACAGCATATAGTTTTGTAAGTATTGTTGTTGCATTGGTTCATGTTTTACCCTTTGTCTCTCTCTCCATTTTGAAGATCCTATTTCCTTCCGTCCTTCTGATAAACATGTACACAATACAAAAGGTACCAAATTTAGTTACAGTGACATCAGGCAAAAAGACATTTGGGTCTGTGCTTCTGCAGGGAGTTGTGGAAGCTTCCATTGCAGCAGGAAATGCTGAGATAACGGTGGGATTCTTTGTGTTTTCTAGGACATATGTGGGCACAATGAATTCCTTCCGCAAAGTAGAGTCTCAAAATGGTTCAGCACCCACTTTTGCTCCCATGTTATTCTGAAGGAGCTTTGTGGAAATTTCCTTTACCTCTTGTTTGGATTTGATGAGAGGAATTTAAATATGGTATGTAGAGTGACACTTAGAATTGATTTATGTATTCTATGTTTTTTTTCTTTGAATGTGCTTATTTAGGATTGATTTATGTATTCTATGGCTTTTTTCTTTGAATGTGTTTATTTCGGATGATGAAGAGGACACAATTATGACCTTGTTAGATCTGAAAGTCCTTTCTTCGAACAGGAACAAGAACGATTTTCAGCCAGTGGTTATGGTGGCATCTCTTCCACGTAGTTGCTTTTATCCCATGTGGAGAGTTGAATATGAGGACATGTCACAATTTAAGCCATTATATTTATATATTTCTTTTAAAAAAAGTGTTTATTTCAGTTTGTAGTTTCCATTATATATAAGCAAATACTTATGTATATTTGTATATACATATGTACATATATGTTAATAGTTGCACAAACTGATATAGATATGTATATATGTATTTTAATAACAAATACATGTTATAGAAGTTCTTATAGATTTATGTTATATACGTATTCATTTGTTTTATTAAATGCAAATCACTGGGCAGAAATAACCTTTTTATATACCTATGTCCAGTTAGAAATGATGAAAGTTGAAAATAGGTTTTAAAAGTCTGAAACAAAGCCAGGTATTTTGGCCCTTTGTACAGTCCCAGGATTTAATGGATGACGGCACAAGGATCATGAGGTTTAGGTGAGCCGGGCCTAATTAGTAGACCCTGTGTCAAAACAAAAATTGTGGAGTAAGGGCAATTACAATCATTTTCTTTCTTTTTTTTATTTTTATATTTTTAAACTTTTTTTTTCTTTCTTTTTTTTTTTTTTTGGCCAGTCCTGGGCCTTGGACTCAGGGCCTGAACACTGTCCCTGGCTTCTTTTTGCTCCGCCATTTCTGGCTGTTTGCTGTATATGTGGTGCTGGAGAATTGAACCCTGGGCCTCATGTATAGGAGGCAAGCACTCTTGCCACTAGACCCTCTCTTCAGCCCCTATTTTCTTTCTTTTTGTTAAAGGAAACTTGATTGTCATTTAAAATTTTGCAAGTTCAGGAGAACATAAAGAAGAAAATGAAAATGGCCTGTGATTGCCAACTATATTGTTCCATATCCACTCAATGCATATTCATAATTTATTGGACATATTTACAATAAAAATTCTTTTTCATGGTATTCTCATATATTTGAGATTGTAGCTCTGTAGTGTTTAATTCTTGGCAGGATAAAATGTGTTGATTTTTAGTATAACCTTAATGCTGTTTTTCATTCTTTAATTTGTCCTGTTTCTCATTCAGTCGAGAGTAGATGTGTATGTGGCACACATTCCTGCTGGAACTTCTGTGCAAAACATGTTACACTGGAAGCAGGTAGGCATTTTAGGAGTATAGCTGGATTTGGGTAAACTGAGATGTTGGAAAGTGGCAAGCATTGGCTGATGTACCTCTCTCTCCAGCTTTTCTCACACTTGAAAGACAGTTTCATTAGAAATCTCATGAGGTTTCATTCCTGTGTTTGTGTTGTCTGTGTTTCCTATGTGAGCCACCAATGTTGATGATGAGGTCACCAAACAGCTTTGAGCTTTGTCTTCTGTCTTCTTCCTCTCTTCCCCTGCCTTCTACTTTGTTTGCCTCTCAGTTACTATTTCCTACTTACTTGTCTTTCCTCCCTCTCCATCTCATGTTCATTTGGATCACAGATTTATTTTAATTCTGTGTTGTTTCATAAAGTAAGATTTGGGAGTAGCAATGGAGATAGGAGCTGTTATTTCTGCTCTCGCCTATGAGTACAAAGTGTTTGGAATGCCACGCCAAGCATGAGCATGGAGTGGAAACACTAACTTTGAAAATAGAGTTTGCTCATTTAATCACAAAAGTAACACATGCTTGCTCCATATCATATACTCGCAAACTAGGGGCATTACTTTATAATTAAAATAATTTACATATATACATTCACAAATTAAAAATGTGTATTTAGAGTTATCAAATACCTCTATATTCTGCTATATATTCATAAAATGATTGATACAAGTATATATACACATAGCAATAGATATACAAATAGATTATTTTGTTCTTATTTTTTTCTTCCTTTTCAATATGTCAGGAATTTTTTGCAAGTCTAGACATCTTTGAGATTTTTTCCAGGCAATTTTATCTTATATGTAAAATAATTCACAATTAAATTTTAAACAACCTTATTAGAAGTGTTTCACAATATAATCAGCCAGGACGATTTAATGGACTAGTAATTGTTTTGTTTATTTGAATATGTGTATGTATGTGTGTGTGTGTTTGTGTGTTGGTACTGAAGCTTTTACTCAAAGTCTTGAGCTTCTATTTGGTTTTTTATTTCATACTTGACTCCTGAGCTTAAGGATGAAATATTCTTCCCAGGCTTGCTTAGAATCTAGTCCTCACACATCAGCCTCCCGCATAGGAAGTATTATAGCAATTGACTGGATTGCTTCTGAAAATGACCTCTTTTAATTAAACTTTGCTGTGAAAACATAATTAGGTTTGGGTTTGTACTACTGTGTATAAATGCGTATATAAGTATGTGTACATAAGCTGTGTATAAATGTGTATAAAAGACTTGGGGCAGGGATATGGCCTAGTGGAAGAGTGCTTGCCTTGCATACATGAAGCCCTGGGTTTGATTCCCCAGCACCACATATATAGAAAAGCCAGAAGTGGCTCTGTGTCTCAAGAGGTAGAGTGCTAGCCTTTAGAGAAAGAGCTCAGAGACAGTGCTCAGAACCTGAATTCAAGCTCCTAGTCCAACAACAACTGAAAAAGATGCACTGGAATCCTAATCATGTATTCAATTGAAAGCACATTTTGCAAATACTTAAAATTTAATGTAATTATTAAAACAAAAAAATTACAGACTCCTATGTGTGCAGCAACTCAGATTCATTTGTACTGCAGAAACTACAGGAGAATTTTGATTTCATTTTTTAAAATATCCTAAAGAGCTTTTATAAAGGGCTATTTTTAAATTAATTGAACATAAATTTTTTTACAAGGTGTTGTGCAAAGAGGGTGCAGTTACATAGTAGGGCAGTGTGTACATTTCTTATGATATCTTATGACCTGTTTTTCTATCCCTTGTCTAGGTCAGGTAGACATATATGCAATATACAATATATCAAGAACATATACAGTATTCACAGACTCGGTCTCTACTGTCTCTCCATCTCCCTTTGTTAACAGTTATATATCAGGGAGATCATGCCCCTTTGTTTTCTGTGTTCTAGGCTTGTCTCACTCAACATTATTTGTTCGAGTTCTGACCATTTCCCTGCGAATAACAATATTTCACCATTCCTAATCGCTATGTAGTATTCCATTGTGTATAAGTACCATATTTTTTGGATCCATTCGTCTGTGGAGGGGCATCTGGGTTGTTTCCATATTTTGGCTATTGTGAATTGTGCCGCGATAAACATGGAAGTACAAATGTCTTTTTTTTTCTGAATTTTTTTTTTTTTTTTTTTTTTGGCCAGTCCTGGGCCTTGGACTCAGGGCCTGAGCACTGTCCCTGGCTTCTTCCTGCTCAAGGCTAGCAGCACTCTGCCACTTGAGCCACAGCGCCGCTTCTGGCCGTTTTCTGTATATGTGGTGCTGGGGAATCGAACCTAGGGCCTCGTGTATCCGAGGCAGGCACTCTTGCCACTAGGCTATACCCCCAGCCCTACAAATGTCTTTTTGATATCTTGGGTTTTGCTGTTTAGGATAGATGCCTAGGAGTGGTATGGCTGGGTCATAGGTTAAGTCTATATTGAGCTTTTTGAGAAACCTCCATACTGTTTTCCAAAGTGGTTGTACTAATTTGCACTCCCCCCAACAAGGGAGAAGGGTTCATCTTTCCCCACAGCCCCTTCAGCATTTGTTGTTTCCTGAGTTCAGAGTATAGGCCATTCTAACTGGGGTGAGGTGGTATCTCAGGGTTGTTTTTATTTGCATTTCCTTTACTAGCAGGGATGTTGAGCATTTCCTCATGTGTTTCTTTGCCATTTATATATCTTCTCTTGTGAAGTCTCTCTTTAGCTCTTTTGCCCATTTCCTAATAGGTTTATTGGGCTTGGAGGGACTTAGTTTTTTTAGTTCTCTGTAGATGACCGATATCAGGCCTTTGTCTGTTGCTGTGCTGGTAAATATCCTTTCCCACATCGTTGGCTATATTTCAATTTTGGTGGCTATGACCTTAGCTGTGCAGAAACTTTTTAATTTGTAGTAGTCCCATTTGTCGAGTCTTTCCCGTATTTGTTGTGCCCCTGGGACTCTATTCAGGAAGTTCCTTCCTGTGCCTATAAGTTCTAGTGTCTTTCCTACTCTGTCCTTCAGTAGTTTCAAGGATTCAGGTCTGATATTGAGGTCCTTGATCCATTTTGAGTTGATCTTGGTGCATGGTGATAGGCTTAGGTCTACTTTGAGTTTTCTGCATATGGCTGCCCAGTTCTCCCAGCACCAGTAGTTGAAGAGGCTATGTTTATTCCATTGTATGTCTTTAGCTCCTTTGTCGAATATCAGTTGGCTGTAAGAGTGCGGTTTTATTTCTGGGTCTTCAGTTCTAATCCACTGGTCTTCAGATCTGTTTTTATACCAATACCATGCTGTTTTTGTTATGATGGCCTTGTAGTAGAGCTTGAAGTCTGGTATTGTGATACCTCCAGCACTATTTTTTTGTCTAGAATTGCTTTGGCTATTCTAGGTTTTTTGCTGTTCCATATGAATTTATGGATTGGTTTCTCTATTTCAGTGAAAAATGTGGCTGGGATTTTGATAGGTATTGCATTGAATTTGTATAACAATTTGGGCAATTTGGCCATTTTCACTATATTGATTCTGCCTACCCATGAGCATGGGAGGTCTTTCCATCTCCTTGTGTCTTCTTTGATTTCCCTTATTAGATTTTTGTAGTTTTCATTGAATAGGTCCGTCACGTCCTTGGTTAAGTTGATCCCTAGGTACTTTATTCTTTTTTTGGCTACTGTAAATGGAATTGTTTCCATAATTTCCTTTTCTGTTTGTCTATTGCTGGTGTACAGAAAAGCTGCTGATTTTTGTGGATTGATTTTGTATCTTGCTACTTTGCCGAATTGCTTCATTAGGTGTAGGAGTTTGGGTACTGAGTTTTTTGGGTCCTTCAGATATAAGATCGTGTCGTCTGCAAATAGGGATAACTTGATTTCTTCCTTGTGGATGTGGATCCCTTTGATGTCCTCCTCTTGCCTTATTGCTATGGGTAGGGATTCCAGCACTATGTTGAACAGAAGTGGGGAGACTGGGCATCCTTGTCTTGTTCCTGAGTTTAGGGGGAATGATTTAAGTTTCTCTCCATTTAATATGATATTAGCAGTTGGTCTGTTGTATATGGTATGGTTTTTTGTTTTGAGGAATGTTCCATCTATTCCTGTTCTCTCCAAAGCTTTTAATAGGTATGGATGTTGTATTTTGTCAAAGGCTGAGATAACAATGTAATTCTTAATTTTAGATCTGTTTATGTGGTGAATTACGTTGATTGATTTACGGATGTTGAACCATCCTTGTGACTGAAGGATGAAGCCTACTTGGTCATGATGTATGATTTTCTTGATCAGTTTCTGGATCCTGTTAGCTAATATTTTATTAAGGAGCTTTGCATCTGTGTTCATTAGTGATATTGGTCTGTAGTTCTCTTTTTTTGTTGGATCTTTGCCTGGTTTGGGAATGAGTATGATATTAACTTCGTAGAATGAGTTTGGGATTTCTCCCTCTGTTTCTATTTTGCGGAAGAGGTTGAGGAGTATTGGTATTAGCTCCTCACTAAAGGTTTTGTAGAATTCGTTGTTGAATCCATCTGGGCCTGGGCTTTTCTTAGTAGGGAGGTTCTTGATTACCTCCTGTATCTCACCATAAGTTATTGGTTTATTTAGTTGATTTATTTCTTCTTGGTTCAGTTTGGGCAGTTTGTACTTCTCTAAGAAAAGTTATTCTTTTTTGCTGAGTAGAGGTTTTGGAAATAGCTCCTTATGATTGTTTGAATATCGTGTGTACTTGTTGTAATTTTTCTGGTGGAGTCCCTGATTTTACGTAAATGAGTCTCTTCTCTTCTTTTTTTTTGTAAGTCTTGCAAGGGGTCTGTCAATTTTGTTTATTTTCTCAAAGAACCAGCTTTTAGTCTTATTTATTTGTTGGATGGTCTTTCTATTTTCAATCAGATTTATCTCTTCTTTAATCTTTGTGATCTCTCCCCTCCTAGTCGTTTTAGATTCTGTCATTTCTTGTTTCTCCAGTTGTTTTAGTTTCATCATGAGGTTATTCACCTGCTCTGCTTCCCTTCTTTTAATGTGGGTGCTGAGTGCAATGATCTTGCTCCTCAGTACTGCCTTAGCTGTGTCCCATAGGTTTCTTTGTGATGTGTTTTCTTTGTCATTGTGGCTTATGAATTCGTTGATTTCATCTTTAATTTGGTCTGTGGCCCAAGTGTTGGATAGCAGCGTGGCGTTAAGCCTCCAAGAGTGTGTATAGTCTCCGTGGTATCCTTTGTTGTTGAGGGTTACCTTTAATCCACTGTGATCAGATATAATACATGGGATATCAATACTTTTGTATTTGCTAAGGTTCTTTGTGTGGGCTATGACATGGTCTATTTTGGAATATGATCCATGGGCTGCTGAAAAGAAGGTGTATTGGGTCTCTGTAGGGTGAAAAGTTCTATATAGGTCTGTTAGATCCATTTGGGAAATGGTGTTATTTAGGTCCACAGCTCCCTTACTAATCCTCTCGGTGTTGGATCTGTCTCTTGGAGAGAGAGGAGTATTTAAGTCACCCACTATGATTGTGTTTGCGTCTATCTTGCTCTGTAATTCTGTGAGAATTTGCTTGACATATGTAGGGCCTCTTTTGTTCGGTGAGTATACATTTATCACCGTGATTTCTTGATTCTGGATTTTTCCTTGTATTAATATGTAGTGTCCTTCTTTGTCTTTTTGCGTGGACTTTATTGAGAAGTCCAGCTTGTCTGAGATCAGAATGGCTACACCTGCCGTTTTGGTGGGTGCATTTGCTTGGTAGATCTTGCTCCATCCTTTCATTCGAAGCCTGTTTTTGTCCCTTGCTGTAAGGTGGGTCTCTTGTAGACAGCAGATGTCAACTCTTTGTTTGTGAATCCATTCTGCCAGTCTGCTCCTCTTTATCGGGGAGTTTAAACCATTTATATTTAAAGAGATTAAGGATAAGGGTGTTTTTTCTCCTTCCATTTTCTTGTTGGGCAGGTTTTTCCTCTTTTTTTTTCCTGTCTTTAGTGAGCTGGTGTTTCTGCTGGACTTTGGCTATTGAAGTTTCTTTCTGATTCTGTCTGTGTGTCTTTACGATCTCTGTTGGGTGGGGTTCCCCTCTTAATATTCGCTGTAGGGCTGGTTTTTTATTCACATACTCCTTTAGCTCCTCTTTGGTGTGGAAAGATCTGGTTCTCCCTTCGAATGTGAACTCCAATTTCGCTGGATATTTGATCCAAGGTTGTAAATTGTTATTCTGAAGTACTTGGATGGTGTTCTTCCACTCACTTTGAGCTTGGTAAGTTTGTGTGGATAAGTCAGATGTTATTCGAATCCTCTTCCCATTGAAAAAAGTTTCCTTCTTCGCTTTGGCTGAATTCAGAATTTGCTCTTTAATCTTGAGGTCTGTAGTCTTGAATATTATGTGCCTTGGGGTGGCTTTCCTGGGGTCTGGCCTGCCAGGTGTCCTATAGGCTTCGGTTACCTGGATGGGGTCCCCTGTGAGATTGGGGAAGTTTTCTGCAATAACTTTATTGAGAACATGATTAAGCCCTCTGTTCTGGTATTCGGCTCCTTCTTCTATTCCAGTTATGCGCAGATTATATCTCTTGTCTTTGTCCATTAGTTCCTGGATTAGTCTTCCCTGAAGCTTCACCTTTTCTTGGAGTGTGGTCATTTTCTGGTTGTTGTCAGCTGCTTCATCGTCCAGGCGAGAGATTCTGGATTCTATATGGTCCACTCTTTGTGTTATGGTTTCAATTGCAGAGTTTATGGATGTCAGAATGCTATTGATGGTTGTCATATCAGCTCTGATCGTGGAAATTTCTTCCCTTAAAGAGTTGTATTTTAAATCTATTTTTTCATGCATTTCTATTCTCAGGATGTGGAGATTTTCTTTAAAGGCGGCTTGCATTGTATCCATTTTTGCTTCCATTTCTTTAATTGAGGCTTGCATTGTATCCATTTTTGCTTCCATCTCTTTCTTGGCTTCCTGGGTGTCCTTCCAGATTTCCGCTCTAAACTCCTGGAATTGTTTCCTGATTTCATTTCTGACGCTTTTGATCATTCCTGTTAACATGGCCTCATTTGCTTTTTTAGTCTCCATCTCCTCTTCAGTCGTGCTGCTTTTTGGAGCTGGCGAGTTGGCTTGCCCTTTGATGAACTGAGTTATGTTTCTTTGTGATTTGCGCATCTGGAGGTCTGTGTAGATCTTCCCTCCCTCCTGTGTAGGCGTGTCTACGGCAGCAGGTGCTGTCGCTGTGGCCCCGCCCACCAGTGCAGGGTACGCCTACCAGAGCAGGTGCTGTCGCGGGGGGTGGGGGGGCTGCCCTCCTGTGCCTAAAATCCCAGTTGCAGAGGAATCACAGGGAGGAGGATTGTATTATAAGGCGGGCCCTACGCTAAAAGTATTGAGGATACAGAAAATACACTAAAGTAAAATAGGTTGGAGGCATGCTTGAAATGGTAGAAAATTTGCCAAAAGGAATGAAGTGTAAAGCCCTGGTTTCAAAGTCCAAGACTGCCAAAATAACAATAATGATCACAACAATAAAATATTAACATAACACTCATAAACATGGACACAGAGAAATTCAAAACATTTGTAACTGCTGTCCTTTGAGATAAAATCACATTCTTCCAAGTATACTGTGAGAAATTGAGCCATAGTGTAAAGCAGAATGGATTCATTTCATTTTCTTTTAAAATCAAGATTATATTTGGATGTTGGTATAACACTCAATATGAAGACCTAGATAACTTTAGTGATCTCTAATGATATCTCTACTTGTTGAATTTCTTACTTCTCAAATTGTCTTCCTTTTAGCTTGCAAAATTTCATAGGTTTCAAGCCTTTGACTGGGGAAGCAGTGCCAAAAACTACCTACACTACCACCAGGTAAAGGTTTCTCTGTTTTAATGGAAATGGACCCCCAAAATAACACATCTATGAAACTGGCCTGCCTTACTGGGGTTATGGCTATGCTTAGCTACTAAGGGTTGCCTAAGTAGTACTTGATTTCCCTTCATCCTTTCCAGAAGCTCACAGGTTTGGTGTTGTGGACCAACCTTTCTCTCTCCACTCTTCCCTTGACTCTAAGTAAGAGCCACAGGTTATTGAGAGTGAGCATGAGCACAGACACTACAGAATCAAGTAGTTTTAGGTCTATCACAGGCTCACTAGCTGTGGAGTCCTGGACTCTGTGCGAGCCCTTCCCTATATAGATAGAATTAGTTTCTTTATGTACCAAGCACACTAATGTGTGAGCTACTTTATCTGTGTTTCTTATTTCGTACTCACACCATCCCTGTGACCCACAGCTAGTTACTTTTGATTTCAAGATGAAGAAATTGAGGTTGAATTTTTCTTCCTTGTCTCTCCTAACCAAAAGGAGAAAGTAGGAGGGTCTATCTCAGAGGCCCTCCCCACCTACTTGCGCCTCCAGTTCTCTCTGTCCACCTCTAGAGAGCAGGGGTTCCCTTGCCTGGATTTCAACAGGCCCTGCTGATTAAGTCCATTGTAGTAACTCTGTAGCTTGCATTCTATACTTGAGGATTGGATTTCTTTTTGTTCTGAATGACAACCTGAAAAAAGTTTACCTAGGGTTATTCAAAACTGATTTAGTAATTCTCATATCAGATTTATTGGATAGAGCTTAATGAAGATTGTTTATTGCTGTCTTGAAAATTTTAATCATCCTTTGTTTCTTTCTTTAATTTAAATTGTAGCCTTCCCCTCCCAAGTACAATGTGAAAGACATGCCCGTGCCCTCTGCCTTGTGGAATGGGGCTCAGGACTCTGTGGCAGATGCTGGTGATGTTCGTACCTTACTGCCTCAGATCACCAACTTGCTCTATCACAAGGAAATTCCTGACTATCATCATATAAACTTTATCTGGGGCTTGAATGCCCCCTGGGTGGTGTATGATGAAATGATCACTCTGATGAAGAAATACCAGTGAGAGCCAGAGATCATTCATAGGAAAAGGTGTTTGCTTAATTGTTGTAAAGGGATTGTTTTCTATTCTTAATTCTTTGATACATTTATTTGAAAGAAAACTTGTTATTATAGGTGACCTATTTTCATTAGCTAGAATTCCAAGCACACAGTGGCTCCCTTTGGTGTAATTATGCATATATATGGTGTTAGGGTCTCAAGCATAGTGGCATCTTTGTAGTCTATTAAAAATACTACAGTGGTATGAAAATGTTATGAGTCTCTGTTTTTTCTCCATTTAAAAATATACCCATTTGTCTTTTTTATGCATACCTCAGACAAATTAACTTCTTGGAAAATTTTTAAATGTTGATAGTTGATAATCTTACACTAATTTGAAATCAGTATAAACAGTACCTAGTTCTTATCATCTTTTCTAAATTAGACAAACTTTTGAGTGTAATTAACTTGTACTTGAGTATCAAATGATACATTTTATTTTTCTATGTACCAAATACCTTGACAAATGCAATTATACCTGGGCATTTTTAAATTTTTTATTTATTAATTAAATTTTGTTGACAAGATGTTGTGCAAAAGGGGTACAGTTACATAATAGGCAGTGATTACATTTCTTGTGATATCTTACACCCCCATTTATTTTTTCCTTCCCTAGAGCAGGTAGCATATATACAATACCCAGTGTACCAAAAATATATGCAGTAGCCACGTGGCATACGCCAAAGGTAATTCAGCGAGAACTTTAAATATAATGTCAACAATAGAGTTTGCTTATCCTTGTCTTATATGATCATACATATATAGCTTTTGAGCTATTGTGATCCACTGAGAGGTCTATTTTAGACCTTTTTATGTTTAGTAGTTGTAATGGAAACCCAAAAAGACTATTGAAATAGATTTTCAATGTGGAGTCAATTATTCTCAAATCAGACTAATTGGACAATGTTTAACTGAGATTGTGTTGATTGTAGTTTTGAAAATTATAATAAACCTTTTTTCTTTCTTTTTTTTAATTGTAGAGTTACCCTCCCATGTACAACGTGAAAGACATGCTGGTGCCCACTGCCTTGTGGAATGGGGGTCAAGACTGGCTGGCAGATGCCAGTGATGTCCATATCTTACTGACTCAGATCACCAACTTGGTTTACCACAAAGAAATTCCTGCTTATAATCATATCGACTTTATCTGGGGCTTGAATGCCCCCTGGAGGTTGTATGATGAAATTATCACTCTGATGAAGAAATACCAGTGAGAGTCAGAGATACACAAAAGAGTGTTTGCTTAATTGCTGTAAAATGATTGTTCACTTTTCCCAGGTCATTTGTATTTTTATATTCATGATAACATGGTTTTAAAGATGAATGACCTTCATTAGATAAAATTAGAAGCACACACACTAGGTATATTTTTTCTAATTATGACTATATAAATCAAGTTAGGGACTCAAGCATAGTGTTAATTTTGTAGTCTATTAAAAAAAATACCATAGAGCATGAAAAAGTCATTATGCCTATCTTTTTATCCTCACAATTTAAAGTCTACTCAGTGGTCTTTTTACGCACACTGAAGGCAAATTATCATGTTGGAAAATTTTAAACTGTTGGTAGTTATCGATAATCTGTTGCTGACTTGAGTGCAATATAAAATGTACCTAGCTTTTGTCATCTTTTTCTAAAACTGAAAAATCACCTGTGTAATTACCTTTACTTATGTATCAAATTACACTGTTATCTGTTGTTTTTTTCTACTAAGTACCTTGTCAAGCCCAATGGTATCCCAGCTATTTTAATCAAAATTAGGTAATGGTTCAACCTGCACAAAATAGTGCTCTGGAGTCTTCAAATAGTAGACTCAACAGACTTTTAAAGGTCTATGTCATTATGAATAGCTTAACGACATGTGGAGTCTGTGTTATTTTGATGACATACACTTTAAGAAAAGTGCTACAGAGAGTAAACCACTACCCCTCTCCCTATTATAATAGCCTCTGAACCAGTCCTCTAGGCTCTGCCTGTCCATGTGAAGCCAGCGCCCATGCGAAGTGTCCAAGTTCATTTACATTCACAGAAACTAAGCACAGGAACGATTTCAGAGCTCAGCTCATGGATTGTTTTTTATTTATTTTTGCTCCTATTTTTTAACAATGCAGCTTTGCATGTGGAAGCCCATGTTCACCTGCCTCCATGTTGCCTCTGCATTACTGTGTGAGGAACAGAATGGAACTTGATAGGTCGTTGTATCATAGCTACTTAACAACAGCAAACTAGTGCTTGTCATTGGCTGACTCAGGGAGAATAATAACATTTTAACATTTGAAAGATCATATTTAATATTTCCAATAAAACTCAGCCTCATAGGCCTGAAGGATTGTGTGTATTCCTTTCTTTTCTTTCTTCCTTCCTTTCTTTCTTTCTTTCTTTCTTTCTTTCTTTCTTTCTTTCTTTCTTTCTTTCTTTCTTTCTTTCTTTCTCTCTCTCTCTCTCTCTTTCTTTCTTTCTTTCTTTCTTTCTTTCTTTCTTTCTTTCTTTCTTTCTTTCTTTCTTTCTTTCTTTCTTTCTTTCTTTCCTTCTTTCCTTTCTTTTCCAGTCCTGTGGCTTGGACTCAAGGCCTGAGCACTGTCCCTGGCTTCTTTTTGCTCAAGGCTAGCACTCTGACACTTGAGCCACAGCGCCACTACTGGGCATATTCTATATATGTGGGGCTGGGGAATTGAACCCAGGGCTTCCTGTATATGAGGTAAGCACTCTTGCCACTAGGCCATGTCCTCAGCCCCTGTGTTTCTTTCTTGATGGTTAAAGGATTTACTTTTGGCAGGACTTCTGATTTTCTCCTCTGTTCTTTGTCCTTCCTTCTTGGAAACTTAATTTATGCAGTCCATGCATTTTTGTAATCCCATGGAAAAAAGAAAATAAATACCAAAGCTAAAAAGAGGTTAGTTTGGAAACATAGCCTCCTCCATTGGAAACTGTGAATGGAGTTTAGGAATTAATGAACCCCAGAAGGCAGCAGAAACATAGTTCAAGGCCTGTCTATCCCACTCCCTTTCTCACTAGAACTAGCAGCTAACATGTGCTTTCAGCCTCTAAAACACAGATGTGAGTCCTATGGATAGTTTCTTTGTGTACCAAGCCTGTCTTTTTATTGGTCTTTGTAAATCAAGAGCCCAATAACAGCATTTGAGAAATTGTGAGTCAATATCTATGACAGATGTATGTGATAATAGTGGAATCTCCATTTAGCTAAATGAAATTGGATTCACAGGTAACTTTTGGGAGGGCCTAGCAGCTGACATAGCACCAACCTGATCTATCATGACAGCCACAGAAGAGTGAGATGTGGTGAGGGTGGCACGCTAGGAGGATGTCAAACTTCTTCCTGGCCATAGCTCATCAGGGAGCTCATCTTTCTCCTTTGATAAAGGCATCCTAGCCAACCAAGTATGGATACCTGGGTAGGACAAAAAAGAAAGGGACAGAGTGAGTGTTTCTGTTTGTTGTCTTGTCCAGTAGTAGGGAGAGCTTGTCAGAGTGTGGCTTCAGTGATGCAGGCGACTTGGTTTCTCTTGTTGGGGCCAGTGTCACAGAAGAAGATGCAGCAGTTCCCTTGAGAAGTTGTGGTTTTCTAACATCCCACAGAGACAAGATGCAGCGGAATGATTTCCACTGGTGTCTTTTCTCCTTTTTATCTTCTTTACCAACTTTTCACTAGGGATGTTTCCAAGGACAAGTGGCTAGACCAAGGTAATGGGGGAGATACTGCATAGCCACTCTTTATGAAGTTTGTATTACATTGCTCATTTGGTTTTGGCCGTGCCCTCTTGCCTCAGATGAAGTTGCAAAACTCTTTATCGCCTTCATAGTCTGGCTGAATTCATGTAGTTTTGCTTCATGATTAGCTGACCAAACTTCACCACAGGCCTGTGACAATTTGACAGGGAATCTAGGTCTGTATTTTTCTTTTAAAGTGTGTTGTACCAGTACTGGGATTTGAACTCAGGGCCTGGACCCTTTCCCTTAGCTTTTTTGCTTAAGGCAAGAGCTCTACCACCTCCACAGCATTTCCTCTTCTGGAATTTTTCTGGTTAATTGGAATAAGAGTTTCACAGACTTTCCTGCCTGGCCTGGATTTGAACCACAATTTCAGATCATAACCTCCTGAGTAGCTAGGATTACAGCATAAGCTTCTGTCTCTGTTCTTTTCAACTATTTTTTTTGGGGGGGGGGCGTGGCTAGTCCTGGTTCTTGGACTCAGGGCCTGAGCAGTGTCCCTGGCTTCTTTTTGCTCAAGACTAGCACTCTGCCACTTAAGCCACAGCGCCACTTCTGGCCGTTTTCTGTATATGCGGTGCTGGGGAATTGAACCCAGGGCCTCATGTATAAGAGGCAAGCACTCTTGCCACTAGGCCATATCCCCAGCCTCAACTATTTTTTTTGTGAACATTTCTGGTTCATACAATTATCTCCGCAAGCCACTATCTGAGGAGAGGACCCTATACACTTCAAGTGCCAGCATCTTGGCAGTTCTTGTGTTAGCCTATTAGTTAGTTGTTCTAAAGGAATTAAAGCATTAGAAGTTTAGTTAAATATATACAAATAGGACCTACTTGGGCATTTTAGAGAGAACATGCATCCTTTATCTCCCTGTGCCTCATTTATTTTTTCCATAACCATCATTATTGTACACAGCATATGAAAAGATACTATATTTTAATGGAACTTTAAAAGTCATAATAAGGAACATTTCTTTTTGCATTCACCACACGCTGGCACCCACAGCCTTGCTTGGGAATAGCAGCAAGCTCCTCATCTTCCCTGTCTTATTTTTTGTTGGGAGTGGCGTTTGACAAGAAATGTAACAGTTTCATTCATGTTGTTAGGCTAATGTCAAACTCCTGATATTCCTATCTTTTCTTCTAAGTGCTGAGATTGTCTATCCCACTTCCTAATAATTTTTTTTAGGAGGAGGATTTCTCTGAGCCCTATGTCTAGGGAAAACAGAAAAGGATTGATGGGCCAGCTCGTATTTTGATTATGGGTAAGGCCAGCAATGGCTGTGACATTACTATCTTGGATTATGATGAGAAAAATTTCTTCTGATGTATAACATCAAGAAAATATTCTCGAGTCTGGTGCCTCCCCGCCGCCCGTATCGCCATCGCCGCCGCCGCCACGCGACGACCAACGCTGCCCCCTGCCCTGCAGCCGCCGCCGCCGCCGCCTGCGAAGCCGCCGCCTCAGGACCGGCTATATGATTAGGCCACAATCATCAATGAGTAGACATATTCCTCAGTTCTGTGGTGTTATTGGTCACACATTTATGGAGTTTCTGAAGGGCAGTGGAGATTACCGCCAGGCACAGCACGACCTCTATGCAGACAAGTGAACTGTAGAAATCCATTACTACTCCACCAAGAAGCCCCTGCAAGAGTGGTTAACCTGGACACAGACGTGTTGAATTGCAATCTGCAGAGCATTTTCCAAGAGTTCTGACCTGGATGGGGTAAACCTCAGTGCACTTGCTTTCTATTGCCTCAGTATTACTGGATTGAAGAGTTGCTACTTCCCAATAGGAGGTTCATTTCATTTATCATTACTCCCAGTTTCATAAAGCACTGAGAATTTTAAGTGGAGTATATTGAAGTAGACTTCAGTTTCTTTGCATCATTCCTGTATTCGATTTTTTAAATTCTTTCATAACCCTATTGAGTGTTTAAGTAAGTTAACATGGCTCGAATGAACCGCCCTGCTCCTGTGGAAGTCACGTACAAGAACATGAGATTCCTTATTACGCACAATCCAACCAATGCGACCTTAAACAAGGAACTTAAGAAGTATGGAGTTACCACAATTGTAAGAGTCTGTGAAGCAACTTAGGACACTACTCTGGTGGAGAAAGAAGGCATCCATGTTCTCGATTGTCCTTTTGATGATGGCGCACCACCTTCTAACCAGATTGTTGATGACTGGTTAAGTCTTGTAAAAATAAAATTTCGTGAAGAACCTGGTTGCTGTATTGCAGTGCATTGTGTTGCAGGCCTTGGGAGAGCTCCAGTGCCTGTTGCCCTGGCACTAATTGAAGGTGGAATGAAATATGATGATGCAGTACAGTTCATAAGACAAAAGCGGCGTGGAGCATTTAACAGCAAGCAGCTTCTGTATTTGGAAAAGTACCGACCTAAAATGCGGCTACGCTTTAAAGACACCAACGGTCACAGAAACAACTGTTGCATTCAATAAAACTGGGTGCCTGGTGCCATTGTCTCAGAAATGGAACTTGAGATGGAACCTAATTTGTCATACATATTAGCCAACAATATTGGTTTGGTGAATAAGTTCAGTGAATAGGAATATTGCAAAGCAGTTTATCAGGCTAGAAGCTTGACACAATTGCTGTTTGGGTTTTATCGACCTATTTGGACACTTAGAAAAAAAATCCTTGCTGTTCAGCATCATATCAATTGACCTTTCCTAAAAATCATTGAGTTACATTTTTAAATTTATTCCCATGCCAGAATATTTATCAGTATATAAGAAATTTAGAAGGATTAGGTGCCAAAATATCCAGCACAATACTTGTATATTTTTAATACCATTCAGAAACAAAATTTCAGACTCTAGACCTGTATGGTTTATTCATTCCTTCAGTCATTTCAAACATTGTAGGGCCTCTGTGGCTTTTTGCCTACTCATTTTGTGTTTACATCTCCCACATTCATACATCAGGTTTGTGTAGCCATTAATACTTTTTTTTTTCTCAAATTTTTATTATCAAACTGACGTACAGAGAGGTTACAGTATCATACGTTGGGCATTGGATACATTTCTTGTACTGTTTGTTGCCTTGTCCCTCATGCCCCCCTCCCTTCCCCCCTTTCCCTCCCCACCCCAGGTGTTCAGTTCACTTACACCAAACAGTTTTGCAAGTATTGCTTTTGTAGTTATTTCTCTTTTTTTACCCTGTGTCTCTCAAATTTGGTATTCCCTTTGAATTTCCTACTTCCAATACCAGTAAACACGGTTTCCAATATACTCAGATATGATTACAGAGATAGTGTAGGTACAAACATAGGAAGGTGATACAAAACATTATCAATAATAGAAACTACACATACACATAGGACGTTGAAAGTAGTTACAACTGTGATATATCACTTGTTTCCATAACATGGAGTTCATTTCAATTAGCATCATCTTATGTGTTTCTAAGGGTATAGCTATTGGGCCTTGTGATGCTCTGCTATGGCTTGCCTAAACCTGTACTAATGATTCCCAATAAGGGAGGCCATAGAGTCCATGTTTCTTTGGGTCTGGCTCACTTCACTTAGTATAACTATTTCCAAGTCCTTCCATTTCCTTACAAATGGAACAATGTCATTCTTTCTGACAGAGGCATAAAATTCCATTGTGTAAATGTACCACATTTTCCTGATCCATTCATCTATGGAGGGGCATCTGGGTTGGTTCCAGCTTCTCGCTATGACAAATTGTGCTGCGATGAACATTGTTGTGCTGGTGGCATTACTGTGATTTTGTTTGTGGGCTTTTGGATAGATACCCAAAAGTGGGGCTGCTGGGTCATAGGGGAGTTCTATATTGAGCCTTCTGAGGAATCTCCATACTGCTTGCCAGAGTGGCTGAACCAGTTTACATTCCCACCAACAATGAAGTAGGGTTCCCTTTTGGCCACATCCCCTCCAACAATTGTTATTATTAGTTTTCTTGATATATGACATTCTTGCTGGGGTGAGATGGAATCTCAATGTTGTTTTGATTTGCATTTCCTTTATGGCCAGTGATGTAGAGCATTTTTTCATATGTCTATTGGCCATTCTCATTTCCTCATCAGAGAAGTTTCTTTGTAAGTCTTTAGCCCACTTGATGAGGGGGCTATTGGTTCTTTGCAGTTTTGTTTTGGAAGAAGGTAATTTTTTTAGTTCTGCATATATTTTAGAGATGAGGCCTTTGTCTGTTGAATGTCCGGTAAAGATCTTCTCCCAGTCTGTGGGCTTTCTGTTTATCTTGAGTGCTATGTCCTTTGCCGTGCAGAAGCTCTGGAGTTTGATGCAGTCCCATTTGTCCAACCTTTCTTTGATTTGTATCCTTTCAGGGTCTTTGTTAAGGAAGTTCTGTCCTGTGCCAAGGAGCCCAAGTGTTTCTCCTACTCCTTCCTTTAGTGTCTTCAGGGTGCCTGTTTTGATTTCAAGGTCTTTAATCCATTTGGAATTGATTTTGGTGCAGGGTGATATATAAGGATCTAGTTTTAGTTTGTTGCATGTGTTGAGCCAGTTTTGCCAGCACCACTTGTTAAAGAGGCTATCTTTCTTCCATACTATTGTTTTAGCTCCTTTATCAAAGATTAAGTAGGCATAGTTCTGTGGGTTTAATTCTGGGTCTTCAATTCTGTTCCATTGGTCTTCAGGCCTGTTCCGGTGCCAATACCAAGCTGTTTTTATTACTATAGCTTTATAATACAGCTTGAAGTTGGGTATTGTAATTCCTCCAGCACTGTTCTTTCTGCTTAGGAGTGTTTTTGCTATTCTAGGTCTTTTATTGTTCCATATGAATTTCTGGATTGCTTCCTCTATTTCATTAAAGAATGGTGTTGGGATATTAATGGGTATTGCATTGAATTTGTAGATAGCCTTTGGCAATATTGCCATTTTGATTACATTAATCCTCCAAATCCAGGAGCATGGGAGGTTTTTCCATTTTCTTAGTTCTGACATAATTTCATTTTTCAAGCTTTTAAAGTTCTCTTCAAAGAGGTCTTTCACTTCTTTGGTTAAGGTTATTCCTAGGTATTTTATGTTTTTGGGGGCTATTGCAAAAGGAGTTGCTTTCCTGATTTCAGCCTCGGTCTTCGGGTTGTTAGCATAGAGAAAGGCCGTTGATTTTTGAAGGTTTATTTTATATCCTGCAACTTTGCCAAAGTTTTGTATCAGCTCTAGTAGCTTGGGGGTAGAGTCTATGGGATTCTTTAGGTATAGGATCATGTCATCTGCGAAGAGAGAAAGTTTAACTTCATCTTTTCCTATTTGGATCCCCTTTATATTCTCTTCTTGCCTAATTGCTCTGGCTAGGAATTCTAGTACTATGTTGAAGAGCAGGGGAGAGAGTGGACATCCCTGCCTTGTTCCTGATTTTAAAGAGAATGGCTTTAGTTTTTCACCATTTAGAGTTATGCTTGCTGTTGGTTTGTCATAAACTGCCTTGAGTATATTCAGGAATGTTCCCTGGAATCCCAGTTTTTCCAGGGCTTTTAGCATAAATGGGTGCTGGATTTTATCGAACGCTTTTTCCACATCCAGAGATAAAACCATGTGGTTCTTTACCTTGCTCCGGTTGATGTGGTGGATTACATTAATTGACTTGCGTATATTAAACCAGCTTTGCATCCCTGGGATGAATCCAGTTTGATCGTGGTGTATGATTTTTTTGATGACCTGTTGAAGTCGATTGGCCAGAATTTTGTTGAGAATTTTTGCATCTATGTTCATCAGGGAGATTGGTCTGTAGTCCTCTTTCCGTGATGAGTCTCTGCCTGGTTTTGGGATGAGGGTTATACTGGCTTCATAAAATGAGTCTGGCAATGAACGTTCTCTTTCAATTTCATTGAAGAGTTTGAGAAATATTGGAGTGAGTTCTGTTTTGAAGGCCTTGTAGAATTCTGCGGTGAATCCATCTGGACCTGGGCTTTTCTTGGATGGGAGATCATTTATTGCTGTTTCTATTTCAATACTGGATATGGGTCTGTTTAGAAGGTTTAAGTCTTCATAGTTGAGTTTGGGGGTATCAACTTTTTCTAGGAAATCATCCATTTCTTCCAAGTTCTCGAATTTGTTGGCATAAAGGTTTGCAAAATAGTCCCTTATTATTTTCTGAATTTTGGTTATTTCTGTGGTGATGCTACCTGTTTCATCTCTTATCTTGTTTATTTGAGTGTGCTGCCTTCGTTCTTTGGTCAGGTTTGCCAGGGGTCTGTCTATCTTGTTGATTTTTTCAAAGAACCAACTCTTTGTTTTGTTGATTCTTTCGATGGTTTTTTTCGTCTCTAATTGATTTAATTCTGATTTGATTTTAATTATTTGCTTCCGTCTATTGACTTGGGGTTTGGCTTGCTGTTCTCTCTCCAGAAAATTGAGGTGCTTCCTTAAATTACTGAGTTGCTGTTTCTCCAGTTTGTTGATGTATGTACTCAGAGATATAAATTTTCCTCTGAGTACTGCCTTTGCTGTGTCCCAAAGGAGCTGGTACTTTGTGCCCTCAACTTGGTTGAAGTCCATAAACATTTGAATTTCTGTTTTAATTTCTTCAATGATCCACTGATGGTTCAGCAGTGTGTTCTTTAGTCTCCATGAATTGTGGGATTTTCTGTGGTGGCTGAATGAGTTGAGCTCTAATTTTATTCCATTGTGGTCTGAAAGAATGCAGGGAATGATTTTGATACTTCTGAATTTGTACAGATTTTCTTTGTGCCCTAAGATGTGATCTATTTTGGAGAATGTTCCGTGTGCTGCCGAAAAGAATGTGTATTCTGTCCTTGCTGGGTGGAATATTCTGTAGATGTCGATTAAGTCTAGTTGGTCTATGCAATTGTTTAGTTCTGTGGTTTCTTTGTTCAGTTTTTGGCGTGTTGATCTGTCCAGAGGTGATAGTGGAGTGTTAAAGTCCCCCACTATCATTGTGTTTGGGTCTATGAATGTTTTTAGAGCAAGTAGTGTTTGTTTGATGAAGTTGGGTGCTCCTGCATTTGGCGTGTAGATATTTAGGATGGTTAGTTCTTCCTGTTGGAGAGATCCTTTTACTAGTATGTAGTAACCTTCTTTGTCTCTTCTTACCTTTTTTAATTTGAAGTCAATTTTGTCTGATACTAGGATTGCAACTCCAGCCTGCTTATGGGGGCCATTTGCTTGATAGATTTGTTTCCAGCCTTTCACTTTTAGAAGATGTTTGCTTTTGCTGGATAGATGTGTCTCTTGGAGGCAGCAGAAAGATGGATCTTGATTTTTGATCCAAGTTATGAGCCTATGTCGTTTGATTGGAGAATTAAGTCCATTAATGTTGACAGTTAGGATTGAGAGGTGATCGTTTGTTCCTTTCATTATCACTGTCTTGTTTAAAACTGTGTCTTCCCATTTCTTGATCTAGTGTTTACTAATTAGGGTTCATTTCTATGTCTGTGTTGGGATCTTGATTATTTTCCCTGTATAGTACATCTTTAAGGATTTTGTGTAAAGCTGGTTTGGTGGAGATATATTGTTTCAGTTTTTCCTTATTGTGGAAGACTTTTATTTGACCTTCGGCTATGAAGGAGAGTTTGGCTGGGTACAGAATTCTTGGTTGGTAGTTATTTATATTTAGAGTTTGGTATACTTCATTCCAGGCTCTCCTTGCTTTCATGGTCTCTGCTGAGAAGTCTGGGGTAATTCTGATTGCTTTTCCTTTATATGTGATTGTTTTCTTTGCCCTAACAGCTTTGAGTATTTTTTCCTTGCACTCTGCTGAAGCTGTTTTGATCACAATGTGTCCGTGGGAAGTCCTATTCTGGTCTGGTCTATTTGGGGTTCTAAATGCTTCTTGTATCTGTATAGGCCTTTCCTTCTGGATGTTTGGGAAGTTCTCAGCTAATATTCTGTTAAATAGGTTGCCTATCCCATTAACCTCTTTCTCCAAGTTTTCCTCAATACCTATTATCCTTAAATTGGGCTTCCTGATTGTGTCTTGAATCTCCTGTAGCCATCTGTTTTGTTGCTTGGACTGGATTTGTATTGATTTTTGATCTTTCTCCATAGAATCTAAGGAATCTTCAGCTCCTGAGATTCGATCCTCTGCTTCAGTTAGTCGGGACTGTAGGCTAGCTACTTGATTTCGAATCTCTTTTCCTTCTGACTGGTCTTTCCTGATGATTTCCATGTCATTTCTTAGGTCCTGTATGGACTTCTTTACTTCATTAACTTCATTACTTTGGTTTTGAGTGTTGTCTCTCAAATCTTTAAGTTGGGTAGCTATCTTTTCATTTGCCTCTTGAAGCTCACTTATATTTCTCTTTGTGGATGCCATGAAATTCTCCATTAATTTTTGCTTTGCCTCCTCACGCTCTAACATAATTGACTGAAGTGATTCAAACTTTTCATTTATCATGTTTATCAGTAAACTTTGTAGAGCATTTTGGGGGTTTTCTTCTATGTTTTTGATTGACTGCTCTGCTTCCTGCTTGTTTTGGGTGGGGGATAAGACTTCATTATTTGCCATCTTTCTTGTGTTTCTTCTGCCCATTTGAATTGGGAATGCCAGTCTACCAGCACCTGTGAGCACTGTTTAAGACCCAAAGCAGCCCTTACCAAGCACTGTTGTGTAAATCTTACAATTTCACAATTATATACAGATAACTTGTATACCTGTCCATAAAGTTAGATTTGGTGTTCCTAAAGAATACAATTTCAATATAACATCTGATCCTGGGCCCTGTATTCAGTAGTTACTTATTTACTGTTACAACCTTATACACAATTCTTGTTTTTATATTAAGTTCTTTTAGGACTGGCTTTCTCTATGAACCCCTTTGATTCACTCGTATTAAGCTGGGATATCCTCTATCCAATAACCAGTAGTCGATGGAGCCTGGAGGTCCAGGCAGTAAGTCAGGGGGGTAAGTTGGAGGTAGTAAAGAGAATAGAGTAAAGTGTATTGGGGGGGTGGTGGTGATTTTGGTTTAGTTTCAGTGACGTGGAAATGTGGAGAAGAGTAGAATCAGTAGAAAGCACATTGATAAAATGACAGACACTGGAGAGTTAGCAGAAAAGGGTGTAGGTGTTATTTATAGGAAAGTAATTTTTAAAGGAAGAGGACGCAACGAGAGAAATGAAGTAAAAATACTGGAAGACAGATGCACAAAACAGAGAAAAATTATTTAACAAGGAAGCATAAGTAAATAAAAAGGAATATAACAGAAAAGGGACAACCCAAGCAAATAAACAAACAAAAAAAACTTGATAAAACAAACCAGTAAAAATGGAAAACAAACAAACAAACAAACAAACAAACAAAAAACAGCCAATGATGTTTCAGGTGTGAAAAAATTAAAAAGAAAATTTAAAAGAAAAGTTAAAAAAAATGTTTGAAAAGAAAAAGAAACCAGTCTCTGGTTTCTCTGCAATGGACTGCAGTCTATTTTCCTGATTGGCTGGTTTGACTTGATTTCAGTTGGCAAGGGGTGGATCTGTTCTGACCTTCTCCCCTGTTGGTGCAATCGTGGGTCTCTGAGGTTCGCACAGCTTGCAGGCAGGCCTTGGGCGTCCTCTGTCGATGGGGACGTGGGCAGTCACAGGAACTGTGGCTCCTCTGTCTGCTGTGGGGCCGTTGCCTTTGATGCCTGGACTTGACTAGACTGTGAACTCTGCAGAGCGTGGCGCCTCTGGGCTGTTTTGCTCCACTAAGAGTTGCTTGCCTGAGGGAGGCGGCCTCTTTGGCATAGGTAGCTATGGAATGCAGCTCCGTTTTGGGCTGGGAATTAGCTTCCTCTGTGACAGGACTGTTTAGCTGTCCCCGGAACTGTTTGTTCCTCCTTCTGTTGTTTCCGTGCCCCTGGTAGCTGCTCGAAGCTTTTGCTTTAAGTTTAGAAGTTCCGGCCTGGAGGGCGGGGCATCTCTGTATAATCCCCGGACTCGCCTCCCGCCAGGGCAGGGGGCGTTCTGGGCGGAGCTGGTTCTCACTGATTCCGCCCCTCCTGCCCTTTTCAAAGATGGCTTTTTTGACCTCGCTTTCCCCAGGCCTGCTTCAGTTCCAGTCTGGTCTGACCCTATGCCAGTGGCAAAGATGGCGCTTTGCTCTGGCGGTGGGGACAGGGATGCCTTCCAGAAGCTGGACTGTGGGCACAAGTGAGGATAACTTTTGGGGTACTCACGCTGTCTCTGCGATGTCAGGTCCTCCGTGCTCGGCTGCCGTCTGGAGTATTTCTCGCTTTAGCTGCGCAGAGTGCGGGGGGCTGTGCCCGGCACTGTGCCGGAGCCGGCGCTGGCGCCTCGGCGGGACGCAGCCCGGAGCTCAAAACTGTGTTTTCAGACCAGCAAAGTCGATTTTTCCTTCCTGTTCACAATCTCTGTACTGTTAGAACTTACTTTGGCTGTCTTTCTCGGAGAAACACTTTCTATGAGGTGAGAAACTACAATATCGGAGGGAGCTCTGCAGGGCTCAGCCGCTCCTCCACCGTCTTCACCGGAAGTCCGTAATACTTTTTTTTTTAAACCAATTCTTAAGGTGATTATTTAATGTCTTTCTATATGTCTTTATACTGTTATGGGAAACATCCATTTTGAAAGTCTTCATTGTTACAGAAGCACATGTCTTTAATAATGTCTCCAGACAAAAAAGCCTTACAGTTAATTTAATGTTTGCACTCTGAGGTGCAGTTTAATAGGGAGGGCCTGAAAAAAAGATGAGAGGGAGCTATTGAATACTTTTAGTAAAATGTTGCTTTTGTCTTGTGCAGAACATGTAGAATATGCTCTTTAATTTAGTAAATATTTTTTGAAGTATAATGCTTTGTTTTTAGCTAAGATTCTTAATCATAAGATTTCTGATACTGTATTATTTTCCATACTTAGAAGTTGTTTACCACCTTATTTTTGGTTTGAATTGTGATTTTTTCCCCCTTTCACTTCCAAGCCTCTCTTGCAAAAAAAAGAAAAGTGGATTTCTGCTAATAAAATTGAGCAGATATCTAATATTTTATAAGCCTTTTGAGCTGTGTAACTTAATATTTGGATACTTGATAATTTGTCTTATATAATTGATAAAATGGTGATGTGTATTTTTAGTTCAACTATATTTTACTGTCTGGGAATGTGTGGTTATAGTTCTGTGGGAGAAACAATTTGTCAGTGTTCACCAGCTTGTAAAAATTTAGTGCAAGACCTTAAACACCTAAATAAATAATTAAATTTATCATCACGGAGATTGTTTTGCTTAAGTTAACTTGTTTTGTAAATGAAGGATGAAATGAAATCAGCATTTTTAAATAAGCTTATAGTTTGTTAGTGTCCTGAACAATTTCTAATACTCAGCTCTTCTCATTATAAACTCCTCTTATTTAAAAGGTCTAGGTAAGATTTTGAACCAATTTATTGTATAGTGAGTAGAAACATATTACAAAGGCCTTGGCTTTTTGAACTTGGTTCAGTTATTAGTGATTTGCTGCAAAGCATCTCATTTGCAATTGATATTTGCAATGTCTCTAAAATTTGAATTATTCATGTGACACTCCTGATTGATAAATGTTGGGCTTCTTTAAATCTGAACAACTTCTCATATTTATGTTAATGTAAAAGAACCTTGTCTACTTATTAATAGTTATAAACCTGAATTCAGAATTTTAGTTAAAAGTGATATCCTCCCATTTACATAATGTACTTCCATCCCTTGCCAGTATAACAATATATCCCATGCTTAAAATTAAGTCAGAGCAAAAGGAAGAATAGATCTCTATAGACCCTTAGTTTTTTAAATTTATTTTTTAAATTCATATTCTGAAAGATAATTTTGTGTAATTGATGCTAAATGTTTTACTGTTTACCACACAGCCCATGAATAGCATTGTGTTTATTTGAAGAGATAGTTGAGTTTCTGTGATGACTGTAAATATGGTGCTAAAAATCACTTTACTTTATAAACTACCTGTACAGTATACAAACATAAGACTTGCTTTTTATCCAAATATTTTGTATCTTGTAAATATGGCTAATTATAGGAAAACCTGTGATACATCCTGAACATCCTCTATGTTTAAAGAGAATGTGACATATTAGGACTTGGGCTTGAATGCAGAAAGCTACCAGATGATATTCTAAGATTTGGTTTGGATACCTTTGGTGCGCTAATGTAAATAGTGACTAGTTGACTACATTTTTCTGTAGAAATTTTAATGTAGCTGACATAAGTAATGTGACAAAAATGTGGGGGGAAATTGATGATCCTTCAGTGGAGGGCAATAGGCACCTGTGTCATTTTTTCAGTACACTGCAACTTTCACTTGTTAGCATTTGTTTATCCTGGAGCCTTGCTCTTCTAAGGATGTGGCTTAGCTATCATTTTATCCATCTGCCTCAGCTTCTGTATGTCAGACATTTAAAGATACTACAGAGAACATTAAAATTTGTGTAGCAGTTCTGTTCAGTAAGTTCCCAACCCCTTGTCATAGTGAGAGTGCTTTCTACTGGAGTTTGAGGAAATGTAATTTGATAACACTTAAAGTGGAAGTGGAAATGTGATACTAATTCTTTCTTCTTTTACATGTAAACTAGACAACATTCTAATTACGTTCTAAAAAATACATGAAGTAGTGTATACATGTTGATACTCCAAATTCTTGATTCTTTGAATTACTGTTTGTGAGTGTATATGTACCTCCTTCAACTAATTGAAAATTAAAGACTGGTTAAAAAGTGAAAAAAAAAAAAAGAAAATATTCTCAAGAAATAGCTGTCCACCCAAAAAAATCTGCTTTGAAAATAAATATAAGTGAATGATCAGAATCTTGGGCATGGGTGGTAGGTAGATTGGGAGAGGAGAAGGCTTTAATCTCAGGCTTAAGTTAGTGAACAGAGGAGATCATTTTTTTTGTGCCCTGGGATATTAAATGATTCATTTACTACATGTAATAGTTAGGTATAACTTGATGTTATCTTCTCATTTAATTTTTGTCCTATAGTGAGATTTCCAAAATAATCTTGTGGCAAATGAACGGTAACATCAGAAGTTAATACATTCTGATTTTTTAAAAGTTGTCAATCATTCATTCAAGCATATTAATTGCATCTGATTGTGCATTGAATATGTCTTGTATTTTAATTTCTAATTCACTTCCAAACCATGAAAGTCAAAATTTTCTCTTTTTAGCGTGACTACAAATAATACTTTTTATTTAAACATATGCATTTCTGGGTTGTTAGAGCCTTCTCATAGGCTTTGATCATTGTAGCAGACCCTTTGACAGTGAGGAGCTTCATTTCCTCTTCTCTACAGATCATGGTATGCCTTTTATTGGGAATGATTTTCTGTGCTTTCCACTTTTTTTTTTTTTTTGCCAGTCCAGGGCCCTGAACTCAGGGCCTGAGCACTATCTCTGGCTTCTTTTTGCTCAAGGCTAGCACTCTGCCACTAGAGCCACAGCACCACTTCTGGGCATTTTCTACATATGTGGTGCTGAGGAATCGAACCAGGGCTTCATTTAAATGAGGTAAGTACTCTTGCCACTGGGCCATATTCCCAGCCCTGTGCTTTCCACTTTTTAGAGAGGTTGATAAGAGTCCCTATAGTAAAAGTAGTAGTGGCTGCTTACATGAGGCATGAGAGCCAAAATTAGATGTCTCAAAAGTTACATTAATAGAAGCATCAAAGAAGTGTCACCAACATTGACTAGAGCTTATGGTATTAATATTCCTAATGCATGCTTTCTTAATCTTTTGTAAATTGCTGCATAAAAGTAGCTCCAGGTCATCTGCTGACACCAAACTCCTGTCCAATACTTTGTGGGATTTACACTGACATAATTTCACTCTTGATCTGGCTTTCGTTTTCTATTTAAGACTGCCTAGTCTTGGCTTTCTGAGACTGAATCCTTGATCTTTAAGGTGCAGAACTAGATTTAGCCTAGGAGATTTTTCCAGCTCTGATTCTCATGGGTTATACAACACTACATATCTCTGAGATCCAGGAATAACTGTCCCAGGTAGACAGTCCACTTCACACTGGAAAGTAAAAAACAAACAAACAAGCAACGACTTACACAAACCATGAAAAAATAGAGAAAATAAGGTTGGTGACAGATTTACCAACAGTGTTTTTTGATGACAGGATGGTGGGAAGTATCTAAAGTATTCCATTGAGTTGGTTCTAAATAACATTGACACTGAATTAACCATATGTAGATCCCTAGGATAACTAAAGAAAGAATTCCTGTTTTCCAGCCCTGTTAATCAGGCCATGAAGATAAAGATGCTACAGAGAAAGCCTAAAGACATAGTGTGACCAAAGTACCAGTGTCATCTAATTACAGAAAACAGTCCTCGTGTGGAAAACACCTGAACAAACCCAAACTACATCAATCAGTGTTCCAGATTAAAATGTAATTCTACAGTTTCATTTCAGTTTTGAGCTGATATAGTTAAAAATAAGAACCGAGTATCTTTTCAATCCTCTGATTGCAAGATACAATGCCCATGGCTGTGGCTAGAGGTGTAGCTTAGGTAGAGTGCATGCATAGCATAAAAATGGTCCTGGGTTCAATACCCAGAACCAGAAAAAAAAAGAAAAGAAAAGAAAAGAAAAGGAAGAAAGATGTATAGAGAGCTTTTTTCAAAGATACATCTGAGACCCTAAAACGACCAATTTGTCAAGCCAAGCTAGTGCATTTTGCACAAATAGAAAATATTGAAAGGCATGCACTTGCCTGCTTTAGTCAGCACAATATAGGATTCACTTTTACTCTGGTTCATTTAGTTGTCACTGTCCCTGGCTTCCAGGGCTGCTTCACAGGGCTTTGTCACTAGCTCATGGCAGCCATTGAGAATGATACAGACAGAGCTACCAACGCAGGAAGGATAGGGATTGGTTTTGGCTGAAGACTCAAAAGACCCATTTGGGACAGTCAATCTCATAACTAAATGCAAATCAAAAAAATCTTCTGAGATTATCCACTTCATAAAATCTGCCAAAACACTTGAGGCCCTCAGGCATGGGAGCTAAGACTGCAGTGTAAGAAGCAGTCTTAGTTTTGGACGGATTTTTGCACACCAGTGGAACTTGAGTATAGGGTACATGTGAGTGGTTTTCATGGAGGACATTCATTTGTAATTCTGAAAACGGGAGCTCTGGGGGCCCTGGCGGGTCCCTGAGGGACCTGGGAGTGTGGGAATCACAAATCCTCTTCTGCTGTCCGTGATGCTGCCCCATGGACAGGAGCATGTCTATGAAAAATGAGAGAGCAGGTCTATTACACTTTCCATACAACAGATTTGGAAGATAATTGCATGTTGTTTTCCTTTGGGTGGATAAGAAAACTGTAAGCTTTGGGGCTAAGGGCTGGCCGGCCCCAATGATATAGATATTGAAATTAAAGCAGGACTCAAGTGTTCTCTGCTTTCTGTTTTGTCCCAAATGGCCATCTTTGAAACTTTCTTTGTATGGTATGAGTCACCATGGCAAAGGCTGAGAGGTTGGTTTCTGTTCTGGCCCCACCATCTCCCCAGCCTTTTTTAGACAGACCTACTGGTCCTCAGTCTCTGGCCCAATAATCCCAGTTTGGGGGTGGAGTGGCAGGTCAGGGAGTGACCAGGAGTTGCTGCTAGCTTTCTCTGTGCTAGGAGAATTTTAAGGGAATCAGGAGGAAGATCAGAAGTAGGCATCAGGTAAGGGCGGAATGGGGACATGGAACACTGCAGGCATTTACCCAGCAGGAGGCTTTAAAGATAGCCCAAACCACTCACTAGATTTGACTGCTGCTTCCTGGCTTTTGGCTAAGATGTCTTTTTAGGCAGTTCAGTGGAGGCTCTGGCTATACAGCCCAGCATTTTCCCACTCCCAAGACAAACTAGCAGTCTTAGTTCTCCCACTCTCCACTTACTTTGCCTGCCCCCCTGCCTGCCCCCTCTATATCTTTCCATCCTTCCCCATCTCCTAAACAGTGCTGTGCCTCTGAGTTCTATGCAGCTAGTTTAGAGGCCTCAGGGTCACTGAGAATGATGGTCAGTGTCAGTCAGCTTTAGTTTCCAAAACAAATCTGTTTGCTTCAGGAAACTGGAGCTTGTGGTTAGTCGGCCAGGCAGGTATGTCCTGCAGAAGTCCCCATCTAGCCATCTGTCCTGTAGGATCTCCTCAGCTGACGGACACTGGGACTCCTGGACCCCATGATTCCCTCTGCAAAGGAATCATTTTGCAATTGGCAATTGGTTATAGTGCTAGACGCTGGGCACACAGAAAAGACCCTACTTGCACAAGGTATGTTGTTTCTGCGTGTTTCATATGAGCAGATTTTGTGTCTTGTCTAAAGCAAAATGACACAGTTCCTTCTATGCATTTTAACATAGAAATAATTCTGCCAATTGATGCATTTTAGCATATAGGTAATTCTGCATTGATTGCAAGCAGCATTTTCTAGTGTGTTGAGGACATTAGTGTGGAAGCTGTGATGACACTGGTGGATGAAGTTGTCAAAACTCAGAAACAGCCAGGTGTGGTGAGAGATTCTTGTAATGCCAGCATTGGGAAAGCTTCAGACAAGGGGATCAAAAAGAGTTCCAGGTCAACCTAGGCTACAGAGCAACACTCTTGAGGTAAGCACAAAAGAAAACCTCAGAAGCTCTCTGCAGTAAGTCTGTATACGATGTATCATGTGTAAATTCTATTTCAACTGAAGAAACTACAAACAAAACTCTGCATGCTTATGAAAAGCCACTAAGTTGCACTTTCATAGAAGCAAATATTAAAGGAACTCTGAATGAGCATACCTGTAGCAAGGAGGCATAACTCCTAGGTTTATTTATGCAAGATTCCCCCAGCCAGAAAAGGGGGCTAAATTAAAGGCTCCTCTTATCAATTGGGACTGGAGTCAGTCCTAAGAAAAGTCAATGGGAAGCAAGCAGCTGCAGCAGATGCCAGGCACTGTCTTGCCATGAGTTGCTACAGCAACTCTGAGCTCCTGTTCTCTGGCAGTTCTGGCCAGCTGTTCCTGCAGCCCTTCTGGGATTGGCTTACCTGACTGTCCTGTTTCCCGGTCTTCTTTTCAAGCACCACTTAAATGGGCTTCTGCCTGCCTTTGTGGACACCCTGTGTCCCTGGATGCTTGAGTTGAGACCTACAAAACCCACCCGGACTTTTCTCCATCTCCACTGCAGCTGCTCCCCTGCCTGGGACCGAAGCTCTACTGGCATGTGATGTGGTGTTCCTGTTCTTCACCAAGGTGCTTAGCTGGGTGCAGAGCCCTGTGCTGCTGCCATCCAAAGTCCAGAGCTGCTCCAGATGCTGCGTAACATTGTCTGCCTCTTGCTGCTCTTCCACACCGAGTTCTTGAGAAAGCCACAGAGAAAAAAAAAACAATAAACGATAGTAATTAGTAATAATATTACTAAAAAAAAGTACTAAATCCTACCTAGATAATGGCCGTGGGTAATCATTTAACATGGAACATAAATGGCTAAGCAGGAACAGCCAGTGAAGAATAAAAAAAAATGATGTAAGCAATAGAAAAACACCACAGAGGTGAAAGATCTAACTGGTTTACATAAACATAAACATAGAAATAAGTGTAAGTCATCATTATATCAAAGGTAGGTAAAGATTGCCACTTCATCTGAGAGACAGAAGTGGGAACAGTCTGTTCACTAAGCCCTTGGTACATGCTCCAAGTAAACCTTCTGCTAGCATGCCCCATGATCCAGCAATTCACATGCTCACATCTGGCACAAAAAGATTCTCCCATAATATTGATCCACTAAAATGACCTATGTCTTCATACATGTTTATATTATTCCAGTTAAATCTCTGCACCATGAATTGGTGGAGGGGTTTCAACTTCCATCCAGTCTTATGGATGGGAAATGGCTTATGGCATCAGGTCCTTAATCTTCATTTTCCATCTCATCTAATGATGTGGAAGGAGCATGGCTTCCAGAGTTTGCAACCATTTCAGAGTCTTCATCTGTTTGCTCTGCCTCTCCATCCAACTCCTGAAGAAAGGCCAAGACCCAAAGTGATGTTTGAGCAATATTTTTTTGGTTTGCTTTTCATTTTTTCTTTTGCCTTTGATTTCAGGTTTATTTTTACACCTTCTATAAACTGCTGGATGGCTTTGTCTTCGTGTAACATGTGATACCCCTGAAAATTGCCATAGTGTAGATGAAGCAGTTGTTTAGGGACAGGAGCAGGTTCCTTGCTAAATTCTTTTTGGAAGTAAAAGTCTGCTTCTTTGTACTGACCTGGGATGGCATAAATGCCACCAGGATAGATACCTAAATGCACAAAATTCACATTGAGATCTTCAGCTTTTCTTAAGTGATCTATAGCATGTTCTGTTAGTTCTTTTTTTTAATATTAAAATTCAGTAAACACTTTTATTGCTTAAGTGTATATGTACCAGTTAATGGGTCCTAAACTCAGGGCCTAGACACAACCCTTTAGCTTTTTCTCTTTTTTTGTTTTGTTATTTTCTTTCTTTCTTTTTTTCCCCTTTTTTAATCAATTAAATTTTGTTGACAAGGTGTTGTGCAAAAGGGATACAGTTACATAATAAGGCAGTGAGTACATATCTTGTGATATCTTACACCCTCATTTTTCTTTCTCTTCTCTAGATCACGTAGGCATATATACAATACCAGTGTACCAAAATCATATACAGTAACCACGTAGCGTATGACAAAGGAAATTCACCTAGAACTTTAAATGTGATGTCAACAATAGAGTCCTCCTGTGTCCTTCTCTTGGGGTTGTTTTTGCTTATCCTTGTCTTAAATGATCATATCTACATAGCTGTTGAGCTATTGTGATCCACTGAGATGTCTATTCTAGACCTTTTTATGTTTACTAGTTGTTTGGTTTTAGATACGTAATGTAAGGTCGCTGACCCAAACATGTGGGAAATACCATTTGAAAAGACGGTTTTCGTTTCACAGGTCTGGTCTCTACTGGTCCGCCCCCCCCCCAACAGTTATAAATCAAGCAGACCATGCCCCTTTGTTCTCTGTGTTCTAGGCTTGTCTTGCTCAACATTATTTGTTCAAGTTCTGACAATTTCCTTGCAAATATCAATATTTTTAAATCATTTCTAATCGCTATGTAGTATTCCATTGTGTAAAGGTACCACATTTGTTGGATCCATTCATCTGTAGAGGGGCAATCTGGGTTGTTTCCATATTTTGGCTATTGTGAATTGTGCAGTGATAAACATGGATGTGCAGATGTCTTTTTGATATCCTGAGACCTATTGTTCAGGATAGACACCTAGGAGTGGTAAGGCTAGGTCAGAGGTTATGTCTATGCTGAGTTTTGTGAGGAACCTCCATACTGCTCTCCAAAGTGGTTGTACTAATTTGCACTCCCACCAACAGTGGAGAGGGGCTCCTCTTTCCCCGGATCCCCTCCAGCATTTGTTGTTGCCTGAGGTCAGGTATAGGCCTTTCTAACTGGAGGGAGGTGGTATCTCAGGGTAGTTTTTATTTGTGTTTCCTTTACTACCAGGGATGTTGAACATTTCCTCATATGTTTCTTTGCCATTTTTATCTCTTCTCCTGTGAAGTCTCTCTTTAGCTCCTTTGTCCATTTAATAATTGGTTTACTGGGTTTGAAGGGGCTTAGGTTTTTGAGTTCTCTCTGGATGACGGATATTAGGCCTGTGTCTGTTGCTATGCTGATGAAAATACTTTCCCATATGGTTGGCTGTCTTTCTACTTTGGTGCGTATGTCTTAGGTATACAGAAACTTTTTATTTTGTAGTAGTCCCATTTGTTGAGACTCTCCCCTATCTGTTATGCCCCTGGGACTCTATTCAGGAAGTTCCTTCCTGTGCCTATAAGTTCTAGCGTCTCTCCTACTCTGTCCTTCAGTAGTTTCAAGGATTCAGGTCTGATGTTGAGGTCTTTAGTCCATTTTGAGTTGATCTGGGTGCATGGTGATAGGCTAGGGTCTACTCTGAGTTTTCTACATGTGGCTGCACAGTTTTCCCAGCACCAGTAGTTGAAGAGACTATGTTTTTTCCATTGTATGTTTTTAGCTCCTTTGTTGAATATCAGCTGACTGCAAGAATGCGGCTTTATTTCTGGGTCTTCAATTCTATTCCATTGGTCTTCAGGTCTGTTTCTATACCAATACCAGGCTGGTTTTGTTATGATGGCTCTATAATAGAGCTTGAAGTCTGGTATTGTGATTCCTCCTGTGCTGCTTCTTTTGCCTAGAATTGCTTTGGCTATTCTAGGTTTTTTGCTGTTCCATATGAATTTATGGGTTGTTTTCTCTATTTCAGTGAAGAATGTAGCTGGTATTGTGATGAGGATTGCATTGAATTTGTATAACATTTTGGGCAATATGGACATTTTGACTATATTGATTCTGCCTACCCATGAGCATGGGAGGTCTTTTCAACTCCTTGTCTCCTCTTTGATTTCCCTTTTTAGATTTTTATAGTTCTCATAAAATAGGTCATTCCAGTCTTATTTAGGTTAATCACTAGGTAATTTATTCTTTTTTTTTTTTTTTTTTTTTTTTGGCCAGTCCTGGGCCTTGGACTCAGGGCCTGATCACTGTCCCTGGCTTCCTTTTTGCTCAAGGCTAGCACTCTGCCACTTGAGACACAGCGCCACTTCTGGCCGTTTTCTGTATATGTGGTGCTGGGGAATCGAACCAAGGGCCTCATGTATACGAGGCAAGCTCTCTCGCCACTAGGCCATATCCCCAGCCCCATTTATTCTTTTTTAAGTTATTGTAAATGGTATTATTTCTGTAATTGCTTTTTTTGCTTGACATTGCTGGTGTACAGAAAAGCTGCTGACTTTTGTGGGTTGATTTTGCATCCTGCTACTTTGCCAAAACTGTTCGTTAGGTCTAGGAGTTTGGCGGCTAATTTTTCCTGGGTCCTTCAGATATAAGATCATGTCATCTGCTAGTAGGGATAGTTTGATTTCTTCTTTGCCCATGTGGATCCCTTTGATACCTTCCTCTTGCCTTATTGCTATAGCTAGGGTTTCCTGCACTATATTGAATAGAATAGGGGAGAGTGGGCATCCTTGTCTTCTTCTTGAGTTTTGGGGAAATGGTTTTAGTTTCTCCCCATGTAACATGATATCAGCAGTTGGTGTGTTGTGTATGGCTTTTATTGTTGTAAAGAATGTTCCCTCTATTCCTGTTCTCTCCAGGGCTATTTAACATGTATGGATGTTGTATTCTGTGAAAGGCCATTTGGGCATCGACTGAGATGATGATGTGATTCTTGGTTTTAGCTCTGTTTATGTGTTGTGTTACATTTATCGATTTACGGATGTTGAACCATTATTTTGTCTGTGGGATGAAGCATACTTGCTCATGATGTATAATTCTCTTGATCAGTTTCTGGATCCTGTTAGCTAATGTTTTTTTTTGAGCAGGTTTGCAACTGTATTCATTAGTGATATTGGTCTGTAGTTCTCTTTCTTTGTTGGGTCTTTGCCTTGTTTGTGGATGAGTATAATATTAGCTTTATAAAATGAGTTTGGGATTTCTCCCTCTGTTTGTATTTTGTGGAAGAGTTTGAGGAGTATTGGTATTAGATCCTCACTGAAGATTTTATAGAATTCATTGGTGAATCCATCCAGGACTGCGCTTTTACGTGTTGGGAGGCTCTTGATTACCTCCTGTATCTCGCAGTAAGTTATTGCTATATTTAGTTGATTTATTTCTTCTTGATTCGGTTTGGGCAGTTTATGTTTCTCTAAGAATTGATCCATTTCTGTAAAATTATCATTCTTTAGTGAGTAAGGTTCTAGAAATGGTTCCTTATGATTATTTGAATATCCTTTGTATTTGTTGTAATTTTTCCGGTGGAGTCCCTGATCTTACAGATATGAGTCTTTTCCCTTCTTTTTTTTTTTTTTTTTTTGTAATTCTTGCAACGGGTCTGTCAATTTTATTAATTTTCTCAAAGAACAATCTTTCAGTTTTATTTATTTGTTGAATGGTCTTTCTATTCTCAATCAGATTCATCTCTCCTTTAATCTTTGTGATCTCTATCCTCCTAGTCATTTTAGATTCAATTTTTTCTTCTCTCTCCAGATGTTTTAGCTGCATCATGGGTTTATTTACCTGTTCTGATTCCATTCTTTAATGTGTGCGCTGAGGGCAATGATCTTGCCCCTCAGCACTGCCTTAGCTGTATCCCACAGTTTACTTTGTGATGTATTTTCATTGTCGTGTGGCTTATGAGTTCGTTAATTTCATTTTTAATTTGCTCTGTGACCCAAGTGTTAGATAATAGGGAGGGGTTTAGCCTCCAAGTATTTGTGTAGTTTCTGTGGTATCCTTTGTTATTGAGGATTACCTTGATTCCATTGTGATCAGATAGTATACATGGGATATTGTCAATATTCTTGTATTTGCTGAGTTTCTTTGTGTGGACTATGACATGATCTATTTTGGAGTATGTTCCATGGGCTGCTGAGAAGGATGTGTATTGGGTCTCTGTAGGGTGAAAATCTCTGTACAGATTTGTCAGATCCATGTGGGATATGGTGTTACTTAGATCTTTGGCTCCCTTGCTAATCCTCTGTGTGTTGGATCTGTCTCTTGGAGGGACTGGAGTATTAAAGTCTCTCACTATGATTGTATTTGGGTCTATCTTGTTCTGTAGTTCTGAAAGCATTTGTTTGACATATTTAGGGCCTCTTTTGTTTGGTGAGTATAAATTTATCACTGTGATATCTTGATTCTGGATTTTTCCTTGTATTAGAATGTAGTGCCTTTCTTTAGCTTTTTGAACTTATTTTAATGAGAAGTCTAGCTTGTCTGAAATCAGGTTGGCTACCCTGGCCATTTTGGTAGGTGCGTTTGCTTGGAAGATCTTGCTCCATCCTTTCATTCAGACCCTGTTTTTGTCCCATGCTATAAGTTGGGTTTCTTGAAGACAATAGATAGCAATTTTCTCTTTATGGATCCTCTCTGTCAATCTGCTCCTCTTTATCAGAGACTTTATACCATTTATAATCAAAGAGGTCATGGGTAGGTGTGGTTCTTTTCCCTTCCGTTTTCCTGTTAGGCTATGTTTCCTCTCCCTTCTTTCTTGTCTTTATTGAGCTTATCTTCCTGTTGGGCTCTGGCTATTGTAGTTTCCTTCTGTTTCTCTCTGGAGGTCCTGTACATTATCTATTGGATGGGGTGCCCCTCTTAGAATTCACTGTAAGGCTGGTTTTTTATTCTCATATTCCTTTAGTTCCTCTTTGCTGTGGAAAGATTTTGTTTTTCCCTCAAAATAATTTCTAATTTTGCTGGGTATCTAATTCTGGTTTGGCAGTTGTTGGCCTGGAGTACTTGGATTGTGTTCTTTCAGGCACATTGTGCATTGTAATTTTGTGTGAAGAGATCTGCCATGATTCTGATCTTTTTTCCATTGTAATGTACTTCTTTATTTGTTTTGCGTGCATTCAAAATTTGCTCCTTATTGTTGGAATCTGAGGCCTTGATTATAATGTGTCTGGGGGTGTATCTTCTAGGGTCTGGTCTGCCAGGTGTTCTATATGTTTCTGTTATTTGAGTGAGGTTTTCCCTTTTGAGATTGAGGAAATTCTCTGTAATAATTCTATTGAATATGTGTTTTATACCTTTGCTTTGGTACTCCTCTCCTTCATCTATTCTGATTATCAGTAGATTATATCTCTTCTCCCTGTCCACTATCTCCTGGATTAGTCTGCCCTGGAGTTTGACAATTTCTTGGAGTGCGGTAATCTTCTCATACTTATCAGCTGAATCATCATCAAATAGAGAGACTCGAGATTCAAGATGATTAATTCTTGGTGATGTGGCTTCGAGTGTGGTTTGCATTGAGGCAAGTGAGCTGCTTATTGTTGCCAGATCAACTCTCATTGTGGTTTTTCTTGTTTTAATGAGTTATGTTTTGAATCTATTTTTTCATGCATTTCATTTCTCAGGATGTTAAGGTCTTCTTCATCGGAGGAGTAGACTGTATCTATTTTTGTTTCCATTTCTTTCTTGATTTCCTGAAGGTCCTTCAAGACTTCCATTCTAAACTCCTGGAATTGTTTTCTGAATTCGTTCCTGAGGCTTTTGATCATTTCTGCTATCTTAGCCACAGCTGTTTTTTTTTCCTCTATGTCCTCTTCGGTCATACTGCTTTTTGGAACTGGCGAGTTGGCTTGACCTTTCATAAAACTTGTAATATTTCTTTGTGATTTACACATCTGGAGTTTTTGCACTTCCATTCAGGGGCCTCTAGGTGGCAGTCTTGGCTTGGCTTTGTGCTGGTTCCCATTGGTGTGCCAGCAGGGACTTTTTTGTATTCTTGCTCCGGGTTTGAGTTCGGCTGTTGAACCTTACTGCCCTATGGGTGAACGTAACCGTCTAGGATGTGGCTGAGGCGGTTACCCTCACTGCAGTTAGGGGTGGGTACATTCTGTGGCTTTCTCTGCAGGACTGTGCTCTGCCACTTTGTTGTGCTGACACTTGTGGGCCCCTGTTGGGCTTACGACATTTGCTTTTTCAGAGTGCCCTGGAGACATTTCTCTTCTTTGATTCTTTCCCCACTAGTTGCTGTGGGTCAAGAGAGCTTGCCCCTGAGATTGAGTATTGCCACTGATGGGCGGCTTGTCCACCTGTGAGGAGTGTACCTGTCAGAGCAGGTGTTGCTGGTGTGGCCCGCCCATGTGTACAGAGTGTGCCTATCAGAGCGGGCATTGCCACTGGAGGGGAGGGGGAACTATATATGCTTCTATAAACATTTGCCTAATTTTAAATAATAATTAATTCAGATTTCTGGACTGTATATATTATCAAGGAAAGCTCACTTGAGGCACTTTGGGAATGACCTCTGTTACAAACCTCATGCCCAGGTACTTACATTTATGTAGCAGTGCACAGGTAGGTCTTTAAGAGGTGTGTATAACCCATAGCAAACCTGACCAAAAAAAGCAAGCAGTAACCCAAATAAACAAGTTCAGACTTGAAACAGGTAACATCACCACAGAAACAACCAAAACTCAATAAGGGATTATTTTGCAAACCTTTATGAAAACAAATTCAAGAACATGGAAGAAATGGATGATTTCCTAGAAAAAATTGATATACACAAACTCAACCATGAAGATAAAATCCCTCTGAACAGACCCATATCCAGCATTAAAATAGAAAAATCAATAAGTGATCTCCCATCAAAGAAAAGCCCAGATCCAGACGGATTCACAGCAGAATTCCTCAAGGCCATCAAAACATAACTCACAACACTATGTCTCAAACTCTTCAATGAAATTGAAGTAGAAAGTTCACTACCAGACACATTCTATGAAGCCAGTATAACCATCATCCCAAAACCAGCCAAGGACTCATCACAGAAAGAGAACTATAGACTGATTTCCCTGATGAACATAGATGCAAATATTCTCAACAAAACTCTGGCCAATCAACTTCAACAGGTCATCAAAAAAAAGCGTGCACCATGATCAAAATGGATTCATCAAAAGGATGCAAAGTTCGTCCAATATACACAAGTCAATTAATGTAAACCACCACATCAACTGGAGCAAGGTAAAAAAAAAGAAACCTCATGGTTATATATCTCTGGATGCAGTAAAGGCATTCGATAAAATCCAGCACCCATTTACGCTAAAAGCCCTGGAAAAACTGGGATTCCAGGGAACACTCCTGAATATAATCAAGGCTGTCAATGACAAACCAGCAGCAAGCATAATTCTAAATGGTGAAAAACTAAAGCCATTCCCTTTAAAATCAGGAGCAAGACAGGGATATCTGATCTCTCCCCTTCTTTTCAACATAGTACTAGAATTCCTAGCCAGAGAAATTAGGCAAGAAGAAAATATAAAGGGGATCAAAATAGGAAAAGAAGAAGTTAAACTTTCTCTCTTCGCAGATGACATGATCCTATACCTAAAGAACCCCATTGACTCTACATTCCCAAGCTACTAAAGCTGATTCAAAACTTTGGCAAAGTTGCAGGATATAATAAAAACCCTCAAAAATCAATGGCATTTCTATATGCTAATGACCCGAACACCAAGGCAGAAATCAGGAAAGCAACATCTATTGCAATAGCTTCAAAAAACATAAAATACCTAGGAATAACCTTAACCAAAGAAGTGAAAGACCTCTTTGATGAGAACTTTAAAAACATAAAAAATGAAATTAAGGCAGAACTAAGGAAATGGAAAAACCTCCCATGCCCTTGGATTGGGAGGATTAATATAATCAATATGGCAATATTGCCAAAGGCTATCTAAAAATTCAATGCAATACCCATTAAAATCCCAACACAATTTTTTTAACAAAATAGAGGAAGCAATCCAGAAATTTATATGAAACAATAAAAGACCCAGAATAGCAAAAACATTCAAAAGCAGAAAGAACAGTGCTGGAGGAATTACAAAACCCAACTTCAAGCTGTATTATAAAGCTATAGTAATAATAACAGCTTGGTATTGTCACCGGAACAGGCCTGAAGACCAATGGAATAGAATTGAAGACCCAGAAATGAACCCACAGAACTATGCCTACTTAATCTTTGATTAAAGAGCTAAAAAGACAGGATGGAAGAAAGACAGCCTCTTTAAAAAATGGTGCTGGCAAAACTGGTTCAACACATGCAACAAACTAAAACGAGATCCTTATATATAACCCTGCACCAAAATCAATTCCAAATGGATCAAAGACTTCGAAATTAAAACAGATACCCTGAAAACACTAAAGGAAGGAGCAGGAGAAACACTTTTGCTGCTTGGCACAGGATGGAACTTCCTTAACAAAGACCCAGAAATGCGACAAATCATAGAAAGGATGGACAAATGGGACTGCATCAAACTGCAGAGCTTCTGCACGGCAAAGGACATAGCTCACAAGATAAACAGAAAGCCCACAGATTGGGAAAAGATCTTTACCGGCCATACAATGGACAAAGGCCTCATATCCAAAATATATGCAGAACTAAAAAAATTACCTTCCTCCAAAACAAAATGCAATGAACCAATAGGCCCCTCAACAAGTGGGCTAAAGACTTACAAAGAGACTTCTCTGATGAGGAAATGAGAATGGCCAAGAGAAATATGATAAAGTGCTCTAAATCACTGGCCATAAAAGAAATGCAAATCAAAACAACATTGAGATTCCATCTTACCCCAGTAAGAATGTCCTATATCAAGAAAACTATCAAAGACCAATGTTGGAGGGGGTGTAGCCAAAAGGGAACCCTACTTCATTGTTGGTGGGAATGAAAATGGGTTCAGCCACTCTGGCAAGCAGTATGGGGATTTCTCAGAAGGCTAAACATAAAACACCCCTATGACCCAGCAACCCCACTTTTGGGTATCTATCCAAAAACCCACAAACAAAATCACAGTAAAGCCACCAGCACAACAATGTTCATTGCAGCACAATTTGTCATAGCTAGAATTTGGAACCAACCCAGATGCCCCTCCGTAGACGAATGGATCAGAAAATATGGTACATATACACAATGGAATTTAATGCCTCTATCAGAAAGAATGACATTGCTCCATTGATAAGGAAATGGATGGACTTGGAAAAAACTATACTAAGTGAAGTGAGCCAGACCCAAAGAAAAATGGACTCTATGGTCTCCATCATAGGGAATAATCAGCACAGGTTTAGGCTAGTCACAGCAGAGGATCACATGAGCCCAACAGCTATAACCTATGAACACAAAAGATGATGCTAAGTGAAATGAACTTCATGTTATGGAAACGACTGTTATATCACTGTTATAATTACTTTCAACATGCCATGTGAAACCATAGCTTCTATGATTGATGATCCTCTTGTAACTCTTTCCTGTGGTTGTACCTGCACTATCTCTGTATCTTATCTGACTACATTGGAAACCATGTATACAAGTATTAGAACTAGGAAAGTGAAAGGGAATACCAAAATCGTGAGACACAGGGTAAAAAAGATAAACGATTACAAAACCAATATTTGCAAAACTGTTTACTGTAAATCTACTGAACAACTTATGGGGGGAAAGGGAATGGAGGAGGCGGGAGAGGGGAATGAGGGAGGAGTTAATAAACAGTACAAGAAATGTATCCAATGCCCAATGTATGAAACTGTAACTGCTCTGTATATCAGATTGACAATACAAATAAAAAAAAAAAAGGTGTCTGTAGAGGATGGTAATCAAAGGCAATCACATGCTGGAATGAGTTGGCCTCTTTTGAATGTTTTCAATAGTGTCTGGTGTTAGGAAATGCCCAGTTCCTGTCTATTTATTGTGATGGAACAACGTGGAAAGCTCAGAACAGGAAAAAGTAGTTGTTTTGGTTTCCTTTTCATTGGTCAATACCTGGAATGTTCTGGATTCCACAAGTACATTCATCCTCTCTCAGCACCCTCTACTGTCTCCCTAACTTATATGCTTGGTTGTTTCAACACCATGCCAATAAAGATTGCATCTGAGTTGAAATGGAAATGAGAAAAATAAGAATAATTTAAAATAACTCTGAGTGGGAGGCAGGGCAGGGTTCATTGAGAGGGTGTGCCATGAGCTCTTCTTCTTTTTTGTTTTTGAAATATAGACTTTTATTTAGAAACTGTTAAAAGTAGAAAAAAACCCTGTCAGAATAGACCAGGTGGAAAATGGGTTCCCAATAAAATGGAATTTGGGGGCAACAAAAGTCTAAAAGGCCACAAAAGAGAAATAGCACCACTGTCCTTTCAACAATGGCTGGTTACTTGCATTTTTGGCATTGTTAATCAATGACTCTGGGTTTCCCTCTGAATTCCACACAAAGCATGCACTACACAACAATTTTATCATAAAATACCTTGCTTTCTACACATATTTTCGAACAAGCTACCAGCAGAAACAAATCAATACAAACACATCAGGGACTGAAGAATCTCAGTAGTGAGTGAAATACATTTTGCAGAATTCTGCCAAACAAAGGGGCTGAGTAGGCCAGGGGCAAAGCAAATGAGAGAGAGGGAATGAAATCTTTTAAATATTAATAATTAATTCAGACACAGTACTGTATTTTCTGCAAAAGAAAACTGACATGTAATAACAAACTAGTGAATTTTATCTCCAAAGAGATTAGTAGTATCCAGATAACAGTGGAGAGCTGTGAACAGCAGATGTGGAACACATCCAGCCTTGTAGAGCCAAGGTGACGCGATGGCTGTCAGTGGTCACTCCCTGTGCCAGACGTCCTGTGAGCACTTGCAGCATCATTACCTGCCTGCTGTACTTCCAACACTAAGCAGCAAACTGAAGGAGCCAAAGAGGAGCCCCCAGTGGACTTTAAAGGGAGCAGAGAAGAGAAATATGTTCAATGTAAACTTTAAAAAACAGGAACTTGTGATACAAGTCCCATTTGAATCCCAGAGATGTGGGCAAGTTCCCAAAATTAGTTGTTAGATTATAAAAAAAAAAAAAACCACACAGAAAACTGGGCCTGGGAATGTGGCTTAGCAGTAGAGTGCTTGCCTAGCATACATGAAGCCCTCGGTTCAATTCCTCAGCATCACATAAACAGGAAAGGCTGGACCTGGTGCTGTGGCTCAAGTAGTAGAGTGCTAGACTTGAGCAAAAAGAAACCAGGAGCAGTGCTCAGGCCCTGAGTCCAAGCCCCAGGACTGGCAAAACAACAACCGAAAAAAAACAACAACACCAAAAAACAAAACAAAACAAAAACGAAATCTGGGCATATCTCATTTCCCCAAAAACACAATACAAAGCCATTTCAAGGACAATTGGAAAAAATCAGAGGACTGATCAATGAAAATCTAGGTCTTCACCTCAAATGATCTCAGGGTTGAAACACACTATTCACCCAGGCAGCCATGCCATTTGTTTGTAGCAGGGATGCCTAGGGCCAATGACACCAAATGGCCTTATAGAGCAATTTTTTAGACTTCACTTTGGGGCCAAAGATATGGCCTGTGAGGATTTAAGCAGCCCTGTAAGGCCTGAGAAAGCAGGCTCCAAAGGTCTCAAAGTCTGGCCCCTCCTTCCCAGACCACAAAGTCAGACACATGATATCTCCTGTCATGTTCATTTTCTTTTTTGAAATATGGAAGCATATTTTGTTCATTTGTTTGTTTTTTGCCAGTCTTGGGGCTTGACTCAGGGCCTGAGCACTGTCCCTGGCTTCTTTTAGCTCAAGGCTAGCAATCTTCCACTTGAGCCGCAGTGCTATTCTGTCTTTTTCCATATATGTGGTGCTGAGGAATTGAAGTTCATGTATACAAGGCAAGCACTTTACCACTAGGCCATATTCCTAGCCCTGGAAGCATATTTTAAATACTCTTAGGGCATTTATATATTAAAATTTTCTTTATCAGGATTTCACATTAGCTTAAAATTCAATTCAGTCTTTACATGTCTCTACTGAGGCTGCCACCTCAGTGTTACATCAAACACCGTAACCATCAGTGTGACCAGTGTCCACATGCTGAGCCCCATGGTCAGCCTCTCTGTTCCCAGGTGAACCACCTAGGTGTTAATACTGCTTCTGCTATAAGCTCCTAACTCAAACTTATTGGAAAAGGAGTAAGTTCCTGCCAAGTGCATTTTTAAGAAGAGGTACTTTTTGCTTATGAAAAGAAACCAGCAAATCCTCTAGGAATAATAAAGGAATATTTTACAGTTAAGCACATGATTTTGGAGTGAAGAATTCAATGTTGATCTGCTGGTCCAGGCTGTTAATACTCTTCTTGCTCTTCCTGTGGGACCCCTTCATCAGGTATCACAAAGCCTTCATTTGTGGCATAGAGAATATCTACAATGCTCTGCAATACAGGGTCATTTTCCCCCTCATTCTCCTGGCAAATCAGTTCAACATTCCTTAGCTGTCTGCAGTAGAAATCTTCCACAATAAGTTTCAATACTTTGACCTGATGCATCAGTTCGGCTGCTGCATCATTCCCGTTGCCCACGCCAGGATTCTTTCACACCACCACTGGGCCAGCCTTAGGAGTTGCAGTAGTTCTCTGTGTTGAAATGGGGGCCTCAGTGGAGTTGCACCGCTAGAGCCAAGAGGTTTCTTGGGTTTATTCAGAGCTGGAGAAACAAGGGTGGGAGCCAATGCGGTTTCTTGACCTCGTCTGGCAGCTACAGGGTCATAGTCTTTTCCATCATAGTTCGCATCAAAAAATTTCTTGAACCACTGGACAAATTCAAAGTTGTCCTGAAACTTTCCTTTTACTAATTTATCCACAGGAATTATTTTGTCAACACCCATCCTCTTAAAATATGCTTGCAGTAGTTTGAAGTTCTGGATATATTCATGTTCTAGTTTAGCTTAGAATTTCACTTTCTTCAAGGCAATAGAGCCAGGGAATAGAATGTCCATAAACTGACAATAGGCAGCACCTGAGCACAACTGTCCAATCTTTGTCAGATTCAACTGTAGAGACTCATTGATCCAGGCCAGCATATCAGGTCGACTTAGGTTATCACTGGTTACTGACATTGAATATACGTTCACTGCCATCTTTGGCTCTCAGCAAAACTGTGTCCCTTACCCGTACCTGGCTCAGGTTCTGTCTTCATCTGTTCTAGCCATCTGACCTGCCTTGAATTCTTAAACATTGAAATGCATGTGAGGACTAGGGGCATTGGGAGTTTGGGATGGACAGACCCAGCCAGCTACCCAGGGATCTGTGTGATTTTGAACAGCTCTCAGATACCACAGGTTGGACAGGAAAGAGCAGCAGTGCTCAACGTGACCTGAGAATTGATCCAGGTTGAGACTTTCTCAGGGTGGATGAGAAAAAGGTCCCAGAAAGACAATTCAAATCTCCTTTCCTCTCTGGCATATTCCATTATCACTTCTGGGCCTCAAGGCTTCCCAGCCCTTGAGTCTACCACGTAGACTCTCCATGGTACATCTGAGAAGGTATCACAGTCAGTAGACAAACTTGCTTTCTTTGGGTTTATAAAGTATCTTTAGCCATTATGAACATGGGAGACCCATTCCTTAATCCATGGTTGTTCCTGGAGCCAGGGGTGCCTTCCCGCTCTCAGCCTGGACAACCTCAATTTGTTTACCTATAAATAGAGAATATGAAACAACTACTGAGGGACAAATGAGACCCTTCATCTAAAGAAATATCACAACGTCTGAAATGCAGATGTATTGCTAAATTAATGGTCAATTCTCAGGACTTGCTTCACTGAAGGTATAATTAGCAATTACCTCAGCTGATCATTTCTGCTTTCTAAACGTTTTTTTTTTCCTTACATTATATCAAGTGCAACACTCTCAGTTCTCCAATTCTCCTCTCAGTTTTTACATTTTGTGAGTCTGCCTTTAATTCTTTTGCTGTATAGGCAGTTGCTATGATTTAATGAGTTTATATTCTGTCTCTTACCTGGTTCTTCCTAAATGCTATGTCTAGTCTAAAAGATGACTTTGAATGTTTGCATGCTACACATTCTGGTTCCTACTGAACATTTCTTGTGGGTGTATTGTTTACTTCTGCATTTATTTACTTACTTACTTATTTCCTCAGATTATTCCCTGTACTTTCTTGACTCTATTTTGTGTCTCAGAAGGTATAGATGTCTGACTCTTGCAGCCTAAATTTTTAGACTCCCTATTCAGCCAGCTTCTGGCTGCATTTGACTACAGGAAGAAGCTGGGGGAAGATGGGCTGGCACAGGGAAAGGAGAGCCAAGGTGTTCCTAACTCTTCTGTTTTGGAAACTTGGGAAGTAGTTTTGGTAATCTGCAGCTTAACCCCTATTGTCTGTTAACATTTTCTCTCAGTATTGCCCCAGCCTTCCTATTGTTTTAAATAAACCCTGGGGTGCCTGCTCAAACCCTACTTGGCTTCCCAACAGTTGCATGACCTGTGTGACCATTTATTCTGCTTGGAATTCCATCAATGGCTTCTTTTTCTACAGTGGCCATAACTGATATTCCCTAATAATGTTGTCAAAATCAAAACACCTGGAACCTACTTGTGAATTCCTCTGTAGCTATCCTTTCTGGTGCTTTCTCTGTTTCAGTTCATGGCACCATCACTTTACCTGATTGCAATGATTGTATCTCTGAAGTTGTTTTTCTTCTTATATGTTAATTCCTCTTCTCCCAAGCCAATCCTCTTAGCTTATCTCTTTGAGCAATTCTAGATTTACCACTTCTTGTATGAAATACTGACTGAAAATAGCTATGCTTGCCCAACTCACCACTAACATATCTAGAGTTACCACGTTTTCCACAACAGTAATTACTAGTAACCACTATGCTTGCCTAAATCACCAGTAACTCCTTGTTGCGCCGCTGCAGTAATCTTATTTCCTCCTTCATAGCTAACCTCAGCAACCAGATTGATCTTTATGTTAACCACATTATGTTGCCTTTGACTAACATCCTAGCAGTGGATTCTTACCTTGGTCTGAAAATACAGAAGAACCCAGAGTCTTGATTCTCTGTCCAGCCAATGACTTCCAGTACCTCAAGTTCTCCTCTTCCATAAAGCAGAGTTTATTTGAGCTTCAATGACCTCATAGCTGTTTCAAGAATTTATAGGAGATATACCAGTGCCTGGGACTTTGCACTTGTTGTTATCATCCCAGAGTGCTTTTTCCAAGAGTCCACATGGTTCTCAATCTCTTTCTGTCTGAGCTCAGATGCCACTTGATTAGTCATTTTTAATATTTATATTCTTATGTGTATATATATGTGTATATATATACATGTACATACATATCGATCCATACATATACATCCATATGGTTTGAATCTGTGTGGAAATGTGTGTAGAAAATACTTTATTATTGTCTATTCCTTCCCTCTGCTTTATTGCTTTCTATTCCTTTCGGTAGTTGTTTATTCTTCCCATTAGATTACAAGCAAAATAGCAAGTATTTTCCTAAGTATATTCCAGTTTGAATAATGTATAACCTCTAAAAGGTGCATTATCAAATTTTGGTAAATGCTCTGATTAGTATACAATACAGGCATGTTGAATGATGCTATGTTCCTCCTCTTCACAAATATTTAACACAAATAAATACAATGCACATAGACTGTTTTGCATCAGAATCCCACTGAGCAGTTTGTGTGGAGATGTGATTTGTGTTTATTTGAGGACCCAGGTGTTCTTTTCCAGTATCAGTGGACCCAGCTTTACAGGATCTGTGGGTTGGGTTGCAGGGAGGAGGGGTCATGTGAGGGGCCAGAGAGTGCTGGGGACAAGACTGATGACCCAGTGGTGATGACCCCACAGCCTCTGGGCTGCCCAGGGATCAATCTCCTTGGTTTACAGGTAAGGTTCACCATGGTGCTCTGTCAGAAGCTGCAGGGCCTGGCCAGAGCAGAGTCTCAGGGCACTTCCCAGTGGCAGGCTGTTGATGACAGCTGAGCTAATCCACCCTGATTGGTTGTGCTGGTACCTGTCCATCCTCCTGGGCCACCTACAGATTCACTACCAACACCCTTCTTATTGGAGTGAGCAGTGCTATGCAGGACTGCGGCCGGGAAGGCAGCTGTGGTGAGTAGCAGCCCTCTGTGCTCAGGACGAGGTCTGGTGCAGGGGTGATGGTGCTCTACATGTCTCTGCAGGCTAGGCAGGTGGTTGTGCACAGGTCCTTCCTGGAATCTGACCCAGGGTTCCTGCGCCTCCCTACTGGGCCTGGGCATTTGTTGTGCAGGGTTCCTGGGATACCTGGGTGTAGAGGGTAATCCTATGCATCTCCCCACATTTTGGAGTTGGGGCTCTGGGCACTGGTCCAGCCTCCTCCTGGATGTTTGGGATTTATCAGCCAGTGAGGCCGGTTATTCACCAGAAAGTCACAGGACAAGCTGGGAGTCTTCTGATTCTGTTGTCTTAGGCTGCTCCATCTTCCCTCTCAGAATCCTCATTGGGCATCTGGTATTTCAGCCACACTTGGCTCTTACTTGGCCCCAGACTGCACTTCCCTTCTCCTTGGGTGAAATCAAAGAAAAGGAGCACTACTTCATTACGTCTATACAAAGTCAAAACAACCCACATAAAAGTATAAGGGCCAGAAGCACATTCTAAACCCAACATAAAGATTTTTGTTTTGTTTTGGTTTTATGTCAGGACTGGGCCTTGGACCTTTCCCTTCAATTGTTTGTACATGGGCAGTGTTCTACTACTTGATCCACAGCTCCACTTCTGGCTCTTCATGGTTAATTAGAGATATGTGTCCTATGGGACTTTGCTACCCAGACTCCCTTTAAACCACCTTCCTTCCATCTTAATCTCTTATTTAGCAAGGACTACAAGCATGGTCCAGTCGTGTCTCAATCTAGTGTTTTTATCTCTCACACCATCTTTTCTAGAAGAACAAATTTTGGAGCATGTTGAAAAGTGAAGTGTTTTGGGAGAAGGAAAGAGTAAATGGATGACATGTTCATATCAGTAGCATCATCTGCCACTCTAATGGCCACCCATTGGTTTGCTGTGCCAGGTTCTATAGAATAGTCACTAGGTTGAAAGCAGCTACTCACAGATGCCAACTTGAACTGTGACAATAGACTTGCTGTTCCTTTTTCAGTCAGTGCATTTTTCTCTAGTCATAAGGGCCTTTTGGTGAATTGAATTTAGGATAATATGTAGCCCAGAGTTGAACAGCTTTTCCCTGGGTGAATATGTAGCTCAGTAGTAGAACTTTTTCCAATTTCCAGAAGGCCTTTCATTTGATTGCCTGCACCAAATATGTAAGTAAGTAAATAAATAAATAAATATATAAAAAAAGATGCAGTCAGAATTTAAAGCAATGGGTTGCAGGGCCAATATAGACTCATGATAATATGACCTCCTTACTAGAATTTTGAGGTGTATTATTGCCTGGAAAAATTACTCCAGGGTGGATTGCATCAGATGAGTAGGACTGATTGACCTTTGTAATCCAAGAATCACTTAGTTTAAGCATGGCTTTTATTTTTTAAACAGTTGTGTGGAGGTATTATTATTATACAGTAGAAGTAATAATATAGTCTTGTGGGGTTTCAATATATGTGTACATGTGTACAATGTTGTACAACTATGTATCACCTCTGCAACATATTTCTGGTGCATTTCACTTGGTAGGCCTTTTCTCCTGTTCCTTCTTTGTCTGGTAATAATCTATTTTCTGTCAATATAAATGACCTGTTTTTTGCCACTATTTCAAACGAATGAGTGTATTTGTTGTAATTTTTCTGGCCGAGTCCCTGATCTTACAGATATGAGTCTCTTCTTTTCTTTTTTTAGTAATTCTTGCAAGGGGTCTGTCAATTTTATTTATTTTCTCAAAGAACAAGCTTTCAGTTTTTTTTAATTTGTTGAATAGTCTTTTTATACTCAATCAGATTATCTCTCCTTTAATCTTTGTGATCTCTCTCCTCCTAGTGATTTTGGATTCAATTTTTTCTTCTTTCTCCATATGTTTTAGCTGCATCATGGGGTTATTTACCTGTTCTGATTCCATTCTTTAATGTGTGCGCTGAGGGCAATGATCTTGCCCCTCAGCTCTGCCTTAGCTGTATCCCACAGGTTACTTTGTGATGTATTTTCATTGTCGTGTGTCTTATGAGTTCGTTAATTTCATTTTTAATTTACTCTGCGACCCAAGTGTTAGATAACAGAGTGGGGTTTTGCCTCCAAGTATTTGTGTAGTTTCTGTGGTGTCCTTTGTTATTGAGGGTTACCTTGATTCCATTGTGATCAGGTAGTATACATGGGATATTGTCAATATTCTTGTATTTGCTGAGTTTCTTTGTGTGGACTATGACATGATCTATTTTGGAGTATGTTCCATGGGCTGCTGAGAAGGATGTGTATTGGGTCTCTGTAGGGTGAAAATCTCCGTACAGATTTGTCAGATCCATGTGGGATATGGTGTTACTTAGGTCTTTGGCTCCCTTGCTAATCCTCTGTGTGTTGAATCTGTCTCTTGGAGAGACTGGAGTATTAAAGTCTCCCACTATGATTGTATTTGGGTCTATCTTGTTCTGTAGTTCTGAAAGCATTTGTTTGACATATTTAGGGCCTCTTTTGTTTGGTGAGTATAAATTTATCACTGTGATATCTTGATTCTGGATTTTTCCTTGTATTAGAATGTAGTGCCTTTCTTTAGCTTTTTGAACTTATTTTAATGAGAAGTCTAGCTTGTCTGAAATCAGGTTGGCTACGCTGGCCGTTTTGGTAGGTGCGTTTGCTTAGAAGATCTTGCTCCATCCTTTCATTCAGACCCTGTTTTTGTTCCTTGGTATAAGATGGGTCTCTTGAAGAAAATAGACAGCAATTTTCTGTTTATGGATCCACTCTGTCAATCTGCTCCTCTTTATCAGAGAATTTATGCCATTTATAATTAAAGAGATCATGGGTAGATGTGGTTTTTTTTTCCCTTCCACTTTCCTGTTAGGCTATGTTTCCTCTCCCTTCTTTCTTGTCTTTATTGAGCTTATCTTCCTTTTGGGCTCTGGCTATTGTAGTTTCTTTCTGTTTATCTCTGGAGGTCCTGTACATTTTCTGGTAGGTGGGGTTCCCCTGTTAGAATTCACTGTAAGGCTGGTTTTTTCTTCATATATTCCTTTAGTTCCTCTTTGCTGTGGAAGGATCGGGTTTTCCCTCAAAATAATTTCTAATTTTGCTGGGTATCTAATTCTGGTTTGGCCGTTGTTGGCCTGGAGTACTTGGATTGTGTTCTTCCAGGGTCTTTGTGCGTTGTAATTTTGTTTGGAGAGGTCTGCCATGATTCTGACCTTTCTTCCATGTAATATAGTTCTTTATTTGTTTTGGGTGCATTCAAAATTTGCTCCTTATTGTTGGAATCTGAGGCCTTGATTATAATGTGTCTGGGGGTGTATCTTCTAGGGTCTGGTCTGCCAGGTGTTCTATATGCTTCTTTTATTTGGGTGAGGTTTTCCCTTTTAAGATTGAGGAAATTCTCTGTAATAATTCTATTGAATACGTGTTGTATATTATGCTCTGGTACTCTCCTCCTTCATCTATTCTGATTATAAGCAGAATCTCTTCTCCTTGTCCACCATCTCCTGGATTAGTCTGCCCTGGACTTTGACAGTTTCTTGGAGTGTGGTAATCTTCTGGTCCTTGCATTGTCATCCAAAAGTGATTTGAGATTCAATATGATCTATTCTTTGTGATGTGGCTTTGCTTGTGGTTTGCAATGAGGCTACTGTGATGTGTGTGTTTTCCACATCAGCTCTCATTGTGGTAATTTCTTCTTTTAATGAGTTATGTTTTGAATGTTTTTTCATGCATTTCTTTTCTCAGGATGTTAAGGTCTTCTTTAATGGAGGAGTAGTCTGTATCCATTTTTTGCTTCCATTTCTTTCTTGACTTCCTGAAGGTCCTTTGAGACTTCCATTCTAAACTCCTGGAATTATTTTCTGAATTTGGTCCTGAGGCTTTCGATCATTTCTTCTATCCTATTCTCAGTTGTTGTTTTTTTTTATTCTCCATCTCCTCGGTCATACTACTTTTTGGAGTTGGCAAGTTGGCTTAACCTTTCATGAAATTTGTAATATTTCTTTGTGATTTACACATCTGGAGATCTGCACCTGTAGGTGGAGACCTTGGCTTGGCTTGGCTTTGTGCTGGTTCCCTCTGGTCTGTCAGTGAGGACTTGTTTGTATCCTGGCTCTGGGTTTGAGTTTGATTGTTGAACCTTACTGCCCTATGGGTGAGCACGAATGTCTTGGTTGTTGCTGAGGCGGTGACCCTCACTACAATTAGGGGTGGTTAGGCTCTGTGTCTTTCTCTGCAGGACTGTGCTATGCCGTTGTGTTGTGCTGACCCTGTGGGCCCCTGTTGGTGGTTCGCAGGTCGCTGATTCAGCATGACATGGGGACTTTTCTCTTCTTTGATTCTTTCCCCGCTAGTTGCTGTGGGTCAAGAGAGCTCACCTCTCAGATTGAGAATTGCTGCTGAGGGGTGGCTTGCCCACTTGTGCATGGTGTTCCTGTCAGAGTAGGTGTTGCTGTTGAGTGGTGGCCCGCCCACCTGTGCGGAGTGCACCTATCAGAGCGTGTGTTGTTGCTGAGAGTGCATCTTGCCCACTTGTGCACTCCCGCATGGTGTTGGGCGCGAGATCCTCCTGCTGGAGAGCTAGCACGCTGACCCACATTGGCGCTCTGTGGGGCGCATGTGTGTGCGCTCTTGTGCTTCTTTTGGAGGGCACTGGATTGTTGGAGTGTGCTTGTGCCTTCTCGCAAATCTACTGTGGGGGCAGTATACATGGTCCCCAGCAGGTTCCAGTGTCTGGGTGTGGGTTGGTCCCCCCAGGCACTCTGCACCACTATGTGTGTGGGGGGGGGGGACATGTGCTCAGGCCCAGGTGTCCCTGCTGGGCTGGTATTGCACACCTGCAAGCCTGTGATTGTTGTTCAAAAAGTCCGCGCGGACCAGGGTGCCTCAGGTGGAATTCAAATGTCTACCAGTTCCCAGGCCCCTGCTGGGGGTGGGGGTGGGCCTGGTGTGGACAGATTCAGGCTTCCCAGCTGGGGTTTTGGGCGATGCTGGCCTAAGGTGTCTCCCGGTCACCTTGTTGAGCGTTGCTCTACCTGCTGCTAGCCCCCTGTGTCCTCCCAGGAGCTGTAGGGTCCTAGAGCCACCAGATATGAGGCTATTTTGTTCCCTCGGGGTACGGAGGCGGGGGGAGGGAGCTCTAGCTTCTTTGTCCCCTTGTGAAGAGCTCTACAAGAGGTTTTGGGTCTCTGCTAGAGCTGGTCTCCCTTGGTGGGTGGGGGGCAATGGGGAACTTACTGGTCCTGGATTGTGTGCATGTCTGCGCTGCTGTGGGCTTTTCCGAGCTGGGGTATGTGTTAGGTCCTCTCCCTGAGGGCTCCATGTAGATGCCCCCACCTCATTTAGTCTCCACCCAGTTACCTGGGTAACCTGCAGACCTGGAGGCAGTTACCTCCCCTTTCCCTGAGGTCACCTCCTAATCCACCTGGCCACACCCCTTGCCCCTGCCCTAGATATAAGGCAGGGCTGGGTGGGGGTCGCTCTCTCTCTCTCTCTCTCTCTCCCTTCTCTCCGGCCATGGATCATCTTGGCCACAGGCCAGCAGTTCGGTAATAAACTTTCTTTCCTGCCTGAATACCGCGTGGCGTTCTCCTTTACCGGCTACCTACTTTAAAAACCTAACATATATGGTGCCGTGACTCAGATGGGGCTTAAGAGTCAGGACAGGTGGAATTCCCCTGTATTTTTCTTCTTTTTCTGGGAGTATCCCCAGTCCTGATGGCCCTTTTTCCACGAACCGAACTGCTGCGAGATGCCACGTGGCACTTTTCACTAATACCATTGCTGGCCTCCACATCCACATCCACCTCCACACCACTTGTCTACCCTGGTGAGTGAAACTGCTGCTGCTCTGGTTCCCTGCTGCTCCGTCCGCCGCTTCTGCCGCTTCTGCCTGGTAAGCTCATTCACTCACTCACTAGGTGCCTCCCTCCTGTGCGTTTTGGGTTTTGCATCACAGTCACACCCGAGCTGGGACACAGCTAGCACGCCTCTTGACAGTGCAATGAGGCCTGCTCGAAATTCTCAAACAGATACAGTTTTTGCCACTGCAATGGTAAATGGTCAGAAGTCACTTATATTCAGGCTCTCTTTCTCTCTTTTCCTCTCTTTCTCTTCCTTTTTCTCCCTCTCTCCACTGCCTGCTTACTTGCTTACTTTATAAAAACTCCAAGTCGTACCATCCTGATAACGTGCCTTGCTCACAAAGCTGCCTCTTTTCACAGACCTCTGATACTGAGGCTTGACCACCAATGTGCTTTGTCAGCAAAGATATCTAAAAGTTCTTTTCTCTAGCATTGACCACGTGGTGGATATTGGGTTTAACAGGCACCAGCTCAGGCACCATTATGCCATGCCACATGTTCTCTATTAGTGTGTTTGTGTCCTCCTGCCACCCCCCTCAACATGGCATCCCACTGGGGTTTATCAAAATATGGTTTCTCCGTTTTATAATCTGAAAATTGTTGTTTACTAGCAAAATTGTTTTTCTAACTGACCATGTGGTTTGTGGTGATCGAATCAATGGTTTGGTGGTGGTGGTCCTGGCTCTCCCCCTCTGCACCACCTGGTTCCCCTGCTGTTGTTGTCTGGTCCCAGTCGTTTGGTCTCACACCTCCGGTCCCATGCCACTGTCTGTCTCCCGGTCTCCGTGCAGTCTGGGGCCCGTGGCGCTCCTGCTGTCTGGACTCTGCACTCGTGCCAGGACTTTTTGGCTGTTGCTTCTCTGGTTGCTGACGGTCTGTGGTCCCGTTTACAGGCACCGGAGCTGCTTTCCCAGCCTGACCCTGATGGGGCCAGGTTTGGTGGGGGGTGTGGGGGGTGGCGAGGAGGGGACGGTGAGGGGGTATCCAAGAGATTTTCTAGCTCTGTGCAGGTTGTAGGCTTTCCTTCCTTTGTTCTTTGTCATTTCCTGTGTTTCTCTTTTTGTTCTGGTTGTTGGGTTTGCTGGTCTCTTGATGGGGTGTTGGGTGTTGGAGTTCCCAGCTCACTATTTGGATAGAGCAAGTTGGGGTGCCTCCCTATTGTGACAGTGCCATCTTCCCTACTCTATCCGGGCAATTTTATATCAAACTTAAGTAATGGTTCAACCTAAACAAAGTAGTTTTCTAGAGTCTTCAAATAAAGATTACCCTGATTTTCAAGGTCTATGAAATAACATTAAATACTTATGGAGCTGATTATTTTTGAGTTGCTGTAACTGAGTAATTTGTAGAATTGCAGTGAGCTGTCTACAGAAGAAAATTATGTGAGAAAAATGTTCTACAGAGAGAATAAACCACCACCCCTTCCCTAAAATAATGGCCTCTGAACCAGTCCTGGCCATGTTAAGTCAGCGCTCATGAGAAGTGTCCGAGTTCATTTACACTCAAAGAAACTACACACAGGAACGATTTCAGATCAAAGCTCAGCACAGGGATTGATTTTCATGTAGTTTTGCTCATATTTTTAACAATGCAGCTTTGCATGTGCCTCTGCACTACTGTGTGAGGAACAGAATGGAATTTGATAGGTCTTTGTGTCATAGCTACTGAACAATAACAATGACAGTACTTGTCATTGACTGACCTGGAGAGAATATTACCATTTGTTATATTTTAACAATGGAATTTAAGATTTACAAAAAAACTCAGACTCATTGGTAGGCCTGAAGGCATGTGTTTATGTGTTTCCTTCTTTGTGATTGAAATATTCTCTTTACTTTTGGCAGAACTTCTAGTTATTTCCTCTCTCCTTTATCCTTCTTCCTTGGAAACATCACTGATGCAGTCCATGGATGTTTCTTTTTATCCCGAGGAGAAAAGATAAGATGTACCAAAGTCAAAGAGAGCTAGTTCGCAATCCCAGACTCCTGTATTGTCAGTGTCCATTGTAATGAAGCTGCTCATGGATTCTGGGCAATAATGAATCCCAGAGACCAGGAGACACCTAGGTCAAGGCCTGTCTATGCAACTCCCTCCTTGAACAAATGAAGTCCCTAGAGCTGGAAGCTAACATGACTTCAGGTTCCCCAAAGCACAGATGTGAGGCCCATGTGTCATTTCCTTCAGTAGTGAACTTGTGGATGAGTCTACATCTTACTCACCTTGGTAAGTCCAGAGCCTAATAACAGAGCCTATGGACGATGCCAAACTTCTTCCTGGCCATGGCTCATCCAGGAAGAGCTTCTTTTTGCTTTGCGCAGAGCAATCTGGACCATCAATATGGATACCTGGGTAAGGGAAAAAAAGAGAGTGATGGAGTGAGTGTTTCTGCTTGTTGTCTTCTCCTGTAGTAGGGAGAGCTTGTCAGGGGTCGCTTCAGACATTTAGGTGACTTTTTTCTCTAGTTGGAACCAGTGTTAGAGGAGAATATCCAGAGATTCCCTTGAGAAGTTGTGGTCATCCAACATCCCACAGAGATAAGAGGAAGGGGAATGATTTCCACTGGTGTCTTTTCTCCTTTTAATCTTCTTTACCAACTTTTCGCTAGAGATGTTTCCAAGGACGAGTGGTTAGACCCATGTAATGGTGGAGATACTACATAGCCACTCTTTGTAAGTTTGTATTCTATTGCTCATTTGGTTTTGGCTGTGCCCTCTTGACTTGGATGGAGCTGCATAAGATCTTTATCACCTTCAAATCCTGACCCATTTCATATAGTTTTGCTGCATGATTAGCTGACACTTAGAACTTCACCACAGGCCTGTACAATTTGATAGGAACTCTAGGGCTCTTGTTTCTTTGTTTCATGGTTCTATTGTTCCTCCCTCCCTCCCTTCCTTCTTTCCTTCTTTCCTTCCTTCCTTCCTTGCTTCCTTCCTTCCTTCCTTCCTTCCTTCCTTCCTTCCTTCCTTCCTTGTTCCTTCCTCTTTTTTAATTTGCCTTGTATGATATTATGTGTTTCTATGGAGTATATTTCCTGTAAAACAGTGTCACCTACTGCCTCATATTCTTCCAGATTATCCTCTTCCCACCTCCCTCCTACTCAAATTGTATAGCTCATTTCCAACAATGGTTTTAGTGGGTTTCACTAATCAATTGGTTCAACCTTTGTCCCACCCTTTCTGTGCTTCCTTTTCCCATGCCCAAATCAGATAAACATATACAAGACAAAGGGTACAGTAAGCAAAAAGTGCCACAAATGATAATATACAAAAAAGGAAAGAAAAGTAGAACTGAAAATAGTACATTAAAAAGTCTCTTGATACAATATTTTGAGTTCATTACAATAAACATCATATTATATAATCATAAACACATAGTTTTTGAGCCCTTATTATGATCATCTGCTAAGACTATGCTCCTTTTTTCTCAATCAAACTGAAGACTTTCTGCATGGCAAAGGACAAGGTAGCAAGATAAATAGAAATCCCACAGAATGGGAGAAGATTTTTACTAGCTATGAATCAGACAGGACTTCCTATCCAAAATATACACAGAGGTGAAAAAAGTGAAACCTCCCCGAAACAAACCCTCAAAGAAACAACATCCAATTAATAAATGAGCTAAAGACTTAGAGACTTCTCTGAAGGAGAAATAAGAATGGCCAATAGACACATGATGAGACATATCCCATCTCTGGCCAAAAAAGATATACAAATCCAAACAACACTGAGATTCCTCATCATGCCAGTTAGAATGGCCATTATCAAGAAAACTAACAATAACAGATGCTTTCAGGGATGTGGCCAAAAGCAAATGATACTGCACCATAGGTGGGAATAAAAACTTGTTCAGCCAGTCTGATCTGAAAGCTGTATGGAGGTCCCTCAAAAACTGAACATAGAGCTTGCTGATGATTCAGCAATCCCACTTATGGGCATATATCCAATAGACCACATACCAATCAATGATTTAATCTAAGTTCCAAATGTATAAAACACTCCATCATAAAAAGTGAAATCACACAGGTCAAATAGCCTTATCCTGACTCTTGACTTTCTCTTACTGGCATTTTCAGAAATAGTAAATATTTCCTCTGACTTCATTGCATATACTGCAAGCACTTGGCATAATGCCTATGCAAAACACAAGCATGACACCTTTAGGAAAATAAGTCATTTAGCAAACTGTAATTTAGCAAACTGTAATGCCTACACTGCATTCCGTAGGACCTTGACGTTATATGCCACAGTACCGTAAGAGAGCTGTATATACCTACTTAATGAGAAACCAAAGTTTATCAACACTAGGACAAAGCAGTAGGCCTTCTGCCTGGCTGTTCTTTTTTATCCCCAGTGTTGTTTAGTATCAGCTGGTTGCACAAGGGGTTCACTGTGATATGTACATATATGTATGCAATGCACCTTCCTGGGTCAGACACATCCTCTCCTTCATTTCTACTCCCAAGCCAATTTTAAAAAGCTTCATTACTCTATTTTTATGTTTATACTTCAAACATTTTGAGACAGGCTGATTTTGAATTTGAGAACTTGATCTCTAAACATTAAAAAAATTCAATAGCTTGATAAATTTACTGAGATCTACAAGAAACAATGTCTATGAGTTTCCAGTATCACACAGTATTGAACATTAGCCCTTGCACAAAGTCAATGCTCAATCATGGTGACCAATAATTTCCTAATGCAAAAAAAACTTCAGTTGCTATTATTATAGCTTTTGAGTAATGTTTTACTTTATAATTTTCTTTTGACCAATTCATATGCATCAACATATTTGCATGAAATCCTATCGTAAAAAGCATGCGGCACGGGAAATAGGATTTCTGAAGACATAATATTTAATAAATAATTAATCTTAATAAATAATAAATAAATAATAAATCTTTAATAAATCTTAAACTTTGGCAAGACACAGAACAAGTTGCTGGTTGGAGGTGGGAAATTATATACATATACATTCATATATATATGCATACACATATATGTGTATAGGAAATTAGATGTATACATATATGTATATGTGAGTGATTAAAACCTTCCAAGTAGAGACAAAATTTATAGAAGGAATGATCTGTTGAAAATTGAAAAGAGAGAGACAGCATGGCTAGAAAGGCAATTGAAGAGAAAATCAATGGAAACAACTGAGACACAGTGGTGTTGGCTTGGACAGGGGTGGGCAGACCCCCTCCTGAAGTGATGAAACAACGGATGGTAGAAGAGTGGGCTTGGTACTTAGGAGAGTATTGGAGCACTTCTGATAGTGACATTTGCTGCTCAGAACATTCTTGTCTTACTTGATAAAGACCTATTTGTTCTTAAGATCAAAGAAAACAAAAACTAGAACTGTATGCTTTCATGCACATTCACCTAATTTTTAGTGGTTAGGCACAAATTCAGGTTTCTGACCTGGGTATGTTAGCAAGAAAAACCCATCTGAGAGTCTCTGGGAATGATCTCTGTGTTAAAGTTTGTGCCCAGGTACTTACATTTATGTAGGAGTGCACTAGAGATTTGGGCCTACATCCAGGTAGGTATTTAAGAGGTGTCTGTAGATGATGCTAATGATAACCAAAGGCAATGCTCGAATGAGCTGGCCTCTTTTCAATGATTTCAATAATATCTGGTGCTAAGAAGTCCCATCCCAATCCCTGTCTACTTATTGTGATGGAACAATCTGGAATGCCAAGAACAAGAGAAGGAAGCTGCCCTTGTTTCGCCTTCAATTTCAACACCTGGAGTGTTCTATCTTCCACATGTGTAACTTTCCTCTGTTAAAACCCTCTACTGTCGGGCTGGGATGTAGCTCAGTGGCAAAGCACTTGCCTAGCAAGTGCAACATCCTGGGCTTGATAAAAAAAAAAAAAAAGAAAGAAAGAAAGAAAAAAGAAAAGACAGAAAAAAACCCAACCCTTTACAGTTTCCCTAACTTCTTACATTTGGTTGTTTCAACAGCATGCGAATAAAGGCTGCATCTGAGTTGACAATGGAAATGGGAAAAATAAGAATCATTTAAAAGAACTCTGAGTGGGAGACAGGGCAGGGCTCTTCAAGAGGGTGTGTCTTGAACTCTTAAACACTTCAGTGCATGTGAGGGCCAGGGGCATTGGGAATTTGGGGTGGGGAGATACAGGCAGCTACCTGGGCTCTGTGTGAATGTGATCAGCTCTTAGACACTACAGGTTGGACAGGAAAGTGTAGCAGTGTTCAATGTGACTTGAGGATTGATCCGGGATGAGAGGTTCTCAGGGTAGGTAAGAAACAGGTCCCAGAAAGACAAGGAAGGAATCAAGTCTCTTTTCCTCTCTGGTATATTCCATCACCACTTCTGGGTGCCAAGTCTCCCCAGCCCTGTGACTACACACAGACATCTCCATGATACATCTGAGAAGGTATCACAGTCAGTAGACAAACTTGCTTTCTTTGGGTTTCTCAAGTGTCTTTGGCCATTATGAATATGAGAGACCCATTTCTTAGCCCATCTTTCCTTGAGCCAGGGGTCTCTTCCCACTCTTAGCCTGGAAAACCTCAGTTTCTTTACCTATACATAGAGAATGTGAAACAACTACTGAGGAACCAATGAGACCCTCCATGTAAAGAAATATCACATTGTCTGACATTCAGAAATATTGCTAAATTGATGCATAATTCTCAGGACTTGCTTCACTGAAGGTATAATTGGCAATTACCTGAGCTGATCATTGCTGTTTTCTTCACATTTTTTTTCTTTACTTTATGTCAAGTACAACACTCAGTTTTTACATATTCTGAGTCTGCCTTTAATTCCTTTGCTGTATAGACAGTTGTTATGATTTAATGGGTTTATATTCTGTCTCTCACCTGGTTCTTCCCAAATGCTATGTCTAGTCTAAAAGATGACTTTGAATGTTTGCATACTACACATTCTGGTTCCTACTGAACATTTCTTGTGGGTGTATTGTTTACTTCTGCATTTATTTACTTACTTATTTCCTCAGATAGGTCCCTGTACTTTCTTGACTCTATTTTGTGTCTCAGAAGGTATAGATGTCTGACTCTTGCAGCCTAAATTGTGAGACTCCCTATTCAGCTAGCTTCTGGCTGCATTTGACGACAGGAAGAAGCTGGGGGAAGATGGGCTGGCACAGGGAAAGGAAAGCCAAGGTGTTACTAACTCTTCTGTTTTGGAAACTTGGGAAGTAGTTTTGGTTATCTGCAGCTTAACCCCTATTCTCTGATAACATTTTCTTTCAGTATTGCCCCAGCCTTCCTATTGTTTTAAATAAACCCTGGGGTGCCTGCTCAAACCTTACTTGGCTTCCCAACAGTTGCATGACCTGTGTGACCATTTATTCTGCTTGGAATTCTATCAATGGCTTCTTTTACTACAGTGGCCATAACTGGTATTCCCTAATAATGTTGTCAAAATCAAAATACCTGGAACCTACTTGTGAATTCCTCTGTAGCTATCCTTTCTGGTGCTTTCTCTGTTTCAGTTCTTGGCACCATCACTTTACCTGTTGCAATGATTGTATCCCTGAAGTTGTTTTTCTTCTTGTATGTTAATCCATCTTCTCCCAAGCCAATCCTCTTAGCTTATCTCTATGAGCAATTCTAGATTTACCACTTCTTGTATGAAATACTGACTGAAAATAGCTATGCTTGTCCAACTCATCACTAACATATCTAGAGTTACCACTTTTTCCACAATACTTCCTAGTAACCACTATGCTTGCCCAAGTCACCAGTAAACTCCTGGTTGGACCAGAGCAGTAGTCTGGTTTTCTCCTTCATAGTTACCTCAGCAACTAGATTGATATTTCTCTTAACCAGTTTATGTTTCTTGCTACTGAAATCCTAGCAGTGGATTCTTACTAAAAAAAAAAAAAACACAAAAAAAAAAACAGAAGAACCCTTGAACCCTCGATTCTCTGTCCAGCCAATGACTTCCTTTACTTCAAGTTCTCCTTTTCCTTGAAGCAGAGTTTGTGTCAGCTACATTGACCTCATAGCTGTTTCAATAATTTATAGGAGATGTACCAGTGGCTGGGACTTTGCACTTGATATTATTATCCCAGAGTGCTTTTCCCCTGAATCCACATGGCTGTCAGTCCCTTTCTGTCAGTTCTCAGATGCCACTTTATTAGTCATTTTTAATATGTATATACTTACATGCATATGACTCTGTATACATACATATACATCCACATATTTCAGAATGAAGAAATGTGTGTAGAGAACTCCTTATTATTGTCAATTCCTTTTCCCTGTTTTATTGCTTTTGTAACTTTACAGAGTTTTTTTATTGTTCCAATTAGGATACAACCAAAACAGTGAGTATTTTCCAAACTATATTGCAGTTTGAATAATGCATAACATTTAATAGGTACATAATCAAATTTTGGTAAATGCACTGATTAATACACAACATGGGCATATTGAATGATGCTATGTTCCTCCTCCTCACAAATTTTTAACACTAATAATTACAATGCTTTGCATCAGAAACCCACTCAGCAGTTTGTGAGGACATGTAATTTGCTTTTATTTGAGGACTCAGGTGTTCTTTTTCATGGGTTGGGGTGCAGGAAGGTGTGCCCATGTGAACGGGAAGGGCAAGATGGGGACAAGACTGATGCCCCCACGGTGGTGACCACACAACCTCTAGACTGACCCCAGATCAACCTCCCTGTGTGATCTATCAGAAGTTGCAGGAAATGGCCAGGGCAGAGTTCATGGCACGTCCCAGTGGCAAGCTGCTGAAGTTAGCTTAGCTAATCTACTCTTATTGGTTGGGCTGGCATCTGTCCATCCTCCTGGACTGCCCATGTCCTGCAGATTCACTACCCACACCCTTCTCGTGGGAGTGAGCAGTGCCATGCAGCACTATGGCTGGGAAGGTGGCTGGGGTGAGTAGCAGCCCTCAGTGCTCAACATGACATATGGTGCAGTGGTATTGGTGTTCTGCTGGTCTCTGTAGGCTGGGCAGGTGGTTGCCCACAGGTTCTGCCTGGAATTTGACCCAGGTTCCCATTGCCTCATTTCTGGGTCTGGGCATCTTGTGTGGCTCCTGGGGTAACTTACTTACAGAAGGTGATCCTAGACATCTTCCCTGCACTGCAGTGTTGGGGCTCTGGGCCCTGCTCCACCCTCCCCCAGGCTGTCTGGGAATCTTTTTTTTTTTTTTTTTTTGCCAGTCCTGGGGCTTGGACTCAGGGCCTGAGCACTGTCCCTGGCTTCTTCTTGCTCAAGGCTAACACTCTGCCACTAGGCCAGCCCCTCTAGGCCTTTTCTCTTGTCCCTTTTTACCTGGGAATAATCTATTTTCTGTCACTATAGATGAGTGTGTAGTTCCCAATGTTTTAAATGAATGAATGAAACCATACTCCTTGTGTTTTGTGTGTGTGTGTGTGTGTGTGTGTGTGTGTGTGTGTGTGTGTCTTTCTCTCTTCTGACTTCTTTTATATAAGGTAGTTTATTTGGGATCCATTATTATTCATTCATTCCTTTTTACTGATGAATTTGTTTATCCATAAGTTGTTTATCTACTTACACATTTGGAACACTGGAGTTTCCCACGTTTGATTTATTACATACAAAGATACTATAAACGTTGTACAGTTGTTTCCACAAACATCTTTTCAAATGATTATATTTCTTGTTTTACATACAGGGAGCCTGGGATCTAAGGCCAGCATTTTTTTCCCTAAGCATTTGCATGGGGTGAGGTGTGTCATACCACTTCATCCTCAGTGTTCCTGGGGTCCCTGCTACACTACGGTTTGGAACAAACCTGCCAGAGAGTAGGATATCCTCAGTGTATATGTTAGGTTTTTAAAGTAGGTAGCCAGTAAAGGAGATCGCCGCGTGGTATTCAGGCAGGAGAGAACGTTTATTACCGAACTGCTGGCCTGTGGCCAAGATGATCCATGGCCGGAGAGAAGGGAGAGAGAGAGAGAGACCCCCACCCAGCCCTGCTTTATTTAGGGCAGGGGCAAGGGGTGTGGCCAGGTGGATTAGGAGGTGACCTCAGGGAAAGGGGAGGTAACTGCCTCCAGGTCTGCAGGTTACCCAGGTAACTGGGTGGAGACTTAATGAGGTGGGGGCATCTGCATGTAGCCCTCAGGGAGAGGACCTAACATTCCAGCCTTTTAATAGTAATGAAAAAGGACGAAGACTCTCTCTGGCTGCTTCCTGCTGGCAAGGGGCGTCAGCATTAGGGGTAAAAGGCAGAAATGTGGCCCCTCCTGGAGAAGGCGAGCAGCAGGGTCCCTTGGTGGTAGATGCCAGTCCTTGAATGAAGCCTGGAAGAAGTCTCATGAGGCAGGGGCTGGACAAAAAAAAAATATTAAGGCAAAAGGAAGGGTTTAGGGCACAAAATTAAAAATTGGATTACTTGGACAGTTCTTATACTCAGGCATGGACATTAGGTGGACAAGCTACTATCTCTTGATCCCCCGGCTCTGATTAATTTTGAAAGGGCCAGACAAAGTGACTCCATTTAGGATGTGACGTAATTCTCCTCTTACTCCTCTCCATGATCCTTGTTCCCTGAACTGGCTGAGTCCCAGGGATCTAGGTGCTTGTTGCTGGGATGGCTTGTCCCCGATGGCATTCACAGGATTTGAACTCAGGGCCTGGGCACTGTCCCTGAGCACTTCTGCTCGAGGCTAGTACTCTACCACTTGAGCTCCACTTCCGGCATTTGGCTGGTAAGAGATAAGTCTCTTCAGCCATGCTTCCAGCCTGGCTCTTTGCTGGTTAGTTGGGAGATGGAGTTTGAGAGAGATTTTCTGCCCTGGCTGGCTTCGAACTGCAATCCAAGGAGTCTTTGCCACAAAAGCCCTTTTTGATTTCCAATTAAAACAGCAAGGAGACCAAGGGGACTAGAGCTTACCTGTACCTTGTCAAGAACTGACCAAATACTTGCCAGAATTCTGCAATGACAAAACTCAGTAGCTGTGATGAGTTTTAGCACAGATATATAGCTAAATGGACATATTAACAAATGACATTTACACATACATACACACATGGAACACACATACACACTGTGCACATAGTTTTCACAGCATGTAAAAATGAATTTCAGCAGTAGACTCTTTCAGAATTCCAATAGTAAATGACAGGTTTTTTTTTGCCCAATATTTTAAAACCACGTGGTCAGTTAGAAAAACAATTTTGCTAGCAAACAACAATTTTCAGATTATCAAATGAAGAAACCATATTTTGATAAACTCCAGTGGGATGCCATGTTGAGGGGGGTGGCAGGACACAAACACACTAACAGAGGACAGGTGGCATGGCATAATGGTGCCTGAGCTGATGCCTGTTAAACCCAATATCCACCACGTGGTCAATGCTAGAGAAAAGAACTTTTAGATATCTTTGCTGACAAAGCACATTGCTGGTCAAGCCTCAGTTTCAGAGGTCTGTGAAAAGAGGCAGCTTTGTGAACAAGGCACACAATGATGGTACGACTTGGGAATTTTATAAAGTAAGCAAGTAAGCAGGAAGATGAGAGAGAGAGGGAGAAAAAGGAAGAGAAAGAGAGGAAAAGAGAAAGAGAGAGAGAGCCTGAATATAAGTGACTTCTAACCATTTACCATTGCAGTGGCAAAAATTGTATGTGAGCGAGTATTTCGAGCAGGCCTCATTGCACTGTCAAGAGGCGTGCTAGCAGTGTCCCGGCTCGGGTGTGACTGTGATGCAAAACCCAAAAAGCACGGGAGGGAGGCGCCTGGTGAGTGAATGAGCTTACCGGGCAGAAGCGGCAGGCAGAAGCGGCGGACGGAGCAGCAGAAGCAGCAGACGGAGCGGCAGAGAACCCGAGCAGCAGCAGTTTCACTCACCAGGGTAGACAAGTGGTGTGGAGGTGGATGTGGATGTGGAGGCCAGCAATGGTATTAGTGAAAAGTGCCGCGTGGCTACTCGCAGCAGTTCGGTTCGCGGAAAAAGGGCCGTCAGGACTGGGGATACTCCCAGAAAAAGGCGAAAAATAGATGGGAATTCCAGCAGTCCTGACTCTTAAGCCCTTCCCCAGTCACGGCACCATATATGTTAGGTTTTTAAAGTAGGTAGCTGGTAAAGGAGAACGCCACGCGGTATTCAGGCAGGAAAGAAAGTTTATTACCGAACTGCTGGCCTGTGGCCAAGATGATCCATGGCCGGAGAGAAGGGAGAGAGAGCGACCCCCACCCAGCCCTGCTTTATTTAGGGCAGGGGCAAGGGGTGTTGCCAGGTGGATTAGGAGGTGACCTCAGGGAAAGGGGAGGTAACTGCCTCCAGGTCTGCTGGTTACCCAGGTAACTGGGTGGAGACTTAATGAGGTGGGGGCATCTGCATGTAGCCCTCAGGGAGAGGACCTAACACTCAGGTGATGGTTGGAGACTTCCAGAAGTTAAAGAGATTAACTTCTTTCTTCCCATTTCTCTTTTGGGCTCTTTTATTTCACATTTTTCCCCACTCAAGTGACAAACTTAAATCTTGACATAGAGTTTAGGTGAAGAATAGAAGTGAGTAGCTAGTGGGAGGTAAGGGCTCATAGTGCCTGAAAGAAGGTAAAAAGATTTAAATTGCACATGAAAGGGGACAGCTGGGAAACTAAGCTGCTTTGGCATTTTTTGCCTCTTCCTGTTTCTCACCCTATCCAAGTGTAAGACCCACCCTCTTTTATTTCTCTAGGGACTAAGTGGATGTGCTATGTTTAATATGGTACATGCTAATTCGGCAGGAAACTTTTTAGGAAATGAATATTGCCTCTTTTTTTCTTTCATAGGATTCTGCTTCCCAGAAAGTTTTTGTGAGTACATTAAGCTCTAGTGTAATTGTGGAGAAGTAATAATGGATTGCTTTGTTTAGATGACAATGCACTTCCTGGAGTTCCTGGTGTGTTTGGTCCTGGGGATCCTGTACTCCCAGAGGAGCAGAGGGACGGTATCAGCTGTGAATCCTGAAGTAAACATGACTGTGGTAAGTTTTCGCAAGTTACATGCTTTTAAAATGCAAGCATGACAAATGTGGTTCCCTTAATTATAGTTATATAGCTGTATGAAAGCAAAACTGTGATCTCTTAATAGCTCATTAAGTTTTCTCCACTTCCTCTGAATCTTAGATTCTGGAATTAGTCATATTTATGAAATGAACTTCATGTGATTGTTGAAAACTCTGCACTTGTTAAGATAATATTTTTTTTTATCAATCTATTTTGTTCTTGAGTTTCACAGAGTTTCTTTAAAGAGGAGTAAACAAAGGGGTTACAGCTCCTTAAGAGCTTTTTTTACTGTAATGGCATCTGAAGGCGGGTGGGGGGGTGTCCCCCATCCCTCCAAAAGTTTACCACTCGGAAACAGTCTCAATTAAAAAGACGAATTTATTGGGGGAAGTTCTGGATAGACCGGTCTCAGGTTTCAGAAAAACATATAACACAAAAGAGCACAGTGGCACAGAGACTTACTTTCGGAAGATTTCCAAGTACCGACAAACCAATTCAGCTCCAATGGAGAGCTGAATTGGGACGCCATGGGGACCAGAGAAACAAGACTCAAACATGTGGCATGGTTTAATGGTGCCTGAGCTGGCCTGCCCCTAAATAGAGTCAAGTCAGGGGGCAGGGTTACAGGAAGTTCCCAGTTCCAAGCACTTGACTGACAGGTTCAGTAACCTATAGGCCATTTGCCCGCCCCTGTCTCTTGGGTCTCAGGAACTCGCATTACCTGGGGATGGGGCTTCCCTTCCTGTAGGAATCCAGGCATCAAGAATTGGGGCATGGACTGGGGGGTGGGGGGACTGGGGGGGGCGGACTATTGTTCACAGGGAGAGAGAATCTTCCCGGGCTTCTGAGTAGACAGGGTGGAGCCATCAACTGTGAAGCTCAGGGGCTGGGGAGATAGTGGAGATGGAGTCAGCTTCTGCCCTCTTTCGCTGGCCAGATCTGACGTTCATATTATATTCACTAATGGTTGTTTTAATGATAATTGCAACAAAGATCGTGATTAAGAATTTCTAGTGCCCATACTCTATCCCCAAAGTCAAAGTATCTGAAAAGAAGTCTAGGGGAAGTAAAAATAGACCCTTCATTATTTAATACATTTCACAGTTATTGTTCTCATGTCAATTAAAAATGTTGAAAATGTATTTGGGTCTAATATCAGAATGATACAGTTTACTAAAGCACACAATAGCTCTCAACTAGAGGATGAAGGTACCCAACTGAAGAATGAGTTTAGGAGTTGGAAAAATGAATAGCCTGATAACAGGGTCTTTTTTTTTTTTTTTTTTTTTTGCCAGTCCTCGGTCTTGGTTTCAGGGCCTGGGCACTCTGAGCTTCTTCTGCTCAAGGTAGCACTGTACCAGTTATACCACAGCACCAGTTCTGGCTTTTTCTGTTGATGTGGTATGGAGAATTCAAACCCAGGAATTCATGTATCTTATGCAAGCACACTAAGGCTAAGCCGCATTCCCAGCCCTGATAATGAGGTTTAAGATTAAGTTTTATAAAGAGAAAGAGAGAGACAGAGAGAGAGGGAGAAACAGAGACAGAGACAGAGAGGAGAGAGAGAGAAACAGAGAGAGAGAGACAGAGATCGACAGAGAGGCAGAGACAGACAGAGAGAAAGAGAGACACAGAGAGAGAGACAGAGATAGAGTCTGCTTTCGTTCTACTGCCCTGGATATTCTAGTGTAATTGTTATTAGTCTGTTGATGAAAAGGAATTGATAGATTTTTTTTGTTTTGCTGTTTGATTTCCTAGGATAGTACCATGAAAACAAGGCAGTATTCACTCATGTGTTTAAAAAGAAAAATAGTTTCTTTTTTATTTTTTGGTAGGTCATGGGATTTGAACTCTGGGCCTGGGTAATGTCACTAAACTCTTTCAGCTCAAGGCTAGCACTTTACCACTTGAGCAATAGGGCCACATCTGGTTTTCTGGTGGCTGTTTGGATATAAGTGTCTCATGGGTTTCCTGGAAGGGCTGGCTAAGAATTGCAATCCTCAGATCTCAGCCTCCTGAATAGGTAGTATTACAGGCCTGAGCTGCTGCTGCCTAATGAAAAAAGTTTCTTTTTGCCTGGTATGCAGGATAGAATGAAGGCCCATATATAATTACTACGGCAATATTAGATACACTTGGTACAGAATATGCTATAATGATGAAAACAAAGATTTAGTTTTATGTTGGACTGTTGGCAATGCTGAAGAGACACAAATATCAATAACAGTTGATTTCCTAAATAACAACCCAGAGATTGTTATTATGTGCTGTTTTATCCTTTGTCTGTTCATGAAGGAAATTGAACCAGATTCTATCCATAGATTCATGTTGTGTTTTCTCCTCCCAGATTCAAATGATAAGATACTGGGGATACCCTGGTGAGGAACATTTCGTAGAGACAAAGGATGGGTATATCCTGGGCCTTCACCGAATTCCTCATGGGAAAAAGAACCACTCTGAGCAAGGTATGGTGTTTCGTGTGGTGAGAGAGAAGAGCTCTTCAAGCTACCTTAACATTCATCAATTCAATTCTAGTCTCCCTCCAAGAAGTCATTCTTTTTTTTCAAAAACCAAAACTTTTAATTCCTATACACATCACATAGCTAGAAACTTTCCATTAGTTCCACATTACCATCAACTCTTTTTTTTAAAATAGCCACCCCTTCCTTGTTTTTATTTCTTGGAGTTCATTTTGAAAAATATTATTTTATATGATCATACGCACATAGCTAATGAGCCTTTGTGATCCTCTCCTAGGAATATCCTCCTTTAGTCTTACTCCCTGTGAATACCTACAGACCTATAAACTTTATCATGTTCGTGTTTGGTTTTTTTATTGTCTTTTATAATCCAGTGTATTCAACTTGTAGATTTATAGGCACATTCTACCACAAATAAAGGAAACCATGCAAACAATGTTTCTAAGGGTCTGGCTTACTGGGCTTAATATAAATTTTAAAAGTCTCTCAATCTCTTTATCATTCTTTCTGATGAAATAGTAGAATTCCATTCCACATTTATTTGATCCATTTTTCCACTGAGAGGTATCAAGAAGTTTTTTTTCCCATTTCCTTTTCTGAACATATTTTACTCCTTTTGCATGGTCATAGTTTAGCATAGTCTATCATTTTGAATTCTGCCTCTATTTTTTGTTATCTTCTTAGTCTTTTGCACAGTCACTATCCTTGTTGATGCCTGATTTATTACACTACATGGATTGCACTTTATTTTCCACTTGACAATTAGCTTATTGTTTTGCTACGATAAAGAATGAACTGAAAGCACAAGGAGCTATTTGTTTAGTTTGAATAATATGTCCTGTACTGTGCTTCATACTTTATTATCTTCCTTTTCTTCCTTTTGACTTTTACTTTATTTTTCTGTCCATTTTGGGGCTTATACTTGGGGGCTAGGCATTGGCTCTGAGCTTTTCTGTTCAAAGCTAACATTCTACCACTTTGAGCCACAGGTGGTTGGTTTTATTTTATTTTTATTTTTGGTTTTGTTTTAAGATGGTCTCACTATGGAGTCCAGGCTGGCCTTGAACCCTTTATCCTCCTACCATAGTCTCTCATTGCTATTGCTACAGACATGCCACACAATGCTGGCTCAGTGATCTCATTCATTCCATTGGACTATTGTTTATGACTCTGAGGCTCAGGCTGGCTAAACAGCTAATGAACATTTGTAGCTCTTGTAGATAGCACTCTCTCTGTATGTCAAACACTTGGTTCATAACTTTTCACAGAAGAATCTCACAGATCATTGTTTCCTATAGGGTCCATATTATCATATTCACTCTGCAGGAATGACAGATGTTTGAGTATTGTTAAAGGTATCTTGTCAAAGCTTGAGGAGAATCTGTTTTGAGCCCAGGTCTGTCTGACTCAAAGGTATATAATGTAAGCTATAGAGGGATAGTGTTTTGTTCCTGCAAATGTTGTTCTTTGCTCTGTCCCTAATGCAACCCATTTTATCTATATTGATTAATATATGTACACTATTTACAGAGGGATTTCCTTGGGATATTTCCATACAAGCATTTAGTGTAGTTTCTCATGCTTAAAAAGGTTTCTCATGCCTAACATATAGTTAGTATTGAATTAAGGTTTGTTTAGCTACTGAAAGGGCATAACACTCAAGGGAGTTTGTGTTCAGATTTCAGGGATTTTTACTTTAAATTTTATTCAATTTAAGTTTTCCATCTTTCTCTCTCTCTCTCTCTCTCTCTCTCTCTCTCTCTCTGTGTGTGTGTGTGTGTGTGTGAGAGAGAGAGAGAGAGAGAGAGAGAGAGAGAGAGAGTGTGTTCCAGGGCTTCAACTTGGGGTCTTGTGACCTTTCTTAAGCTTTTTCACTCAAGGCTGGCACTGTACCACTGGAGCCTGAGCTCCACTGCTATTTTTTGCTAGTTAATTGGATATAAGAGTCTCAGGGATTTTTCTTCCAGGTCTGACTTTGACCCTCATATTAAGTTCAAAAACATGAAAATATGGAAAGAAAAAGAGTAGAGAGATGGCAAAACACCATCATAGATAATGTCACGAAAAATCCTGTAAATGTAGGCTCCTATCCAAAGCTAGAGACTCACTCTGATTTATAATCTGAAGTGTTCATAGTGGATCTGAAAGAATGCTAGAATTTATCTAGTGGAGGCAGTTTGAAGGTAATTAATGTTGGGAGAAATGGTGAGAAATCAGGTCACAGTTGTAGGCAGCGAGGGAGTAGAGCCATGATCTCTGCTCAAAGATTAAACTGGGAGGAGATTTAGATTTGGTGTCTGCTACATACATTTATCTGGCCTGAGAAAGAGGGCATGGTGAGAGTGTCAGTGAATCAAGACACTGTTCTATGGTCTTAAGATAAGCACATCTGGCCATTTGGAGCTTACCCAAGTGCCTTTTGTTTCTATTACTTATTAGGACAGGAGGAAGGCTCTCTGACTACTTCCTGCAGAGGAGCAATATTTTCAGTGGTGGAGCACTGGATTAAAGGCCGAATTTCTGGTTATGTATCCCTGGCCCAGGAGCTGAGTGGCCTTGGTGATGAAGCCATTTGAAAAGAATATTGTCTAGTTGTTTTGGTGTAGATTTTTGTTAAAAAATGATCCAGATGTGAGAAAGAGGTTTTGGGGACGAGTTAATAATGTATGAACTTACTACATTTTTAGGAGTAATATAAGTAGGGGGCCTCAGTTTTGCTGCTACACAAGTCAACCCTCTGCAGAGTGGGAGTAGCCATCCCTGGAGTGGGTTGTTAATAATTCTCTGAGTTGGGAAGTGAGGACCTTGAGCTCCTTATGAGGTGCAAGTCTCACATATATATATATATATGCATATATATATTATACATGTGCATACACACACACACACATACACACACACAATCGTGTTATCCCAAGGAAACATTGGTTGAGGAAAGGGATTCCTAGTAGCAAAAAGAAAAAGAAATTATATGACTTAACTGTACAAGGATTTCCCATTGATAAAAGAAGCTCATGAGTATAACATGTCACCCTTAATATTTTAATTAGCTTTATTTTTTAGAGAAGTTTTTTTTTTTTTTTTTTGGCCAGTCCTGGGCCTTGGACTCAGGGCCTGAGCACTGTCCCTGGCTTCCTTTTTTGCTCAAGGCTAGCACTCTGCCACTTGAGCCACAGCGCCACTTCTGGCCTTTTTTTTCTGTATATGTGGTGCTGGGGAATTGAACCCAGGGCCTCAGGTATACGAGGCAAGCTCTCTTGCCACTAGGCCATATCCCCAGCCCCTAGAGAAGTTTTAGGTTAATAGCAAAGTTAATAAGCAGAACTGAGTGACCAAGGACTTAAATTTCTGACAATTCTGAATTGAGATAGCTTAAGCATAAATAGGCAGAGATTTTCCTTACCCCTTTCTTTTATGAATTTCAATTATGTATTTGTTATGGTTGCTAAATTTAAATTGACACATTTTGGTCACCCAAAGTTTAGAGTTTCATTGAGTTTACATAGTGTTTACATTAGAGTTTACATCAATCTATTCTATGGATTGTTAAACTTAGTAGTGTGGTATGGTATGAGTGTTCATAGCTTCACTGTTTTGAACTTTTGCTTTGTTCTGCCTATTTATTCTGCCTTCTTTCCCAATCTCTGGTAAGCCTTGATTTTTTCTGTCATCTAAGTTTTGTACAATATCATATAGATGGCAACCTTTTAGAGTGGTGTTTTCACACAGCAATATGGCATTTAAGGTTCTTCTATGTCTTTTCATGTCTCGATAAGTCATTTCTAATTAGTGTTATGTTTCACTCTGTTACATGGATATATCTATTGATTTAGTTATGGAAATGCATCTTAATTTTCAGTTTTTGCTTTTGTTTGCAAATCAAAGATGTTCTAGATAAGACAGGCATTTGCAGTTTCTGTGTGGAAAAAAATTTCAGTTCATTTTGGTATAGGCTCAAAGAACATGATTACAAGATTGTATGATAAGAGTAAGTTTGCTTTTTGCATTGTTGGCATACGGAAATAGCTATGTACGTATGATCACATAGATGAGGCTAAGCTAAATGAACTCCAAGATATGGGAATGAGGAGTTTATCATTGTTGGTGTTATATTTACCATGCTATGTGAAATTATTAATTTTTCTTTTGTTTATCTTCTCTGTGGTTTAGCCCCTGTTGTCACTATTTGACTTTGGTACACTGGGTATTATATATACGTTTGTCTGAATTAGGGAAGTGAAGGGGAACTTCAAAATGGTGAAAAAAAGGGTAAAAGGCAAACCAATGCAACAGTAATACTTACAAGATAGTATGTTCTAAACTAACTGAATATCTTGGTGTGGGGGTTTAGGGGGGAGGGAAGGTGTGAAAAAAAATGAGGGAGGAGGTAACCAGTTTGAGAAGAAATGTACTCACTAACTGTAATTGTAGCCTTTCTGTACCTTGAAAATGCATTTTTTTTAAAAAGGTTATTTGCTTCTGTAAGAAAGACCAAAGTGCTTTCAAAGTAGCTCTGCCACTTTGCTTTCCTACTAGCAAAGATGTGAATTTCTATTGTTCTGCCTCCTTGACAGCCATTGGTAGTGTCAGTGTTTTCAGCTTTTAGCTCTTTAGGTCTGTGGTGGCATCTCATTGTGGTGTGTTAGTATTTGATTTTCTTTTTGTCACAGGGTGTGTACTCAGGGGTGTCACACTTATCTTTCTAGCTCACTGGCTGATGCTGTCACTTAAGTCCAACATTTTAATGTGGGATGGAACCTCACAGACTTTCCTCCCCTAGTAGGCTTTTGACCCTTAATCTTCAGATCACAGCCTCATGTGTAGCTGGGGTTGCTGGTGCCTGACATTTACAACCATTTTGCTTGACTTGTTTACTTATAAATAATTGTAAGAAATGCAATTATTGGAACAAAATATAGAAATACATTGTCTGTTCTTAAAAAGAAGTAAAATATTTTTGAGGATTAAGTCAGTGTTTATTTTTCCAGACATGTTAAAGTAACATAGATTAAGCTGGGCACTGGTAGTTTATCCCTGTAGTCCTAGCTACTCAGGAGGCAGAGACCTGAGGATCATGGTTTAAAGGCAGTCCAGATAGAAAAGGTCACGAGACACTCAATTAACTGAGAAAAGGCTTGTAATAGAGCTATGACTCAAATGGCATAGCATAGGCCCAGGATACCTCCCCTGCCTCTTCCAAATACTTACCCATACAAAATAATCTGGTTTTGTTTCTAACTTGTAGATACTGTTTCCAACATATTTGGTGCTGTGTAATGGGAAATATCTCATTTTAATTTATTTCAATCATTATATGTTTTGGTAGTTTTTAAAACAATTCTGTGTTCATCAGATATCATATTTGTTTTGGAAAATAGTTCCCATCCTTAAACATTAATTTTTTTTCAGTTCACAAAACAGTTGTCTATCTTCAGCATGGTGCAGTAGGTGATTCCAGTAATTGGGTCTCAAACCTGGACAACAACAGCCTGGGCTTCATCCTTGCTGATGCCGGTTTTGATGTCTGGCTGGGGAATAGTCGAGGAAACACGTGGTCTCGGAAACACAAGACTCTCTCGGTTTCTCAGCATAAATTCTGGGCTTTCAGGTACATTGCAGTTGCTTGTGACTTGTGTTTGTTTCTGTGACACTTAAGAAGGCAGGTAAACAAGAATTCAAGAGGCCATCCAAAAATAATTCTCAAGCTGTATGAGTGAAGATACTAGCGTCTTTTGAATGTTTTAAACCTTGCAAAGAATTTAATACTGAATGTTAAGGTAAACTAGAAATTAGCACATTAATAATTAGATTCAGTTGGGTATTTTGGCATTCCTTGTGTGTTGGGATCTGTAGAGTCTGATACCCTTCCTGTCTTCCATAAACACATTTCCCAGGTGTTCATTTTTCTTCCTTTCAGAAATTCTTCTTTGTCTCTTACATCTGTCTCCCTCAATAGGTGACATATGACAGTGAATATATTACATGAAGCTCATATCTGATTATTTATGACATGGGAATAATGAACACCTATCTCATAATGTTTTTGGAAGGCTTTGTTACATGGAAGGGCCATGTAAAGAACTTCCCCAGAGCCGCTTTTCTGGTCTTGATGCCACACACGAACACACCCACATATTGATATGCACACACTCATAAACACTCATATACTCTACCTACCTTATTTTTGGCTACAGTTAGATTGATATTAGCAAAAGTCAGAATTGTGGATGTCTCTTGTCTTGCTGTCCATTTATACAACCAGAGTCTCTCCAGGGACACAAAATCAAATAATAAGAACTTCTACCAAAAGGCCTCTATCAGAGTAAATTTATTGTCTCCTGTTTGTGATAATGAGAAACTGGAATTGTATGCTAGTGATAAGTGTCATAAATGGGCAATGAGACTGTGATGCAGTAACATAATAAAATGTGACCATACAACTACAACTCCATGCACCAAAATGGATGAAACTAAGTATAGCCACTCAGACAGTACACAGAAAGATCAAGGTACTAGTTCTGTTTGAGAGGCATATATGGAACGGAATCCACAGATGTTTCTTTAGCCTAGGTAAGTTTTAGTTTCCTGCGCTCAGAGCTGGCTTACCCAGTTCATTATGTGACAATGCCTCAAGTTCCAAGTTTAGTATTTGTTTTGTCTTTTATTTATGTACCAGTTCAAACAAAAGAGTTCTTGTTTGTTTGTTTTTGTATTATAGTTTTGATGAAATGGCAAAATTTGATCTCCCAGCCTCCATTGACTATGTTCTGAATAAAACTGGCCAAGAGCAGTTGTATTATGTGGGTCATTCTCAAGGTACCACCATCGGTATGTATGTAGTAAGGACTTGTAAGTTGATATAATGGCTATAATACAGAGTTCACACTCATTTTTGTAACACAAATATGAGAAACTCACATGTTCAAATCTAGTTCTTTTTTTAATGCCAAGAAGAGATTATGGAAGGATCCAAGGATTTTGAAATTTCATCTTATATGGGAAATCAGATTTTGCTATAAATTGTTAAATATTGTATTTTTAGTTCTCTTCAAATTGAAAGGATTAATGTGACCCACATTCTTTTATATAATATTCCAGTAAAGCAATATAAGCATGTGGGAGGGGTGAAATGAGGGAAGTTTTCTAAGGTCAGAGACTTCAAAATGGAAACAAGTGGATATGCTAACTTTTAAAGTTCAGTGGAGAGTTTGGGGGTGTGGCTAAGTTCCAGAGCACTTGCTCAGCTTATGTAAAGCTCTGGGTAAGCCTTAGTACACAAAAGTTGTGTAAGTAAGTAACTAACTGAATAAATAAATAAAAAGAGAGAAGGGAAAAAAGAGGTAAAATTTAAGTTGAATACAAGTCTCAGGAGTTATAGTTCCTTTACAGTTTTAAAAATTTACATGTATATTTTATTTTAAGCTGCTTACAAAATGAATATGTTGTAGAAAAACTAAACCTAGAAAAGTTTTATGAAAATATATACATATCACCCATCATTCTAACAAGCAAATTACTCTAAGGAGACTCTAAGGACCTGCTTCATAATTCAATTAATTGCCCTCTTTGGCCTTCAAAATGTTTGAGTGCCCCTTGGGTGATTGCTGGCTATTTGTATGGTCTGTGAATTAGGGATGGAGGGCAGACCTGGAGATTAAAGAGATTGAGAGCATGGCTCCTAACATGTTACTGATTTAGAGTTCACATTGTTAAAGAAAATGAACAGATTTTGTGGATCTGCCATTCTGGAGCTCTTTCCAGGCCTTTGTATATTTAGATTGAAAACAGCACTTTGTGAATGCTTGATTTTCTAGTTTGATGAAATTCCCTGCTTGCAGGGCTTCATTTTGGGTGCTCTGTCTCCTCAGGCAGTGCCTCTGCACTGTTCCCTTGCTGCTACTCAAGGGCCTCCTGCATGATTCTTGATCTCTCCTCCCTTTTCTGAGGAGAAATGTCCTATAGGATGCAATTCCTTTTATCTTCCTTTTTGTTCCCACAGGCTTTTTAGGATTTTCACAGATTCCTGAGCTGGCCCAGAAAATCAAAATGTTCTATGCCTTGGCTCCTTTGATTTCACTGGATTTCAGTTTCAGCCCTGCAATCAAGTTCTCAGACGTCCCAGATGTTGCCATTGAGGTAATTGGCTGCCCCCCATCTTTTCCCTCCTCAAAGATTTCTTGTTTAGTTTGAAGCACTGCTCTTTGGAAGGAGATTCTGCTGTCCTCCGTGTTTTCTCTTAGTGAAGCGATGGGTTTCTCTTCTTTCTTTCACCCCTCCTTGCTATGACTGGGGACCTTTGGAGGCATAGCATTTGCAGATACTGCAGCTGTGGTACTCATTGCTAGCATGCTAGTCCAGCTCTCTACCAATTCCAGAGGAAATGCTATTTAATATGAGCCTGGGTAGCTTTTTATTCCAGGACATAAGTTCTTGTATAAGAGAGTGAGGGGAAATGGGAGACAGGATATGCACTATTTCCACAGGCCATCTTATGCACGCAAAGATGATCTAAAAAAATTATTTAATTGTTTTTTCCAATATGTCTACCACAGTTATCAGCCCTCAACATATAAATCTGCAGGCCAAAGTTCTATTCAATGGAGAAGCAGAATTCAAGAGAAGATATTCTTTTTTCAGTAATGGTGTACATTTATTTGGCAATGTATAGGGCATAATAATTCTTGTGCACAATGTGATATTTTTGATACACGTTCACTTGGACTTTTGATTGAATCATGAGTCTTTTTCTGTCACTCCTGGGGCTGGACTCAGGGCCTGAGCACTGTCCCTGGCTTCTTTTTGCTCAAGGCTAGCACTCTACCACTTGAGCCACAGTTCCACTTCTGGCCATCTTCTATATATGTGGTGCTGGGGAATCGAACCCTGGCTTCATGTATATGAGGCAAGCGCTCTTGCCACTAGGCCATATTCCCAGCCCCAAGAGAAGATATTTTAAGCCCTCTGTAAATGTAATGGACTTTATGTGTGTGTTACATGGTTTCTGCATTTTTTTTTGCCAGGTTAGGGGCTCAAACTCAGGGCCTGAGCACTGTCTCTGGTTTCTTTTTGCTCAAGGCTAGCACTCTACCACTTGAGCCACAGAGCCACTTCTGGCCTTTTCTGTTTGTGAGGAATCCAACCCAGGGCTTCATGCTTGCTAGGCAAGTACTCTACTGCTAAGCCATGTTCCAGCCCTGTTTCATGCATTTTTACACACATGTACACAATTGAAATGTTGCTCACAAAGCTACAGGATCATGCAACATGCAAGGTTCTTTCATTAAATATGGGTCCACATGTCGAAGCTTTCCTCTCTAAGATTATAATAGAAATGAACATTTCCTGATAACTTGCAAAGTCACAGTTCAAATGATTATATTAGTGATGGTGGTTCAAACCAACTTAGATATTCCTAAGCATGTATAAAAGTCTATCAGTATAATTATGTGTAGTGCATAATTCTGGATAATTATAATAAGCAACTCTCCCTAGCTCGTGTACTTATCTTAGCATGATTCTAATAATTATTTTACAGTGTACTCCTACTTATGAAAGGAAAGTTTGGTCTAATGGAGTATGCTGTTTGCTAGCAAAACCTCACAGCTCATAGTCACTGCAGCAAGTGGTTTCCCTGTACCACTAGGTTGTGAAAGAACACTGTACTCATCAAGCCTGAGACCGGTGGCATTTGTCCTCTCCAGGTCTACCCTTTTATACTTAGGTGACCACTTGTATTAGTGTGCTAAAGCTCAGAGGATAATTCTGCTCCATGCCTCTTCCCTACTGGTAGTTGTTGGCAATCTTTGGCTATTCCTGTTGGTGGAAGCATCATCCCACTTTTTGCCTTCCTCTTCTCTTGGTCTTTCCCTCTTTGTCTATCTATCTTCTTCTCCACATTTTCCCTCTCCTTGTGGCCACCCATTTTTGCCTGATTCTTGTATAAAGACCCTATCTCCAAGGAATCACTTTCTAAAATACTGGCAGTTAAGAACGCTGTGTCTATTTTATAAGGGAATAAAAATTGAATCCCTGAAACTGCCTTCCATTTCCAAGTGTCATGAGCAAGAAATAGATTTGATTTGAATACAGAAAGAAATTTATCCCATTTCCTGTTGCATGTTGTATGCCTTTAGAATGTAATGCTTGCCCTGATAGTACCTGATCACTGATTCCTGTATTGGTTAAGCATACTGTAGCCCGGGGTTGAAAAAAACTTCTTTTCTAAACGATTAGGCATGTCATCTGTTATCTTTTATAAGAATTCCACCTTTCCCTTGTAGAATGAAAATATCCAGCAGTAACACATTATGTGACTGTGTCAGTAAACGTTCCATGTATGCTATGATGGGAGCAGAAGGATGAGGGTGAAAGAGATTAATTAATGGAAACAGAGTTTGCAGTTAGGAGACTGAGAATGTTCTGGAAACAAATTGTTGCATAATAGTGCAAATATACTTGCTGCAAGTGATCTGAGCACATAAAATGATTAAAATGAAAAAATTTCCATTAAACATTTTTTAACGTTAAACATGCAAAAAGAGCGCTAGCAAATTCCCAGCAGGGGTGTATGTGGCTCATATTGATGCATATGTGCACAGGTCTAGAATGGTGCTGATCAATCCCAACATGCACAATCTGCAAGTCGCTACCAGCCATCATGGAAAACTGTCTGGGGTTGGCTCTGGGACCAAGGGTCCTTAATCTTGCTCTTGTAAACTTCTGCTATAAACATATTTAATTGTCTGCATTTTCACTCTGAAAATCCAATTCCATGTCTAACATACCTGAATTTGTTGAGTATCCTGGTTTGGATGTTGCCTTGTCTCCGTTTTGCTCCTGAGGCTACTGAAGGAGACATTTGTGGTTCTGGGCATCAGCAGGAAGGTGGGAAGCTTCCATCTGAGAAAGAAATGCTGAGATAAACTTGGTTTCTTTTCTTATTTTTTTAATTTGGCTTATTTATTGTCAAAGTGGTGTACAGAGGGGTTATAGCTTCATACATAAGGTAATGAGTACATTTCTTATCAAACTTGTTACCTCCTCCCTCACTTTTCTCCTACCTTCTTCCCTCCCAAATTCTCTTCTCCTGCCCCTGTGAAATGTACAGTTGGTTTACAGCATATAGTTTTGTAAGTATTGCTGTTGCACTAGTTCATGTTTTACCCTTTGTCTCTCCATTTTGAAGTTGCTTTTCCCTTCCCTACTTCTGATAAACATGTACACAATACACAAGGTACCAAAATCAGTTACAGTGATTTCAGGCATAAAGACATTTGGGTCTGTGCTTCTGCATGGAGTTGTGGAAGCTTCCATCCCAACAGGAAATGCTGAGATAACGGGGGATTCTTTGTGTTTTCTAGGACATATGTGGGCACAATGAATTCCTTCCGGAAAGTGGAGTCTCGAAGTGGCTCAGCACCCACTTTTGCTCCCACGCTATTCTGAAGGAGCTTTGTGGAAATTTCCTTTTCCTCCTGCTTGGATTTGATGAGAGGAATTTAAATATGGTACGTTTAGTGACACTTAGAATTGATTTAAACTTTCTATGTTTTTTCCTTTGAATGTGCTTATTTGGGATGAGGTAGAGGACACAATAATGACCTTGTTAGAGATCTGAAAGTTCTTTCTTTCAAGAGGAACAAGAATGATTTTCAGCCAGTGGTTATGGTGGCATCTGTCCTCATAGTTGCTTTTATCTCGTGTGGAGAGTTGAATAGGAGGAAATGTCACAATTTATGCCATTATATTTATATATTTCTTTTAACAAAAGTGTGTATTACAGTTTGTAGTTTCCATTATATATAAACAAATACATACTTCTTTACATTCATGTATATACATGTACATATGTGTTAATAGATGCACATACATATATAGATATGTGTATGTGTATATTAATAACAAATACATATTGAAGAAGTTCTTATAGATATATGCTTTATATGTATTTACTTTTTCTATTAAATGCAAATCGTTGACCAGAAATAACCTTTTTATATTCCTATGTTCAGTTAGACATGATGAATTCTGAAAATAGTTTATAAAAGTCTGAAACAAAGTGAGACGTTATGGCCCTATGTATAATCCAAGGATTTGAGAGACTAAAGCAAGAGGATCATGAGTTTGAGACCCCCCAGGGCTACTTAGTAGCTTTTGTGTCAAAGAAATAATTCTATAGTAAGGGCAAAGGTAAATCCTTTCTTTCTTATTGTTAAAGGAAGCTTGATTGTCATTTAAAATTTTGAAAGTTTAGGAGACAATAAAGAAGAAAATGAAAATGTCCTGTGATTGCAAACTATATTGTTCCATACCAATCCAATGCATATTCATCATTTATTGGACATATTTATAATCAAACATTCTTTTTCATGCTAATCCCATATATTTGAGATTGTAGCTCTGTAGTTTTTAATTCTTTGAAGGACAACATGTGTTGACATTTAGTATGACTTTAATGGTCTGTTCATTCTTTAATTTGTCATGTTTCTCATTCAGTCGAGAGTGGATGTGTACGTGGCACACAATCCTGCTGGAACTTCTGTACAAAACGTGTTACACTGGAAGCAGGTAGGCATTTTAGGAGTATAGCTGGATTTGGGTAAACTGAGATGTTGGAAAGTGGCAAGCATTGGCTGATGTGCCTCTCTCTCCAGCTTTTCTCACACTGAAAGACAGTTTTTTTAGAAGTCTCATGTGGTTTCATTCCTGTGTTTGTGTTGTCTGTGTTTCCCTGTGTGATCCACCAATGCTGATGATGAGGTCACCAAACAGCTTTGAGCTTTGTCTTCTGTCTTCTTTCTCTCTTCCCCTGCCTTCTACTTTGTTTGCCTCTCATTTACTATTTCCTTCTTACATGCCTTTCCTCCCTTTCCATCTCATGTTCATTCAATCACAGATTTATTTTAATTCTGTGTTGTTTCATAAAGTAAGATTTGGGAGTAGCAATGGAGATAGGAGCTGTTATTTCTGCTGTCGCCTATGAACACAATATGTTTGGAATGCCACCCCAAGCATGAGCATGGAGTGGAATCACTAACTTTGAAATTCGAATCTTGCTCATTCAATCAAAAAGGTAATGCATACCTGCTCCAGATCATATATTAGCAAAATAGGAACATTACTTAATAATCGAAATAATTTACATATATACATTCACAAATTAAAGTGTGTATTTAGAGTTATTAGATATCTCTATATTCTGATATTTATGCATAATAGTATAGACACAAATATACATAGCAGTAGATATTCAAATATATTATTTTTTCCTATTTTTTTCTTCCTTGAAAATATGTCAGGACAAACCATTCAAAAAGCAACACTTACAAAACCATTTGGTGAAAACCAACTGCACAACTTTTGGGGGGAGAAGGAGAGAGGGAAGGGGAGGGGGGAGATGGGGGAAAATAAGGAGGAGGTAACAAGTAGAACAAGAAATGTACTCACTTCCTTTCATACGAATCTGGAACCACTCTGTACCACACTTGGACAATAAAAAAAAAAAGAAAACATGTCAGGAGTTTATTTGCAACGCAAGGTATCATTGAGATTTTTTCCAGGCAATTTTATCGTATATGTAAAATAATTTACAATTAAATTTTAAACAACCTTATTATAATTGTTCCCAAATAAAAGTTTCAAGCTTCAGGGAGTCAATTGGGCAGGCTGATTCAATGGATTAGTAATTGTTTTGTTTGATTGATTGTCTGTATGCATGTTTGATTGTTGGCACTGAAGCTTTACTCAGAGTCTTGAGCTTCTATTTGGCTTTTTATTTTATGCTTGACCTTCTTAGTTTAAGGATGGAATATTCTTCCCAGGCTAACGTAGAATCTAGTCTTCAGTTATCAGCCTCCTGAATAGTTAGTATTATAACAGTAGACTGGATTGCTTTTGAAAATGACATCTTTAAAAAAATGTTTGTTTTGAATGTTATTTGGGTTTGTACTATTGTGTACAAATGCAGGCTTTAAAAAATAGAGACTTCTGGGGGAAATGATGGAATGAGGGAGAGTGACATTTATCAAGATCCATTATTGCTGTTATGGAGAATCATGCCTATAATAATTGCTACTCAGAAGGCTGAGATCTGAGAGAGTCAAAGCTAGCCCAGGCAGAAAAGCCCTGTGAAAAATTTATATCCAATTAACCACCAGAAATCCAGAAGTAGAGCTGTGGTATCAAGTGTTAAGAGTCCTACCCTTAGAAGAAGTGGGTAGAGATAGTGCCCAGAATCTGAATTCAAGCTCCAGGTCCGACAACAACAGAAAAAGAGGCATTGGAATCCTAACCATTTATTCAACTGAAACCCCGTTTTGCAAATAAATACTTAAAATGAAATGTAATTATTAAAACAAAACAAAATGTGAGACTACTAGGGATGTAGCAACTCCTATTCATTTGCACTGGAGAAACTACTGGTGAATTATTCATTCCTTTTTTAAATTATCCTTAACTATTTTGATAAAGGGCTGTTTATGATCTTTGAGAGTATTATTGAGGTGTAAATAACCTGGTGATACTCAATGATTACAACTTAATAAATTCTGCCTTAGTTGTACACTAGCAAAATCATTTTCAATGAAGATAATGAACTTACCATCCATCCTCCAAAATGTTCTCACGCCTTCAATTCTTCCTCCTCTGCCCCTCCTCCCACTCCAATAACTCATTTGCTATATGTCACTTTAGGTTAGTTTGCCTTTTTTTTTTTTTTTAGCATTTTATGCAGTCATAGGGAATATGTTTGTCTAGCTTTTTCACTCATCATAATTGGTTTGAAACTTGCTAAATTCTGTATATCATGTGTGTGTACTTGTTATGTAGTGAAATTTTGCTCCTGAAATCTGTATTTCTGAATAATCTGCCTAGAAGATTCTTCTACCTAATCATCTGTGGGATATTCTGGTGTGGAATATCACTGCAGACTTAGTCACCTACTTCAGAGTCCTGTCTACTGGAACTATGGCTTTAACATTACTGACCTGAGCTCTCTGCTGTGGATCAGCTATAAGGAGTCATTTCCTGGCCTCAAGATCTTAGCTGGTAGAGACTGGAAGGCAAAATATCAAGAGTTTGTTGTGGCTTAGAAAAGGAGCCTCTGGAATGGAAATTGTTCCTTCCATGCTGGCAGAGTTCACTTAGCATTTAAGCAGTGGCCTAGGCCTTTGAAAGTTCTTATATTGACACATGGGCTTCTTTTAGGCTATCTCCTTTAGTTACACTTCAGTTTATCACCTCTTATTTTCCTTAGATATCCTAACAAACTCCTTCCTCTACATTGCTGAACATTGTTAACTCCTACCTAATAGACTACGTGTTAGGCCCAATTTCTGTTACCTGAGGACTGCATGCACTCCAGAGATGCAAGGAGGAAGACTGAGCTAGGCTGAGGGCCAGGGCCCAGCTACTATCCAGTTTAGTGGTACACACCACCCCTTGGCAAAGCTCCCGATGACCTCCCTAATTTCACCAGCCCTAGCTTTGGGAATACTGAAATCCCAGACAGCATAGAACTTTTTTCATTTATGTTACAGAATGATATCATTTCACTCTATGGTGTTCCAGTCACACTCTTTGGTGTCCATGTCACTGGATACTGTGTTCATGCGAGAGTGGTTGTCTTAGCCACAAGCTTCTTCCTGAATTGATTGCACACCCTTTTGTCCAGCTACTGAGCAAGTCAAAGGCTGCAGTCTAAAGTCTCTTTCCTAGCTGTGATAGGGGCTTTTGTTTCTCTCTAATCATCCTAGAAAGTGCCTGATGATGACTTCTAAAGTCGTGATTCCCAGCAGTAATCTGGACTTTTTCTCTTCTGTGTACTGGTCCGGGCCTCTTTCTGTATAAGGGCTGTTTCTTCAGGTTCTCCCTTGGTGTTTCATCTTGTGGTCTTTGGCTAGGGACCAACACTGTGTCCAGGAGCTTGCTCGGAGAGGCTTCCTCTGAGGTGGGAAGGACCTGGACTGGCAGAGTGCAGCCTTCTGTTTCAGGGAGCATTTTGAAGAGTCTTCTCGTACGATGTTGGGGTGCCTGTTAAGGCCTTTTTATTCACAGTATGTTCTTAGGGTTAATTTTTGCTAAATAAGGCACAGATTCATGACCCTCGAACCTAATCCACACCAGTGCTTTCAAATTTAGAGCATATCTTCCTATTTTCTTTATGAACTAGATGAGCTTCAGAGATTGCCAAAATTTAGCTTGTGGGCATTAGCTCATGTTCCTTAGTCCTGTGTAGCCCCCGAGGTACTTGCTCCTCTGGAGTGGATGTCTGGCTTAACTGACCTTTGTAGTATTATTCACAGCTACTTAAGGTCTTAAAAAAACACACAGAGATTATTGGGCATATCTAAGACCTGTTCTGAATCTCTGGGTGGGTTTGTGCGTATATGTTTGTGTGTGTTTATATATTTGTGTATGTGCACATGTGTATATAGGTGTGTACATATGTATGTATAACACATAGAGACACATACATATGTTTGAAATAAGATTATGCATAAGTAAAATCATCATCTCTAAACACAGGAACATTCAGAAAGATGTACCAATAGGCAATCTTGTCATTGTGTGGACATCGCAGAGCTTCTTTTGAAACACTGGCATCTATGATATTGCTCAGTAATGTCATATCAGTGTGCTGTAGTAGTATGTCAGTCTATCAGTTCTGAATTGTCACCACAGTTATGTATCAACATATAAAACCACTACTTCTTTCAAGAAACCGAAGAGGAAAGTTTTACTAGAAAAGTTTTGTGTAAAAAAATCTTACTTTGTGCTAGGCCTAGAGGCACAGACCTAAAATCCCAGTTGCGGAGGAATCACAGGGAGGAGGATTGTCGTATAAGGTGGGCCCTTCGCTAAAAGTGTTGAGGATACAGAAAATCCTCTAAAGTAAAATAGATTGGAGGCATGCCTGAAATGGAAGAACACTTGCCTATAGGAATTAAATGTAAAGCCTTGGGTTCAAAGTCCAAGACTACCAAAATAACAATAATGATCATAACAATAAAGTATTAACATAACAGACATAAACATGGACACAGTGAAATTCAAAACATTTGTAACTGCTGTCATTTTAGATAAAAATCACAATTTTTCCAAGCATACAGTGAGAAATTAAGCCATAATGTAAGGCAGAATGGATTCATTGCATTTTCTTTTAACTCACAATTTGGAAATCAAGATTATATTTGGGGGTTTTCCTGAAGGAAGAGATGAAAGCTTGGTGGTCAACATACAACATGGAAAGAATCCAGGAAATGAAAAAGCATCTCAAGAAGGTGACAAAGACTGGAGTGTCAGGACCCCAAAACTCCCAGGCAAGGAAGGGAAAGCTTTGGTGATTTGGGGGCTCTCTCCTTAGCTTTGGATGGAAATAGCAATGTAGCCATTTCCAAGTCCCAAAAAGCCCACTGGGTGAGCTGCTTGCTAATGTGTCTCAATTTAGGAAACAGAGATGCAAGCTCCAGGATCCCTGGAGAAGTTGCCAGATTGAACACATAATAAAATAAAATAAAATCCCCCTGGTTAGAATTCACGCTTCACTTTCACACCCATGACAAAAGCAAGGGCAGCTTTTTTTCTTCATCTCGCATCAAGCAGCAATCTTTCAGAAAGCTGGAAATCTCACTTGGTGTGTTTTTCTCCGCCTTGCCACAGATTCTCAAACTTAACCCAAAGACATTCCTGAATTGTAAGGAAGTCAGACCATTTATCTTCCCGAAGCAATCCTGGCATCTTAGCTCTAGCTCTCTCTCTGAGAGACTCCGTGCTGGGAAAATACAGTCCCTGTCCCCTCGACTGTAAGGGCTGTTGCTCACCAGCTAGAACGAGGTTTTTCCCAAGAAAAGAGAATTATGTTCCCTTTGCTCCATCACCAAGAAGAAAATAAAACCCAGATTCTCACAAATAAAAAAAAAAGATTATATTTGGATGTTGGTATAACACTCAAATATGAAGACCTAGATAACTTTAATGATCTCTAATGATATCTCTACTTGTTGAATTTCTTACTTCTCAAATTGTCTTCCTTTTAGCTTGCAAAATTTCATAGGTTTCAAGCCTTTGACTGGGGAAGCAGTGACAAAAACTACCTACACTACCACCAGGTAAAGGTTTCTCTGTTTTAATGGAAATGAACCCCCAAAATAACACATCTATGAAACTGGCTTGCCTTACTGGGGTTATGGCTATGCTTAGCTACTAAGGGTTGCCTAGGTAGTACTTGATTTCCCTTCATCCTCTCCAGAAGCTCACAGGTTTGGTGTTGTGGACCAAACTTTCTCTCTCCATTCTTCCCTTGACTCTAAGTAAGAGCTACAAGTTATTAAGAGTGAGCATGAGCACAGACACTACAGAATCAAGTAGTTTTAGGTCTATCACAGGCTCACTAGCTGTGGAGTCCTGGACTCTGTGCGAGCCCTTCCCTATATAGATAGAATTAGTTTCTTTATGTACCAAGCACACTAATGTGTGAGCTACTTTATCTGTGTTTTCTTATTTAGTACACACACCATCCCTTTGACCCACAGCTAGTTACTTTTGACTTAAAGATGCAGAAATTGAGGTTGAATTGTTCTGCCTTGTCTCTCCTAACCAAAAGGAGAAAGTAGGAGGGTCTATCTCAGTGACTCTGCCCACCTACTTTGGCCTCCAGTTCTCTCTGTCCACTTCAAGAGAGCAGGGCTTCCCTTGTCTGGCTTTCAACAGGCCCTGCTGATTAAGTCCATTGTAGCAACTCTGTAGCTTGCTTTGTTTACTCGGGGGGTTGGATTTCTTTTTGTCTGAATGACAACTTGAAAAGAGTTCACCTAGAGTTATTCAAATCTAATTTAGTAATTCTCATATCAGATTTATTGGATAGTGTTTAATGGAGATTGTTTATAGTTGTCTTAAAATTTTTAATCATCCTTTGTTTCTTTTTTTTTTTTTTATTGTAGCCTTCCCCTCCCAAGTACAATGTGAAAGACATGCCCGTGCCTACTGCCTTGTGGAACGGGGCTCAGGACTCTGTGGCAGATGCTGGTGATGTTCGTACCTTACTGCCTCAGATCACCAACTTGCTCTACCACAAGGAAATTCCTGACTATAATCATATGGACTTTATCTGGGGCTTGAATGCCCCCTGGATGGTGTATGATGTAATGATCACTCTGATGAAGAAATACCAGTGAGAGCCAGAGATCATTCATAGGAAAAGATGTTTGCTTAATTGTTGTAAAATGATTTTCTATTCTTAATTCTTTGATACATTTATTTGAAAGAAAATTTGTTATAATAGATTACCTATTCTCATTAGCTAGAATTAGAAGCACACAGTAGCTTTCTGTGTTCTAATTATGCATATACATGATGTTAGGGTCTCAAACATAGTGGCATCTTTGTATTCTATTAAAATACTACAGTGGTATGAAAATGTTAGGAGTCTCTGTTTCTTCTCATAATTAAAAATATACCCATTTGCCTTTTTTATGCATACTTCAGACAATTTAACTTCTTGGAAAATTTTTAAATGTTGATAGTTGATAATCTGTCACTAATTTAAATGCAATATAAACAGTACCTAGCTCTTATCATCTTTCTTTAATTAGACAAGCTTTTGAGTATAATTAACTTGTACTTGAGTATCAAATGATATGTTTTATGTTTTTATGTACTAAATAACTTGTCAAATCCAATTGTATCTGGGCAATTTTAAATCAAACTTAAGTAATGGTTCAACCTAAACAAAGTAGTTTTCTAGGGTCTTCAAATAAAGATTATCCTGATTTTCAAGGTCTATGTGATAATATTAAACACTTATGAAGTTCATTATTTTTGAGTCACTATAACTGAGTAGCTTGCAGACATGCAGTGAGCTGTCTACAGAAGAAAATTATGTGAGAAAAATGTTTTACAGAGAGAATAAACCACCACTCTTCTCCCTAATATAATGGCTTCTGAACCAGTCCCATAAGCTTGGCCCTGTCCATGTGAAGCCAGTGCCCATGAGAAGTGTCCAAGTTCATTTACTGTGGGACACGCCTGCCCCTATGCCTTGCATCATGAAGAGGCGATTCTAGCTGGCCCCGCCTCCCAGCCTTGGGACCATGTGTAGCCAAGATGGCGCCTGGTGGTGAACCCAGAGGCGGTCCTGTGGGCCATGACATAGATGTAGGCCGCACCTTAGGGAGGTCCCTTGTAGCTCCACCCTAATGGACAGCTCAGGCATCAAATCCCAGTCCCTACGTAGGTGCATGTGCCCCTCCCCTTCCGCCGCCCTCTGACCCCCTTAAAAGAACAGCTCATTGCTGCCATTAAACGAGTCTTAGCGCTGACTGGCTCCCGGACTGTCTGTGTGTCCTCTGTCGAGAGGGGGGCTGGGGTGGCAGTCTGTCGGCCCTTTCCTCTTCTTGGCCGGACCGCATGGGGCGTATTTTCTCATCTCTCCTGCAGGACAGGAGAGCCCGGGAGGCTAAAAATCCCCGACATTTCTGGCACCCTATGTGGGGCAAGAAGCATGACCAGGTGAAACTGTCGGCGGGCCAGGCCAATCGGATTCCAAGGTGAGGGACCCCGAAAAGATGGGGCATGCTCAAACCCAGCATGATGACCAAGTGCTCAAAGCGCTGAACTTCATGCTACAAAACGTAGGTTTGGGGGGTCTCGGACTCCCAGACCAGGAGGATCTGGAAAGCATTGAAACGCCGCGATCTGGCCGGCAGCTGCTGGCCTTTTCAGCCTGGCTGCTTGGAAGGGGGGCAGTCCTCCTGCTGCTCAGGAGGAGAGGGGCTCAATGCCCCACTCCGATGGGCCCACAGACGTGTCTGGGCCAGGTCCCCGGGGTTAAAGCCTTGGTCCTGAGTCACGCGGTGGATGAGCAAGCTGCAGAGCACAAAGCAGCAGGAGCTCCCAGCCCGCTAAGCCTGCTGCATGCCCAGGGCTTTCTGCTGCCTCCTCACCCCTCTTCCACTGGAGGTTTCTTCTGAGGTAGCCTTAAAGAGCCTGGGAAGCATTTGCTGAAAAATGTTGGTGGGGGGGGGGTGGGAGACAGCCCTGGCTGCCCAGGAGGAAAAGGGCTTATTTACTTAACATCTGTTGTTGGCTAATCTGCTTTGAAAGAGACAAAAAAAAAAAAAAAAAAAAAAGGCTTTTGGTTCTTGATGATGTTTGCCAAGTTTGGAGGTTAGGTTAACAATAGAATGGGTTTTAACTTTAACAAGCCCCTCCCTCCCTTGCCCCAGGTGATGGGAGTGCCAAATTCCTAAAGGCTGGGAAGGGACTTGAAGGTGTCTTGCTGTGAGCCTCCTAAGGCTCTGACCAGCTTTGCCGCCATTAAGCCCTGCTATGTGTCTGTTCTATTTGCGCCTTGTCTCCCATCTCCTGGACCTTCTCTGGTCATAGCATCCCGCTTCAGCTCCCCATTGGAGCTGAACTGGTTTTTTAAAATGTGGCTTCCTCATTTCCTTGCCAGATAATCTGTGAAAAATTTTGATTCCTAGGAAAAGTTTTTGGTTTTTTTCTTCTAGCTGACCACGTGGTTCTAAAATATGGGCAAAATAATATCATTTTGCCACTGGAATTCCAGGAGATTTACATGGCCAATTCAGAAAAAGAAATTTTTTTTTATAAGCGCGCCCAAAGCTTGTGCACAACTGTCTGTATGTGCATCTGTCTGTCTGTCTGTTTGTCTGTGGGTAAAACATGTAACAACTAGCAGCATAGTTTAAAATTCACTTGCCTTTTTAACTATTTTAACTTGCTTACATTTTATGTTAAAGGGATCCTTGCAGCCTGTGGGTAGGGTCACAGTAAACAGCCTGGAGGCAGACTCCAAGCCAAAAAACAAACAAACAAAAAAACCCAGGTTCTAAACCCAAACTGATCATGTTTGGGTGCAAGCAAATGTGTCTAACAAAAACTCCAAAAGGTTCAAATATGCAGCATGTGGTATACAATGATGTAAAATCAGTGTGTTAGTTTTTATGTCTATCTATATGCTAAAAGTCAAATGTACATCTGATCCTGTCAATTCTTTGGTATAGACTAAGATTTTGCTTCTCCATTTTTCTCTCCTGTGCTCTCATAAACTCTTTAGGATTAACATTTTGCTTTATAGGATACAGGTTAACATGTGTGCTAGCTGCGTGGACTGTGGCGGTTCATGAAGCTGCCTCCACGGTCTGCTCTGGCTCTGCCCTACCCCTCCCTAGATTAGAGTTGGGTTCATAACAGTCCTATCATAACAGTTACTCCAGATTAAATGCATCAGAGTTATGTTTGGTGGCTACAAGGTTGCCTTGGGGTAGCACTGGTCTTCCCCCTCCAGGTTTCAGAAACTGTCATGGCTACTACAGAGAGCAGACTTGGTTGTCCTTTGGTCTGTGTGGATTTTGTGACTAGGAAGATGGTTAAAGGAACAAGCCTTCTAATATCTGTTTAAAGTTGTCATCCTGCTTAAACCAGTAGGATATCAGCCTACAAAAGCCACAGTACTCAGTAAACAACCAGGAAATACTGGGAGATTTCAAATGTCTTTAAACAGTCTGTGTAGGATCTTGCAGGCAACCCAACAGGAGATGTGACAGCCTGTCCAGAGGACTCTCTGAGATGCTACTACAGCCTCGCCCAGATCCAACCCATCTCTCCTGCCTGCCTCCAACACATGACTAATGAAGCCTGCTGATCCAGGATGGAAGAGACAGCCACTGCTGAAGCTAAGACTTTTACATTGTCCTAACCCTTTGCCCTCTTGATTGTTATTCATTTGTGTTCTCTTCCACCTTCCAGTAAGGTTAAATGATGATTTGATTTGATGGTACATGGATCTCATTCAGTCTGCTGTTCTTTAAGTGTGAACTCTGGCAAATATTTGTTGGTCAATTTTCAACAAGTTACAGGTAAGCTCTATTCCTATTGTTCTCCTTGTTGCTTTAATTGGAAATAAAAAGGGCTTTTATGGCTAAAACTCCTTGGATTGCAGTTCGAAGCCCACCAGGGCAGAAGAAAAACCAAACTAACAAACAAACAAAAAAACTCTAAAACTCCATCTCCCAACTAACCAGCAAAGAGCCAGACTGGAAGCTTGGCTCAAGAGAACCAGCCAAATGCTGAAAGTGGCACCATGGCTCAAGTGGTAGGGCGCTAGCCTCAAGCAGAAGTGCTCAGGGACAGTGCCCAGGCCCTGAGTTCAAACCCCATGAATGCCAATGGGGGCAAGCCATCCCAGCAACAAGCACCTAGACCCCTGGGACTCAGCCAGTCCAGGGAACAAGGATCATGGAGAGGAGTAAGAGGAGAATGCTGTCACATCCTAAATGGAGTCACTTTGTCTTGCCCTTTCAAAACTAATCAGAGCTGGGAGATCAAGAGGAATAGTTGTTTACCCACCTAATGTCCATACCTGTCCATTTTCCATCTGGAAAGAAACTTGCATTCTTGCCTTTGTTACTTGCTATTTATATATATTTTTTAGCCTCTGACTGGTTACTCCCAACCAGTCCACTATCCCTAAACACTTCCTTCCTGCCCCCAGTCCAGTTATTCCTCCTTCCTTGTAATGGGCCACAATTGGGTTTACGTTCTAAATGGAGCTTTTCTGGCTTATGCCAAGGGTGTGTTCTCCCATGTTGTTCATGTTAACTGGTCCTGTGAACTTGTCAGCCTTTTGCCTGACCTTTTCAAAAGTCTCTTTTAACAGGATAACATCTTTCACCCAGAACACCACCTCTGAACTTGCAGTTCAAGGCCATCCTCTTACTACATTGCTCTGCCCAGTGCAGATCTGGACCCTGAAGATCCCAGCCCCTGGGACTCCTTGATGTACCCAAGCTGCAGGAGGTAGCCAGAGGAGACCATGACACCCATTGGCCCTGATAACCATTCTCATGGAAATGATCTTTTACCAACCAAACTGGATGGTACCAGGCCAAATGACGAGTCAGGGACCCCTGACCACTTCGCCCCTTTTCAGCAGGAAGTAGTTCCAGAAGAGACAGCCTCTGCCCATTATCCCAGCCTGGTACCCCTCCTCTACTAATAAAAAACAAAAGGGGGAGATGTGGAGCATGCCTGCCCCGATGCCTTGCATCATGAAGAGGCGATTCTAGCTGGCCCCGCCTCCCAGCCTTGGGACCACGTGTAGCCAAGATGGCGCCTGGTGGTGAACCTGGAGGCGGTTCTGTGGGCGGTGACGTAGATAAAGGCCGCCCCTTAGGGAGGTCCCTTGTAGCTCCACCCTGATGGACAGTTCAGGCATCATATCCCAGTCCCTGCGTAGGTACACATACCCCTCCCCTTCCGCCGCCCTCTGACCCCCTTAAAAGAACAGCTCATTGCCGCCATTAATTGAGTCTTAGCGCGGACTGGCTCCCAGACTGTGTGTAGTCCGACAAAGGGGGGCTGGGGTTGCAGTTCGTAAGCCCTTTCCTCTTCTTGGCCCATCTGGGTGGGGCATGTTTTCCCATCTCTCCTGCAAGACAAGAGAGCCCAGGAGGTTAAAAACCCCTGACAATTTATACTCACAGAAACTGCACAGGAATTATTTCAGATCAAAGCTCAGTTCAGGGATTGATTTTCATGTAGTTTTGCTCATATTTTTAACAATGCAGCTTCACATGTGGAAGTCCATGTTCACCTGCCTCCATGTTGCCTCTGCATTACTGTGTGAGGAACAGAATGGAATTTGATAGGTCTTTGTGTCATAGCTACTGAACAATAGCAATGATAGTACTTGTCATTGACTGACCTGGAGAGAATATTACCATTTGTTACATTTTAACAATGGAATTTAATATTTACAAAAAAACTCAGCCTCATAGGTAGGCCTGAAGGCATGTGTTTATGTGTTTCCTTCTTTGTGATTGAAATATTCTCTTTACTTTTGGCAGAACTTCTAGTTATTTCCTCTCTCCTTTATCCTTCTTCCTTGGAAACATCACTGATGCAGTCCATGGATGTTTCTTTTTATCCTGAGGAGAAAAGATAAGATGTACCAAAGTCAAAGAGAGCTAGTTCGCAATCCCAGACTCCTGTACCATCAGTGTCCATTGTAATGAAGCTGCTCATGGATTCTGGGCAGTTATGAATCCCAGAGACCAGGAGACACCTAGGTCAAGGCCTGTCTATGCAACTCCCTCCTTGAACAAATGAAGTCCCTAGAGCTGGAA